>NC_141937.1:16852292-17154310 GCF_057802395.1 Ceratotherium simum simum | reverse complement strand
GGTGACATCTGGGACATTTAGGTGGGCACTTTCTAGTGCAGTGTGAAAAGGTGATGTCCAGTTCATTTAGCTGGGCACTGTCCATTGCGGTGTGAAAATGTGATGTCTGGGTCATTTAGCCAGGCACTGTCTAGTGTGGTGTGAAAAGGTCACATCCAGGTCATTTATCTTGGCACTGTCCAGTGCAGTTTTAAAAGGTGACGTCAGGGTCATGGAGCTGGGCACTGTCCTGTATGTGACAATGTGATGTCCACGTCATTTAGCTGGGCCCTGTCCAGTGCAATGTGAAAAGGTGACATCCAGATCATTTTGCTGGGCACTGTCCAGTTCGCTGGAAAAGGGTCAATGGTTCAGTTCTCCTGGGTCAGCTCCCCAGTCGCTCCCCATCTTGAGTCCCTCCCTTGCGGAGGATCATGTGTTTCCCCCCATCTGTCACCTCCTCTATGGTTCCACCAGCTTGTACCAACCTCCTCCCTTTACCACATCCCAGGCAGCCCCAGGCCCTGCTACCAACCATTTAGGCTCAGGACTAGAGTGAGTAATGAATCAGTCTGCTTTTTTTTCACAGGTCCTGATTACCCCTGTGATGGGGGTGCCTAAAGGACCTGGTGGGAGCTCTGATGGAAGAGAAGGGCCTGCATCCTGACCCCTCTAGCCTTGGGGAGGGTTACAGGCAAACATCCTTCTTTTCCTTCTCTCCTAGCCTCTTAGCTAGCGGCACACATAGGTCTCAGTGTGATGGTCCCTGTCGTCGCCCCATCCGTTCCTGGTCCTTTTCAGCTGTGAGCATCAACAGCAGCTCAGTCCCACCTATCTCTGGAGTCACCTCTGCTCCAGGCAGGGGCTGCACAGTCACTCAGGATCTGGGGTCTGCAGGAGGCTGGCTGCCGGGTGCACGCAACAGGCTGAGCCAGAATTCCCCTTGTTACCTGGAGAACTGGCCTCCTCCTAATCTGGTCTTACACAGTCTCTACTCTTCACCTTCTGCCTTTCCTGCTGTGACCCCAGGCACTTTCTGTGAGAACGCAGCCCTGAACGCCAGCCTTTTGAGTTGAGTCTTCAATGTTTGCACCCTTCTTCCTGGGATTAGACCCAGGCCTCTCTCCTCTTAGCCCCCTGGATGAGTCCCCTTCCCTTTGATACATACCGTGGAGTGATCATGCGGCTCTCCCCCAAATGTGAGTACTTCCCACGACTTGTGTGTCTCCTATCTCTACACCACCTCCCACTGGGCCCAAATAGACTCTCCGAAACAGAGGATCTGGACTGAGTCAGGCCTGACTTTGCTAACCCCCTTCAGCATCCACAGGCCCTAAGCCTAGGTGTGGCCCCTCCCCTTTCCCCCTGGCCTCACCAGTGAGGAGACACCAGAACCCAGGGCTGAGCTTGTCCAAGTCATTGCTGTGGAGCCACATGAGGTCTCATTCTCCTGGTATCTATTGAGGGAATCAGACAATGTACAACTTGTTGGACCACACTGGTCAGAGCCTTGAAAACACAAAAGAAGGCATGAATGATTCTCTCCAGGAGAGCGATGAAGCCTTCATGGGAGATGAATCTGGGGGGAAATAAAATTCAGCCAGGTGGGAAAATGGGGAAAATGATCAGGGATGAGGGCTGAGCCAACGTCTACAGTAACAGAAAAGTCTCCCAATCTGGGCTCCCCTCTGCCCAGGGTCTTTGAAAGTTGGGACACAACAGCAGAATATCTTGTTCTCTGGAGCATCTCCAGTCAAGTGAACAGGATAGGGGGCTGTGGGTGCCTGGTCCCAGAGTTCTAAGTTCTGTTGGGGCCTATCACCAAGGAAGTGAGGTCAAAATTCCATTACCTGAGCCCCTTCATCAAGTCAGACTACCCAAAGGCCCCTCTGGCTGTTATACCTTCCTCCCCCGTGTCATCTCCTTACCTGCACACAATGAGCCAGCATAGCTGGAAATGTAGCAGGATCCCAGCTTTGAGGAGACAGAGCTAAATTCAGACCTCTTTTTTCTTAACACTTCTCTGTCCTGGAAAACTCAGTGTGCCTCTCAGGTCCTCCTCAGTCTCCCAACCTATACAATGGGGTCAGGTTAGAATCTACTTCCTGGGACATCATCAGTTGTATATGAGATAAATCTGTAACGCCTGTGGGCTGGTGTCACATGTAGCTAAGGCACAAACTTAGAGAGAGAAGAATTATAAGAAGGGTTTGAATGTAGCATGGGACACCACTCAAAAGGGGCCTACGTCCCAGCGATGTGATATTGGAACAGTCACTTTTAACTTGGCCTTGTTTGAATGTCAGAACCATGAGGGGGTTAATGAGTGAAATTCAAACACTGTCATCCTCTGGATGAAAACCTTTAATTACTAGATGATGGGAATCCTTTCACATGTATATTAAACCACTGTGATGTACGCTTTTAAATGTCTCACAATTTTGTCAATTATACCTCAATAAGCTGAGAAAAAATCAAAAAAATAAAACCTTTCAATTGTTTCCTGTTATATTTAGAATGAGACCCAAGTGCCTCATCTCATTCTATGGGGTGGGTGGTCTCCACAATGGCTCCCAGCGATCCCCAACTGTGGGAGACACAATGCTGTGTAACCACTAAGTGGTTAGTGACTGGATTCTGCCAATAGATTTAACCAAAATGATGGGACACCGTGTCTGACTTTTCATTACAAAGTCAATCAGTTCCTTACTGCCTCTCTTGTGTTCCACCTCTCTCTGTGTCTCTCTATGTCTCTCTGTGTCTCTGTGTCTATCTCTGTCATCCCTGAGCTGGGGACTCGAGCACAGATGTTTTGAGCTGCCCCGTGTAGAGGCCCACACAGGAGAGAACCAAGGCAGTGCCCAGGCCAGCAGACAGAAAGGAACTCCTGCTGAGTCCAAGCTGCACCCTGAATCCATTGAATGACCTTGGGAGCAAATCTGCAGTTGAGGCTGCAGCCCCGGCCTGTGGGGCATCTGGAACAGAGGAACCAAGCTAATCTGCCTGGATTCCTCATCCACAAAACTTATGAGATATTAAATATTTGTAGTTTGAAGATGCAAGGCATTGGGGCAATGTTTTCAGAGAGCAGGAGATGACTCACAGTCTGTCAGGCCCCAAGAGCTGGCCCTGCCCTCCTCCCTCTGCTCCTCTCTCCTCCCAGGCTCCCTGCAGCCACACTGGGCACCTTTCTAACCTCCTCTGGCCAAACTCACTTCTGCCTGGCAGTCTCTGCACCAGTGGTGCCTTCTCCCTGACACACTGCTCCTGGACCTGTGCAGGGCTGGCTCCCTCTTGTCATTCTGGTCCCAGCAAATGTCACCCCAGTGAGGCCTTTCAGACCCTCCTACCAGTGCCCCCAGCCCTCCCTCACAGCCTCCTTGTGTTTCAGGCCAGCGCTTCCTCTTTTCGTTCTCATGTCTTTGCTTTGGTGCTTTTGTCCGTCTCCTTCCAGACTGTGAGCTCCAGGCAGGCAAGGACCACTTGGCCATCTTCAGCCCCGTGCTTAGGCCCACCCGGGCACCTGACACAGAGTGAGTGCTTGGCGCACAGTTGCTGAATGAATAACTGGGCGTGTCTGGGAGCTCTCCTCCCTTTTAATCAGCCGGGCTGCAGAGATGAACGCTGGTAATGGGTTCCCTGTGGTTTCTGATGCGGGAAGACAGCCGGAATCAACTCTGCGTGACCTCCTGCTCCAGTTGCTCCAGCCAAGCTCACTCTGGACACCACTGACACGGAAGAATGCCTGCCACCCAGGCAGGAGCACCACTGAAGAAACTGGCAAGTTTATCTGGGTGTCCTCAAGGCAGTGGCTTTCCAGAGTCCCAGGGGCAAAGAAGCAGGACCTACAGGCTCTGATGGCAGTGCAAGTGACCTTGCAAGCCTCCATTTCTCCTCTTTTCTGTCCACTCCAGTGTTGTCCTCTGACTAATGAGGTGTCACCACTGGACCATTACAAAGAACCCCCACATTCAAATGAGCACCTTGAGAGTCCAACAAGGACTGGTCTTGTCCCTGGACCCCAGTCTTTTTTTTTTTTTTTTTAATAATTTTATTTATTTTTTCCCCCAAAGCCCCAGTAGATAGTTGTATGTCATAGCTGCACATCCTTCTAGTTGCTGTATGTGGGATGCGGCCTCAGCATGGCCGGAGAAGCGGTGCGTTGGTGTGCGCCCGGGATCGAACCCGGGCCGCCAGCAGCGGAGCACGCGCACTTAACCGCTAAGCCACGGGGCCGGCCCATGGACCCCAGTCTTGGTGTACAGTGCTCTGGCATGTTCTTCCCTATCCCTAGTCCTCAATCACCCAAGCCTCTCTGCTCTGAAGGACCTCCAGGGAGTGGAAAGCAGTTTCCCAAGGTCTCAGAGCACAGGGGGTCATTGGTAGAGAACCAGGGTCTACAGCCTTTGCCAGCATGCAGGACCCTTGGGGTCAGCCACTGCAAGTGCCCAATTTGTAGAGAAGGAAATTGAGACCTTCTCTCCTGTAGTCCCTCTCTATACTGGGGGGTGGAGTGCTCAGATCAGTTCCAGGAGCCCAGAGCAGTGGGCTGCATAACCCCAGTCTCTGTCTCCTGGAAACTACTATGGAGATGGCCCCGGCCCAGGCTGTACTGTGGCAAATTTGAGGATCACCCTCATGCTATAGATCTCTAGACATGTTGCCAAGAGAATGGATGCCCCTACTCCACTGCAGTCTCCAACCCCTGTCTCCTCTTTCCCTTGTCACTTACAGGTTGTCTGCTCTTCTGACCTACCCTCCCATGGTCCCCAACTGTGAAGTTGGCTTCTGTTTGTGCACGCCTGTGTGCACGTGAGGATGCAGGAAGAAAAATGGCCCCATTGGGAGGGGTTGGGCACAGTTCACCTGGATCTTAGGGGCTCTCATTTCCAACGTGAACATGACTGGAGGGGTTGGGCCCTGGCCTAGGAAGCCAGTGTCCTCCCTTTTCTTCTTGATTCTGCCCATGTAGTATGCCCTGGGCCACTCTCTGCCTCCTTCGGGCCTCGTTTTCCCAATTATACAAAGAGGGGTTGAATGTGGAAGTTTATAAGCCCATGCACAGCAGAACCTGTTGTCAGGCTCCATCGACACTGGATGGGGTGATGGAGTGGGCAGGCTCGAGCAGGCACAGGTGCATGGGCCTCCTAACATGGGCAGATGCTGGTGGACACGGAGCAGGAGCAGCCAGGTCTCCTGTCAAGGGCCCAGCGCTCACAAGTGGCCCCACGACAGTGAGTGCCCCTGAGCCCTGCCTTGCCGCTGGCATGCGCACTGCACCAGCTGCTCCGCTCAGGAGGTGAGTATTTGTGATCCCCGACCTGCAGCCTCTCAACACTCCACATCTTCTGTAGCCCCATGGGCGCCTCCAGTGCACTAGGGAGTCCTCAGGGAGCTGGACCTCATGAGCCTGCAGATCCTGGAGAGGAGGGAATCCCTTTTCTATTTTCCCCTCAGCTTGGTCACATTTTGCATTCAACAATTTTGTGATTGTATGACTGAGCCTGGGCTTATTTTCATATATTTACGACTACTTGTATATCTTTTTCTGTGAACTGTGAGTTCATGTCTTTTGTCAATTTTTCTACTGAGTGTGTGTTTTTTCTTATCAATTTCTATGATCTTTTTATATATTGGGGGTAAGAGCCCTTTGTGATATGAACTGCAAATATTTCTTCCTTTTTGATTATGATGGTTTCGTTTGGTTTGGGTGGAGTTTTTTTTTGGTGTTTTTGTTTTGCTCTGTGTCGTTAAGACGTCACTTCTCCCCTAATTGATCTCTAGATTCATACCATCACAATAAAGTATCTAAGCAGACATCATGTGGACACTGACTGGACTATCCAATTTCAAATTTCCATAGAAATACAAGTGGCCACATATGGTCCAGACAGTCTTGAAGGAGAACAAGCTTGGAGGGCTTCCACTCGATATGAAGCCCTAGTGTAAAGCTGCAGTCATCAGGGCAGTGTGCTGTCACAGTGCAAGGACAGCCCCGAGGAGAAGTAGAAAGACTAGAGCGTCCTCCTGAGACCCCCACATACGGACATCTGTATGTGACAGAAGAGGCAGGCTGAGCGTGGGGAGAAGAGTGTCTCCCCAATAAATGGCCCAGGGGCACTGGTTATTCTTATAGGAAAAAAAGTCATCTTGACTCCTACCTCACACCATAAACAAGTCAATTCCAGGTGGAGTTTACATCCAAATGTAAGCATTTAAAACAATGACATTTGTAGTACATAACACAGGAGAATATTTTCATGACTTTGGGGCAGGCAAAGATTTCTTAGATAGGTCACTGGGTAAATTAAACATAAAGACAAAAATTAATAAATTGAACTTTATTACATTTAGGAACTTCTTTTCATCAAAAGCCATCTTTAAGAGAGTAAGAAGGCAAAAACAGAATGGGAATAAACATTTGCCATATTTGATCTGGAAAAAGCCTCATATAGGATATGTAACTAACTCCCATAAATTATTAAGAAAAAGGACAGACAATCTACCAGGAAAATTGGGCTAAAAGATTTGACAGGTGTTTCACCAGAAAGATAACCAAATGGCCAATAAGTATTTGAAAAGGTGCACAATATTGTTACTTGTCAGGAAGATGTAAATTAAAACCACAATATGATACCAATACACAATGACTAAAATAAAAACCACGGACAATATCAAGTCTTGGTGAGGATGGAGAATAACGGGGTTCATGCACTGCTGTGGGTGTCAACAGTCACGACCACTTTCAAAAATTCTGTGAGGATCTCCTAAGGACGGACTTAGACATATTCTAGGAGCCACAAATTCCTGTCTTAGGTAAATACCCATAGAAATGCCTACATATGTTCATCGTTGCAAAAGAATTTTCAGAGCATCATTTGGTAATTCTCTCAACTTGAAGCAACCCAGACGTGCATCAACAATAGAAAGGATAGGGGCCAGCCTGGTGGTGCAGCAGTTAAGTGCGGCGCTCCGCTGTGGCAGCCCAGGGTTCACAAGTTCGGATCCCGGCACTCACCGATGTACCACTTGTCAAGCCAAGCTGTGGCGGCGTCCCACATATAGTAGAGGAAGATGGGCACGGATGTTAGCCCAGGGCCAATCTTCCTCAGCAAAAAAAAAGAAAAAAAAAGGAGGATTGGCATCAGATGTTAGCTCAGGGCCGATCTTCCTCACAAAAAAATAAATAATAAATAAAAAGAATTTAAAAAATTTGGAAGGATAAATAAAATAGGTTACTTTTTTTTAGAGTGGTATAGTATACAAAAATAAAAATGAACTACAGCCACATTCATAAATATGTTTGAAATTCACAAACATAATGAAAGAAGCATGACATAAAAGAGTACATTCTGTATAATTCCACTTAAATCAAGTTCAGAAACAAGCAAAATGAATAAGGAAGTGAGAATGTTTGTTACTGGTGGGGAAGAGAGGGCAGTGACTCAGGGTGCCCCAGGCCAGCTCCTCCCACCCTGATGGGAAGGAGAACATTGTAAGGCTTTTCCTTGGGTCCCTGGAGCCCAAGAGAGAGGGGATGACCTGCCCCAGCTCCCTGACCTCTCTACCCCAGCACATATTTACCTGTTGGGGAGGGGTAACATTTATTTGTTGTTCATAGTAAATGCTAGATTAAAATCCTGTGTCTTTTCCAGCCACCGAGTGGGGGTGTGGCTCTTTCACTTCCTGTGCTCCTGTAAATGAGACACAGAATCTCTCATTCCTCCTTGAGTTAAGCCATCTTGCAGGGTCACAGCTTATTGTATGTGGAAGAAGGGAAAAGAGCCAGCGCCCCTTCTTGGCTGCTAAAGGACACCCCCAAGTCCCCCTGCCTCAGAGGACAGGCTCATTTCAGTGTGGTTCACCTGGGCCAGGAGCAGAGACAGCCCCTCAGAGCACCTGGGATTTAGAGGTTGGAGGGACTTTCACAGGCACAGCAACAACCACGGAAATGTGGGTGTCTTGCACATAGCACTAGCCAGGACCATGTCCTGCCCCAGGACAGCGGCTGCCTTTCTACAGCTTTGGAGAAAGAACTTATGTTTTCTGCTTCTCTTGTTGAGGTTTCTTATGGCCAAATACTGAAACTTGTAGTTTTCTTATCAATCTCTTCATTGCAGCAGCAGGAAGTGGGTAAATACATATAAAAAGATAAAAAAATTGCATGTGGAAAGGACAAAGCCAGAGGAAGGTCACTTGCAGACAGACTGAGGGCAGGCAGGACTCTCCCTCCTCAGTTGCCCTCCAGGGGCTCTGTGATCACCCTCGACCTAGATGGGAACCCTCCTGGGATCCTTGTCCATGACCTCAGAATTCCTTTTCCTGTTGGTTTCTTATCTAGGGTAAAGATTTTTGATGCAGGTTTTAAGGCTACAGCTGGGCTTCCTTCATAAACATCACTGCTCCCTGTGAACTAGAATGTCCAGCATCCCTGTACTTCCTAATACAATTCATTTTGGGCAGAAATTTCTCTTCCTCAGTCAAATTATTGTAGGATTTCTCCATAGATGTGGTCTGAGAGAATGAAGGTAATGTAGTCTGGGTGGGGGTCATGGACATTTCCACCACAGCGTCATATGACTTAATCTTTCCTTCATGGTCACTTGGTGGCTATAGTTATGCGTGCAGTGTCTCCTAAGGCCCAGTAGCAAATAAAAGGCTGTTTCTCCAAAGGAGAGCATTATCTGCAGTGCTGTGCTTCCAAATCCTAACAGTCTGTCTTGGGATCCTTCGATTGGGGCCTGCTAATGGCACCACCCAACATCTCCACATGCAGGGACACTTCCAGCACCATGGGGACTGCCGGATCAGATGGCTCAGATGGCAGAGCAGCCTACCCAGCAACCTGGACCTGATGTAGATCCTTCTCTTGTTCTGGATCCTACTCAAGACTAGCAGCTTTTGGGTCACTCACTCAATGAGCTTGAGTCACCCACCCTAATAAGGATTCTGTTGCCTCCAAAATACAAAGAGGCCCACTAGGCATTATGCCTCTCTTTGTTCATAGGAGGGAAGGGGCCAGATTGCACTACTTATCCTTCACCTTTCAAGTGATATCTTAACATGACCTACACCACTGGACTCCTAGAAATTTCACTGAGGAGGGCAGCCCCTGAATTTTTGTTGCATTTATTTCCTGCCTGGTGACACACTATGTCTTCCCGATAAGACTAGATGAGTTTCTACTCGTTGCTGACTAGATGGAATCAGCATCCCCGCATGATCCTGTCACCTGGATGGTGCGATTCCCTGCTTCCATTGAGTTACAGTTTCCCACACAGGTACAGGCAGTGGCCCCTTCTATTTCTTTATACCCACTCTCTGCTCACTTTTCTGTTGGGTCTTTTGTGTTTTATTACTGATTTGAAGTTTTTTTTTTTAGATATTCTATAAAGTAATCCTTTGTTGGTTCATATCTATTGTAGATATTTCCTCCTATTCCGGCCCTTGTATTTTATTTTCTATTTTTAGGTTGTTGGCATATATTAATAAGTTAATTCTATATATTGAGCTTATATCCAGCGACCTTGCTAAGATTCACTTCTTCATTGTAATAATTGGTAGATTATAGTGAATTTCCCATTCACGCAATGGTACCGTCTGTGCCTAATGGCAGTTTGATTTCTTGCTTGTTGATCCTTATGCCTTTTTTTTCTTTTTACTGTGTTAATGCCTTGACTCCCCTTCTAGTAGAATGTTGAACAAATGAGTGATAGCAGGCATCTCTGCCTGGTTTTCATCCTAGGGGAAAAAGCTTTCAATAATTCTGTAGTAAGTATGATGTTTGCTATGGGTTCATTTTTTTTTTTTAAAGATTTTTTATTTATTTTTTCCCCCCAAAGCTCCAGCAGATAGTTGTATGTCATAGCTGCACATCCTTCTAGTTGCTGTATGTGGGACTCGGCCTCAAATGGACGGAGAAGTGGTGCCTCCATGCGCACCCGGGATCCGAACCCCGGCCGCCAGCGTTGCAGCGCGCGCACTTAACCACCAAGCCACAGGGCAGACCCTATGGGTTCATTTTAAACAAACTTAATCAGATTAAAGAAGTTGCCTACTTTTACTATTTTGTTGAGTTTTTAAAAAATGAATTCATATTTAATTTTATTAAATTATGTTTCACATTGATTCTAGATGATGATATAATTTTCTCCTTTACTTTTCTTCTAATGGGATGGTTTCTGTGATTAACTTTTGAATGCTAAATCACCCTTGTACTTTTTAGTATATGCCACTTAGTACTGAGGTATTCTATTTTCATTGATGGCTGAATTCATAGAATAATGTTTTGCTTAGAATATTTATATCTGTGTCTGAAAGAGATGATCTGTCATTTTTTTTTCCTCCTAATGATCCTGTCAAATATAGTCTCAATTAGATGCTGGCCTTATAAAATAAATTGAAAAGTATTCCCTCTTTTCCTCCCCTTCAAGAGAGTTTGAAAAATTTAGGTGTTTTTCTTCCTTATGTTTGGAATCTTTCAATAGTCTTGGTCTGGAGTTTTCTCTTGGCAAGTGTTTTGTTGTTGTTGATTGGTTGTTTGATTGGATTTTTAAGATTTTAAGATTTTATTTATTTATTTTTCCCCCAAAGCCCCAGTACATAGTTGTCTGTCATAGCTGCACATCCTTCTAGTTGCTGTATGTGGGATGCGGCCTCAGCATGGCTGGAGGAGTGGTGCCTTGGTGCGCAGCCGGGATCCGAACCCGGGCCGCCGGCAGCGGAGAGCACGCACTTAACCGCTAAGCCACGGGGCTGGCCCTGATTGGATTTTTAAATAATTGATCTGCCTTATTGAATAGATAGAGAAGTTTTCCTCTTTTATGTTTTTTTTGTGTGTCACTTTTCATAAGTTATGCTTTAAAATTTGGTCTGGGGCCAGTCTGGTGGCACAGGCGGTTAAGTGCGCAAGCCCTGTTTCAGCAGCCCGGGGTTCGCAAGTTTAGATCCCAGGCGCACACTGACGCACCACTTGTCGAGCCATGCTGTGGCAGCATCCCATATAAAATAGAGGAAGATGGGCCTGGATGTTAGCTCAGGGCTTATCTTCCTCACAAAAAATAATTAAATAAATAAAATAAAATTTGGTCCATTTTGATCCCCGTTGTGAAATTTTTATCCTAGATATTTCCTAAAATCTGCTTCGCATCTTGTTAATGTCTGTGGGTCCTGTAGAGGATGAGTGTGTTTTGATTCCTGATATTGGTAATTCAGTTTCTTCTTTTTCTTTTCTTTCTTTCATCTATTTTGCTAGGGGTTTATTAATTTTATTAATGGCAACAAAACACAACTTTTAGCCTTGTTGATTTGCTTCTATTGTATTTTCCTATGTCATTGATTTCTGCTCTTATTTTACTGTTGCCTCACTTGTATACTCTTCCATTTTGATAGTTCTTTTTTTACTTCTTGGCAAGGAAGCTGAGCTTAATGATATCAGTCTTTCCTCTATTCTAATTGACTCATTGAAGGCTATAAATTTCCCTCTAAGCAGTGATGTAGCTACTAGTGATCTAGCTACAGCAGCATGTCTACACTGGTGTTTTTCCAAACTCTGTGCTTGTTTCTATGATAGAAGTATATATAGAGTACAGTAGGTACCCCAAAATGAATGGTCAAGTTTAGGTATCCACAAAGACTCCTTCAACGTGTTTGTAATGTGTCTTGTAAAATGAGAAAGTAAGCTGTTAAAAATTAAAGGATGCTCAAATGCAGTAAGAGTCTGAGACCCCTATATAGTAGTTCAAAACTATTGTGGCACCAGTGATACTGGCTCAAGACAAGGTTGACACAAGGGAAGCCATATTGTACAAAAGAAACCCTATTGTAACTTTGAATGACCTCTGACTAACTAAGCCAGCTGGATATGCACCCTCCAGGAGATCTAACTCTCTCTAGATTTTACGACCCATGCTTGTGCATGTACCTCCCAGCTGCAATAAGATCATAACTTTGTTCTTTTGAGTTCCCTAGGAATGTGATGACCCCCAAACAGAGAGTCTATGCTGATAGCGACTTCAATGAAAACTGAAAGATCTGGTGTGGCGACTCCCAGTCTGTAATACCAGAGAGTCAACATTCCTAACTCCCTCTGCTATAACCCACTGGCCCATATAACTGCTGTAAGATTTTGTGCCCCCTTAAGGTGGTTCTTTGGAACATTAGTCGGTCGTCTTCTCTCTTGCTAGCAAGCAGGAATAAAATGCCCTTTCTCTGCCACCATCTTGCTTCTTGAAGATTGGCTTTTGTCTCTTGGTGAGCATATCATGCCCCTTTTTTGCGGTCACACCCGGAGGCGCAATGTACACAATGGCAGGGCATTAAGGACCAGTGTAGAATCCTGGCAATACAGTATAGGAGCTTAGAGCAGGAGACATGGAGACAGAATGCCTCCTGGAACTCTGGCTTTGCCGTTTACTATGTTGGCAAGCTTAGTCAAGATCTTTGTGTCTGCTTCCTCATAGGTAATGTCTTCTGTTAAGATTAAATGATTTTGTAGTCACACAAGAGTTGATTTGTCAATCAGAGCCTGCTCTTAAAGGGACAGTCACTCTAGGACACATAGGAGGAAGAATAGGCCACTGTTCCACGACGGGGCCGAGTGGGGGCGAGAGCGGCGCCCGGCGGCATGGGCTTTGGAACCAGGGCTTTGGAACCAGGCCCCGCAGGCCAGGAAGACTGTCCCCTTTACTGACCACTGCAGGACCCGGCCGACCACAGAGGAAGGGGGTGGGACCGCCCACGTCACGCCCCGGCCAGACATTCCCCCCCGCCCCTCCCCCTCTCCCCCGTGGCCCCGGAGCCTGTCCCAAGACGCCCGGAACCCCGCCATGCCCGGGGCGCCATCTCCGCGCTCATTCGGGTCCCCGTCCCGGCCGTCCTCCGCCAGCGGCGTCCCGCTTCAGGCCACGCCCCGCCGGTGAACCCCGCCCGGGGACCCCGCAGCGTTCCATTCGCCACCCCCACGCCTCGGGCTCCGCCCCGCACTGGCGCAGCCTGGACCTTGCGGTGGTCGGTCTCGCGGGTGGTCACCAGCCCCCGGCCCCCTCGCCCCAATTGCCGATCCCCCTATCCCCGTTGTCACCGCCCCTCTCCCTTCCTCCGCCCACTTGACGCTCATTGGTTTCCTTCCCTTGCAGGGGGCGGGGCCAGCGGGGAGCGCTGCAGGATTGGTCAGCCGCGAAGAGCGCGCCGGCTCGCGCCACCCACAGCGTTGCGGTCTGATGGTGAGAAGACGCGACCGCTTCATTTGCCTCAGCCAGCGGCTTCCTTCTCGTCAGATTCCGTCACCTGCGGCTCCGCTGCTGCCTCGGTCGCCTCGGACTCTGCCGCCACCGACCGCATCCTCTCAGCCCCGCTGCGGCATCCCGCAGGCCCGCCGCGGGCACGCCGTCTGCCGCGGGACAGGTGAGTGAGAGGTCGCGGACGGGGTCGGGGCTCAGGGGCCGGGTCAGGGGTCAGGGGTCAGCCGAATTCTTGGGCGGGGCCAGGAAGCGGGGGTCAGGGGTCGAGCTGAGGTGGGGGCCAGGCTTGGGATCTGGGGCCGGGGTCAGGGCGGGGGCCGGGGACTTGGGCTGGAGTCGGGGTCGAAAAGTTGTTGGAAAGTCAGCCTTTTGTTGTTCTCTTGCTCCTGTGCAAGTCCTGTGCTTTTCCTGGGCCCGATTTTAGGATTTTCTGCCCCTCCCTATGCGGGTGCCCGCCCACGTGCTCGTGCCTGTGTTCTCTCCGTCCTACTTGGGGTTCACAGAACTTTTTCAGTTGTGCATTGAGTCTTTGATCAGGTTTGAGGAATTCTCAGCCATTTTTCGTTCAAACGCCGCGATCGCCCCGTTCTTTCTGGTTACACGGACGTGAGACCTGGACTGTGTCCCACGTCTCTCATGCTCTGTACGGTGGTTTTCATTCTTCTATTTTCTTCTCTCTGAGCTTTGGTTTCAGATCCAAATGTCTGAAAGTTTGGATGTTTCCTGCTGGACCTGTCTGAGTTTTTGTAATTAGTTCTGCCCTTCTGGCTGCTTGACTTTTAAGGCGTCCAATAACTTCTGAATTGCAGATAGACATTTCTCAGTGATAGAACGTCCATTTGATTACTTTTCTATAGATTCCAAGACTGTTGAAATTCTTCATCTTTTCATCCGTTTATTTCTCTCTTCCTGTTTTTACACGTTAATCATTTTTTCTTGTCAAACTTATTGAGGAATGTTTTACATAAAATAAACGGCATCCGTTCAAGGTGTACCATTTGATGAGTTTGACAGTCGTGTACAGCCATGAGACGGAGCATTTCCGTCACCCCCCAGGGATCCCTGTGTCCCTTTGCGGTCTATCCCTTGCTCTGCCTCTGGGTTCCGGGAAAACACAGACACACTTTTGTCATTTTAGAGTGGTTTGCGTTTTGTATTAATGTAATCACACCCTGTGTGCTGTTTCTGTCTGGCTTCTTTCACTCAGTGAGCTGATTTTGAGATTCGACCGTGTCCTGTCAGCATAATGTTGAGCAGCAGTGGTGAGAGTGGACATGCTCGTCTTGCTGCTGGTCTCTAGAAGGAAAGTGTTCAGTATTTCATCTTGAAGTATGAAGTTAGCTGTTGGATTTTTTGTAGGTGCCCTCTATCAGGTTGAGAAAATTCCTGTCTCTTCCCAGTTTGCTCGGAATTTTTATCAGCAGTGGGTGCTGAATTTGTCAGATGTCTTTCTGCTTCTGTGGAGATGATCATCTCGTTTTTCTCTTTTATCCTGTTAATGAATGATCTTGAATGTTAAACTAACCTTTTCTTCTTGTGATAAACCTCTTTGGTTGTGATGTATATTCTTTTAAAATATTCCTCGATTTGATTTGCACATGTCTGAAGGATTTTAGTGTCTAGTTACCTGAGGGATATTGGTCTGTAGGTTTGTTTTCTCATAATGTCTTCACCTGGTTTCAGTATCAAAAACTTAAAATGGTCTCCTAAAATGAGACCTCATTTTGTAGAATCAGTGTTATTTCTTTCTGCAATGTTTGGTAGAATTTACCAGTGTAGCCCTCTGAGCTTAGAGTTTTTAACTAGGAATTCGATTTATGAAATACATATGAGCTGTGTGTGTTATCTGTTTCTTCTTGATTGAGCTTTGGGAGCTGTCTTTCAAGGAATTTTACCCATTCTTCTAAGTTGTTGAATTTGTGGCCTAAAGTTGTTTAGGATATTCACTTTTTATTGTCTATAGGACCTGTAGAGATACTTCCTCTTTCATGCTTAATATTGATGGTTTACGTCCTCTTTATTTTTTTATATTGATCATTCTAGCTATAAGTTAATACATTTTTACATTTTGTTGATCTTTTCAAAGAACCAGCTTTTAGCTTGGTTATTTTTCTCCGTGTCTGTTTTAAATTTTGTTTGTGTCTGCTCCTTATTTCTCTCCTTCGACTTCTTTGGGTTTACTTTGCTCTTTTTTTCAGCTCCTTGAAATGGAATGATGTCTCTTACACATGTTTTCTTAAATTTATCCCCTCAAATGTTTCATGTTTTTGGATGCTATTATAAATTACAGCTTTAAAAGATTTTCGTTTCTAATTGTTAGCTAGTATATAGAAAGAGAGTGTGTTTGCATATTGAACTTCTATCTTGAACTTAGCTAAAGTCACTTAGTAGTTTTAATAATCTTTTTCCCCATGATCTTGTCATCTGCAAATAAAGGTAGTTTTACTTACTCCTTTCCAACTTGTATGCCTTTTCATTATTTTTCCCACCTTATTGTCTAGGACCTCCAGTAAAATATTGAATTGAAGTAGTGCGAGTGGATCTTCTTCTTCTTCTTTATCTTGGGGAGAAAGTGTTCAGTCATTCATCATTACTTAAAATGTTTACTGCAGGTTTTTCATAGATCCCTTTATCAGCTTGAGGAAATTTCCTTCTTTTTCTTGTTTACTAAATTTTAAATTTATCATGAATGTGTGTTGAATTTTGCCAAATGATTTTCTGCATTTATTGAGATAATCGTAGGGTATTTTTCCTTTCTTCTGTTAATATTTGGAATTGCATTTGTTGAATTTTGAATGTTAAACCAACCTTGCGTTCCTAGGTTGAAGCCCACTTGGTCCTAATGGATTATCTTTTTCATCCATGTATCAATCTATCTATCTTTCTATCTATCTATCTATCTTGCTGAGTTTGATTTGCTGTTACTTTTTAAAGGACTTTTACATCTGTGATCAGAAAGGAAACTGTTCAGTAGTTGTCTTTTCTTGTAGTATCTTTGCTTGGTTTTGTGATGGAATAAATGTATTGGGCTGTTTCCTCCATTTTCTGAAAGAGTTTGTGTTGGATTATATTCTCTTTTTCTTAAAATTTGAATAGAATTCATCCAGACCTCAAGCTTTCTTTGTGGGAAGATTTTTAATTAAGAATTTAGTTTTTTAAACTTTTCATATTTTTGTGTCCTGAGTCAATTTTATTAATTTATGTTTTGTAAGATATTGATTTTTTTCTAAGTTATCAAGTTCAGGGATATAATATTTCTCTTTATATCGCATCATTATCCTTTTCATTATTGTAAGATCTATACTGACGGGAGTGTCCTCCAGAAGGAAAATGGTGGGTCGTTTGAGAGGAGCGGGCATGATGGTGAAGGTGGAACAGAGACGGGAGGGCGGGGGATGGTGGAGGAGAGAGGGGCTGAGGGGCCGGAGGAGAAAGGGGAGGAACTTGGGTGGCAGGAGGAGAGGAACTGACTTCCACATCATCTGCCAAACAATCCCAGAGGGCGGGCCCTGGGGAGGAGCTCCGTGAGGAGCACCCGCGCCGCCGCACACGGGCAGGACAGTGACTCCGTCTGGGTGCCACCGTGAGGTGACAGCCCGTCGGGCTCTGCGCACAGCGGAGTCCCCGTCCCCGCTGCAGGTCGCGAAGGCGCCGACCGCGGGCCCCGAGTTCAGTCTCCGCCTCCTGCTCGCGCTCCTGCTGCTGCGGCGGGACTGTCACTGGGCGGCGCGCGGAGGTGAGTTCCGGATGGAACCTGCGGCAAGTGTGTGGGGGGGAGGGGACACGGGGGCTCACGGGCGCTCAGGTGTCTTGGCCGGTGGGGCTGCCGTCTCCCCTTAAGTTTTCATCCCGGGGCTCCCGTCCCCATGCCGGTTGTTGCCTCTGGGCAAGAGGAGGGCGGGGAAAGAGGCGACTTTGACGAATAAGAAAGGCCGGAGAATGGGAGGGAGAGAGGGCGCAGAGGGACGGGCTGCAGAGGACCCCTGTGCCCAGCCCGCCCGCCCCCCGGGAAGTGGGAGCCCGAGACCCTGGCACCCGAGCCGTGGCCAGGACAGGGCGCGTCCCGGCAGGGGCGTGAACCCAGATGCGGCCCGCCCTCCTCTGCTTGCGCCACTGTCCCCACACACCATCCTGCCCACCTCTCTCCCCCGGGAACCTCCCAGCGCGCCTGGACAGAGGATGAGCGCGCGTGCAGCCCCAGCCACTGTCCCCCAGGAGCCCCTGCTCCTCCACCTCAGCTCACACCCTTTCACTGCCCGCCTCACCCCGTCCCCGTGCACCCCAGGGCCTCCAACACCTTCCCAAATGGGAGCTGTCCCTAATCACCTCTCTACCAACTGACACCTTATCCGCCTGCCTGAGGACACACTTGGGCAAAATTCTCCACACCTGGCAGCCAGAACCTGGAGTAGGAGGGATGGGAGGCAGGGGCGTGGCTTCTTGCCAGGCAGACACCTCCTCCCCTTCCTCCTCCAGCAAGGTGGGGGCACTAGCCTTGAACTCCTGACAGGGAGGGGCCAGGCAGGGGCAGTGTCTGCTCTGCAGCCCAGCCCTTCAGAGAGTCTCTTGCTGTGGCAGAGATGGGGGTGGGGGCTGCCTAGAGGTCCTTTTCTCTCAACCCTCACTTGCGGTTTTCCTTCTCAGATGCTCGCTCTCTTGCTATGACTTCACCATCATTCCTAAGCTCAGACCTGGACAATGATGGTGTGAGGTTCAAGGCCAGGTAGATGAAAAGACTTTTCTTTCCTATGACGTTGGCAGAGACGAGGTGAAATCCTTGAGTCTCCTGGGAGAGGAGGTGAATGGCACGAGGGCCTGGCAAGAACAGATGGAAACGCTGAGAGACGTGGGGGGCTTGCTCAGGCAGCAACTTCCGGACGTTAAACCTGAGAAATACACCGACGGGTAAGTGAGAAAGTCCAAGTGCAGGACGGAGTAGGTTGTGGGGTAAGAGGCCT
This sequence comes from Ceratotherium simum simum, assembly GCF_057802395.1. Classification (NCBI taxonomy): domain Eukaryota; kingdom Metazoa; phylum Chordata; class Mammalia; order Perissodactyla; family Rhinocerotidae; genus Ceratotherium; species Ceratotherium simum. Next base: position 17,136,132 of record NC_141937.1, on the reverse strand, counting down.
TGATTGCACTCACGTCAAATCAAAGAATGGATTTTAATCATTTCTCACTTTTCTTTTTCATCTCACCTGGTCTATTTCTTGAAATACTTCGATAACTCCTCAAATCTCAGCTCCTGAGAGGACTTCTCGACCAAAATTCTTATATGTCACCTCCTCTACTGTCACAGCAAGGCTATTGGTTACATTGCAACTCTTCCTTCCCCCATTATCTATATACGCTCCTTGGGGACAGGGCCCGTCTCCTCTCTCCCTCATTCAGGGACTGTCACAGCAGCTGCCAGAAGGAGAGGGGTAGAAAATGTCTGCATTGTAGGATTCTCTGGGGCAGCAGGAGCCGAGGACAAGTCTCCTCAGAGAAGATTGGGGTCTGGACAAGGGCTTCCACTCTCCTTTTTCCATTTCAGCATCACCAACCACGGCTCCAGCTTCAACCCCATCCGGGGCCACGATCATCACTCCCATCGCCTGGATCCTCTCGGTGACTTTCGCCTGCTCTCTTCTCCTCGGCATCCTAGGCTGAGTCCTTCACAGTAACAGGTACTGAGAGCACATTGAGAGGGAAGGGAGGTACCAACCGCCTGGAGTGAGGACAGGGAATGGTGAATTCTCAGCCCAAACCCTGCCCCTCACTGAACTTTCTCATTGTGGAAACGAGACCAGGAGAATAAGACCTCATCTCGCTCAATGGCAACAACTTGGACAAGCTCAGCCCTGGGTTCTGGTGTCTCCTCACTGGTGAGGCCAGGGGGAAAGGGGAGGGGCCCTCACCAAGGTTTAGGACCTGTGGATGCGAAAGGGGTTTAGCAGAGTCAGGCGTCATTCAGACCAGAATCCCTGTTTGGGAGAGTCTCCTTGGGCCCAGCAAGAGGTGGTGTGGGGAGAGCAGGCACACAAGTCGTGGGCAGTACTCACATTTTGGGGAGAGCCACATGGTGGCTCCAGGGTATGTATCAAGGGGGAAGAGGGGGCCGGCCCCGTGGCTTAGCGGTTAAGTGCGCACGCTCTGCTACTGGCAGCCCGGGTTCGGATCCTGGGCGCGCACCAATGCACCGCTTCTCGGGCCATGCTGAGGCCGCGTCCCACATACAACAATTAGAAGGATGTGCAACTATGACATACAACTATCTACTGGGGCTTTGGGGGAAAAAAAAAAAGGAGGAAGATTGACAATAGATGTTAGCTCAGAGCCGGTCTTCCTCAGCAAAAAGAGGAGGATTAGCATGGATATTAGCTCAGGGCTGATCTTGCTCACAAAAAAAAGGGAGGGGGGGAGGATTCATCCAGGGGGCTAAGGTCTCATTCCAGGAAGAGGGGTGCAAACATTGAAGACTCAACTCAGAAGGCAGGAGTTCAGGGCTGTGTTCTCACAGAAAGTGCCTTGGGTCACAGCAGGAAATGCAGAAGGCAAGGAGTGGAGACTGTGAAGGATGAGATCAGGAGGAGGCCAGTTCTCCAGGGAACAAGGGGAATTCTGGCTCAGCCTGTTGCATGCGCCTGGCAGCCAGCCTCCTGCAGAGCCCAGATCCTGAGTGACTGTGCAGCCCCTGCCTGGAGCAGAGGTGACTTAGGAGAGAGGTGGGACTGAGCTGCTGTGATGCTCACAGCTGACCAAGACCAGGAGTGGATGGGGCGAGGACAGGGACCATCACACTGAGACCTATGTGTGCTGCTAGCTAAGAGGCTGGGAGAGAAGGAAAAGAAGGATGTCTGCCTCAACCCCTCCCCAAGGCTACAGGTATTGGGATGCAGGCCTTTCTCCTCCATCAGAGCTCCCACCAGGTCATTTAGGCCCTCCCATGAGAGGGAGAATCAGGAACTGAGTAAAGGGAGCAGACTGATGCATTACTTGCTCTAGTCCTGAGGCTAAAACGATTGGTAGCAGGGTCTGGGGCTGGCAGTGGTGAGGTAAAGGGAGGAGGAGCTTGGGACAAGCTGCTGGACCCATGGTGGAGGTGAAGGGTGGGGGGGATACCTGACCCTCAGTGAGGAAGAGGCTGGAGATGGGGAGTGACTGGGGAGCTGACCTGGGAGAGCTGACCCGGGATTTCCTCTACCACTCAGACCAACACTGTTTCACTTCTGAAGTTTGATGATCCTGTGAAGAAGCCCTGGAGAGTGTGGTGCATGTCACGACTCTGCCTTCCGGGTGGGCGCCTTTGGGTCACCTGCTGCTCATTTCTAGATCAGCAGGAGTTCAGGCCTCACAAATCCAGATGTCGCCATGAGATCATGATGAGACCGTTGATGCAACGTCTCGGGGCCCTTCTTGCATTTGGTGATTCTCTTATTCAGCTTTTGCTTCACATATTATGTCCTTTTCTCCTGGCGCTCGGTGATGGAATTCTGGCACTTCAACTTGAACTGCTTAAACAGGAAATCTCCACAAAGAGAACATTTTCCATCTTCTTAGATTGTGGGAAATCAGATCTTTCTCTGCACCACGAACTTGTTCTTGCAATTGCTATTGCCAGAAAAACACTGTGAGAGAGCTAACTGACTCAGAGGAAAGGGCTAAGCAGCTTTTCTGAGATTAGATCCACCCTCTCTGGGGTGTGTGTGTGTGTGTGTGTGTGTGTGTGCGCACATGTAGTCATAATGAGTTTTCTGCTTGAAACCCCTGACAGCCAAGGGATTTCCCACATATCCTCTTAGTCCTAGCTCACCTGCTGTAATCTCTTCCTCTCCAAGACCCTAAGGACAAGCCACTCTGGCCTGCCTGCTGGTCCTCACCATCATCCTTCCAGGCTTTCTGTACTGGCATATTGCATATTCCTCTGACAGGTATTCCAGTTCCCACTGCTCAAGAGCCTGTGGACCTTGACCGCTGGGCACACATATCATCTCCTGTGAAGTCTTGCTTTCCCTCCTGTTTTAGTCAGGGTTCTCTAGAGAAACAGAACCAGTATGATGTGGAGACAGAGAGACTTACTACTTATTAGAAGGAATGGGCTCACTTGATGATGGAGGCCGTCGAGTCCACAACCTGCAGTGTGGACTGGCTCACTGGAGCCCAGTGGAGCCAAGGATGCAGATGCAGTCTGGAGGCAGTCTGCTGGAGGATGCCCTCTTCTTTGAGGACGTCAGTCTCCTTGTTCGTTTCAGGCCTTCAACTGATTTGACAAGGCCTACCAACATGTGGAGGACCATCTTTACTCCAAGTTCACTGATTTACGTGTTAATCTCCACCAAAGCTTCTCCAAGTTGACAGATCAAATTTCCCATCACACATCTCCAGGCTAAAGGAATCCTCTCCTCTCCTCTGTGTCCTAACACCTGAGTCCACAGTAAAGATGTCACACTTGGTGAGAGGCATTTGTATATTTGTGAGCTCCACACTTCATGTGGGCACTGGGAATACAATGTATCCCTTTATCACTTTTGGTATACAGAGCCTTAGACATGCTGTTGCTCAATCACTCTGGGATCAATTGAATTCCCTTGGGGAACAGGAGCTGAGAGAGGGCTCTCCTCATGCCTGGGGGTCCACTTTACTACACAACCATCCGTGGCCAAACCCTCCCTGACTCCATGGCTCTATCCCCATCTCCACTCAGTTTATCTCTATGAACACTCTGCCCATCCCCAGTGGAGAAACCCCAGTCCATCCTTACTTGGTCCTTGCAAGGGCAGGAGATATTGTGAGCAGAAAGGAGAGGGAGGCTGGAGTCCAGTGGCCCCTGGCTGCTGGGGAGGTCTTTGCTTGGTATGAGGCCTGGGGAGACTCTGAGTCCCACTCTGCCCCCATCCACTGAGCCTTTTCCCCATCTAAGGAGGAAAATACACTAAGACCTCCTACTGCACACGATCTCCATGTGGAAAGAATGAGCTCCAAAGGAGGAGAAGTCCCCACTGTCCTAAGGGTTTGGGAAAGTGGAGGAGGCCTGTACCAGGGCACAGGGCCCGTTTGTACTCGAGGACAGGGACGTAGGATAGCAGCAAGTTGTGTGAATTGACAGGTAACAAGGATATTAGAAGTCTCTGGCCTGATTCACTAGGGTCTCTCTGCAGGAGGGGCCTGTGCTGGGTGGTGTGCAAGACAAGAGAGACACGGGGTGGGCAGGACCTGGCAGAATGGCCGGGTGGGGGGCAGATGGGACACTGTGCTCACCTGGGCTATTCCTGGCTCACCCCCATGCAAGTTCCTGGTCCCCAGACCCACACAATACCCGAGGTTTGGTGGAATTGGCTCCTGAAACAATTTCAACGCATGCGGGCTATAGATCACACTTCCAGAACCAGGAATCAGGTATCTGGATGAAATTCTGGCTGCTTTGCCTGTGCTAGCTTCTTCATCTTTCTTTGCATCAAATCCCACATTTGTAACATAGGAAACTGTACCTCAGGGAATGACAAGAGATTCAATGAAGAGATGGTGCAGGTGACCCTGAGTATGTAAATGCTGAGTTCTCTCCTCAGGTTTCCTCACTCAGGCACTAGTGCCACCTTCTTGGAAGTTATGGACCAGGGTCCCTGGTGATGAGAGATGGACCAGGCGCTGCCTTCCTCTGTCACTCAAAGTGTCTTTGGTGTGTGGAAATAAACCCAAAGACAGGCCCCACTGAAGAAAAATCAAGAGTCTTTCTCTGACTCAACAGGTCACAGTTTGTTTTTTTGTGTGTTTTTTTTTGTGTGTGTGTGAGGAAGATCAGCTCTGAGCTAACATCCATGCTAATCCTCCTCTTTTTGCTGAGGAAGACCGGCTCTGAGCTAACATCTATTTCCAATCTTCCTCCTTTCCCCCCCCTCCAAAGCCCCAGTAGATAGTTGTACATCATAGTTGCACATCCTTCTAGTTGCTGTATGTGGGACGCGGCTTCAGCATGGCCGGAGAAGCGGTGCGTCGGTGCACGCCGCCAGTAGCGGAGCGGGCGCACTTAACCGTTAAGCCACGGGCAGGCCCTAGGTCACGGTTTTACTCTTCATGCCCACATGAGCCACCATTACTTACATGCTGGTTGGACAAGTGTCAGACAAAAGGCCAAAAAAGCCACACAGACCATGTGCAGAAGCAGCAGCCTGGGGCGGGGCTCCCCCTAGAGGCTTCCAGGTGGCGCTGGAGCTGCCTTGAATCCTTGTCTGCAGGAGAAACTTAGAAATACAAAGTCAGAACTCAGCACCCCAAACTTTCCCAAAGAGGAGTTACTTTGGTTAGCACAAGGTCTTGGGCTCCATTGGGATAGAAACTACTAGAAAACAAATCGTTGATGATTGGACAGCCAATGGCTGTGCTCAGCCCCTTTCATTATGACTGGGGTGGTCTCAGGAAGGAAAATCGTGGGTCATTTCAGAAAAGCAGGAATGATTGTAAAGGTGGAATAGAGACAGGAGGGGCAGGACGATGGGTGGAGGAAATGAGGTTCTGAGGGGCAGGAGGAGAAAGGAGAGAAACTTCGGTGGCAGGGAGAGAGAAAATCGCTTCCTTTCCTCTGTCAGCCCCACCCTAGGTGCACTGAGCGGCCAGGGGGAGGAGCTCCGCACAGAAAAGCCCGCTGACCGCAAGGAGGTTACTCATTCTGGGTCTGACCGCGAGGTGACAGCCCACTGGGCTCTGCGCACAGCTGGGTCCCCATCCCCACTGCATGTGATGGCGCGGACTGCGGGCTCTGAGTTCGGTCTCAGCCTCCTGCTCCTGCTCCCGCTCCTGCTGCCTGATCGTCCCCGGGTGGCGCTCGGCGGTGAGTTCCGGAGGGACCCTCCTGGGCGGCAGGGGGACACGCGTGACCCACGGGGGTTTGGGAGCCTTCTCGCCCGGGGACTTTGCCATCTCAGGTCAAGTCCTCTCCGTGGGCTCGCGTCCCTGATGTGGTTCTCCCCATCTGGGCAAGGTGAGGGTGGGGAGGGAGGTGACTCTGGGGAATGAGAAATGCGGGCGAATGGGAAGGGGAGGCAGGGGAGGGCGGTGGGGCGCAGCGGGAAAGGCTGTGGAAGCCCCGGGTGCCCAGCCCGCACGCCCCTCGGGAAGTGGGAGCCCGAGCCCCTGGCCCCCGGGGCGTGGCCAGGAGGGGGCGCCTTGCCGCAGGGGAATGAGCCCCAGCCGCGGCCCGCCCTCCTCTGCTGCCACCCGCACACCCTCCATCCTGCCCTCCTCTCTCCCCTGGGAACTTCCTAGCGCGCCTGCACAGCGGATGAGCACACGTGCAGCCCTAGCCACTGTCCCTCAGGAGTCCCTGCACCTCCACCACAGCTCACACCCTTTCACTGCCCACCTCACCCTGTCCCCTTGCACCCCAGGGCCTCCAACACCTCCCACCTGTGAAGTGTCCCTAATCACCTCTCTACCAACTGGTACCTTCTGCCCCTGCCTGAGGACACGCTCCAGCAAAAGCCTCCACAGCTGGCCCCCAGAACCTGGAGTAGGAGGGATGGGAGGCAGAGTGGGGTGTGACTTCCTGCCAGGCAGAGACCTTCTCCTCATCCTCCAGCAAGGGAGGGCCACTAGCCTTTAACTGGTGAGGAGGAGGGGCTGGGTAGGGGCCGTCCTTGCTGTGCCCTGCCAGCCCTTGGATGTCACATTGATGGGGGAGGGGGTGCCTAGGGCTCCTTTGCTGTCACTTCCAACCCTCACCTGTGTTTTTCCTTCACAGAGGCTCACATTCTTTGCTATGAGTTTACCATCAGTCTGAAAACCAAACCAGGACAACCCTGGTGCATAGTTGAAGGAAAGGTCAACGGAGATATGTTTCTGTACTACCACTGTGGTAGCGAGAAGTTCGAACCCGAAGGTCGTCTGGGGATGAAGGTGAACACTACAGAGGCCTGGGGGAGACAGTCAGAAGCTCTGAAAGAGCTGGTGGAAGAGCTCAGAAAGAAACTCCTTGAGGTGGAACAAGAAATTTCCACAACCAGCGGTGAGTCTGAAGGCTCAGGGCAGATGCAGAACAGTTTCTGTAGGGGAGGGAGCCACTGTGTTGTGTAAAATTGGAAGTTGGTCCCACACAGGAGGCCCAGCAGCCAGGGCAGACAGAGAGGACAGGGCGGGACCGGGAGATACAAAGGGAACCAGAAGAGTGGACACCAGGGTGGGGAAAGGATTTGTTAAGACCGGAGGCTGACCTCTTTCCCCTGGGGGCAGATCCTCTCACCCTGCAGGGCAGGATGATGTGTCTCTGTAAAGCCAATGGACGCACCAGTGGATCGTGGCAGTTTGGCTTGGATGGACAGATATCCCTCCTCTTTGACTCGGAGAACAGAAACTGGACAGTGCTTCAACCTGGAGGCAGGCTGTTAAAATGGACGTTGGCCAATGACAGAGATACAACGACGTTCCTCATGAAGATCTTAAATGGAGACTGTAGGAACTGGCTTGAGCAATTTTTTTTGCACTGGGAGAAAATGCTGGAGACAACAGGTAACTGAGAGGAGAAGGAGGAAGTGGTAGCTCTTTTTAAATGAGGTCAACCTACCCCACCGTGTGTGTGTGTGTCAATATGTTTGTGTGTGCATGTGTTTGAAAGGGTGATCCATCCGCGGTGCTTTCTTATTGGGAGTTTATGGCCATAGGTAGCTTCTACCATCCTTCCTTTCCCTTCTCACCTCCTGACATCTCTTCTTCACTGTACGTACCTCTGCTCCACTCACCGTGGGTTTCTTCCCCCACGTTTCTGACCCCAAACATGAGGGCATCATTCTGTTTCCAGGCCTTTTCTGCTTACTGTTGCCTCTTCTTAGACTCACTTTTCTTTTTCATCCCCCCTGGTCTATTTCTGGAAATCCTTGAATACCACCCCAAATGTCAACTGAGAGGTCTTGTCTACCACCATCCTCATGTGTCACCTTCTCTTCAGTCACAACAGGAGGGATTGGTTACTTGTCACCCTTGCTTCTCCTGTTTGCTGCATAAGCCCCTTGGGGACAGGGCCCATGTCCTCTCTCTCTTCCTAGCTCACAGCATGTCACACAGCTGTCACAAGTATATGGGTAGAAAATGTCTGCATTGTAGGATGATCTAGGGCAGCAAGAGCTGAGGAGGAGTCTCTTCACATTTGGGGTCTGGACAAGGACTATCACTCTTCCTTTTCCATTTCAGCATCACCAACCACAGCCCCAGCTACAGCCCAATCCAGGGCCACAGCCATCACTCCCATCACCTGGATCCTACCGGTGACACTCCTCTGCTCTCTTCTCCTTGGCATCCTAGGCTGAGTCCTTCAGAGCAACAGGTACTGAGAGCAGATTGAATGGGAAGGGAGGGGCAGATAACATGTTATGAGGATGGGGAAAGGTGAATTCCCACCCCAACCATTGGCCTATAACCTAGACCTTCTCATCCGGGAAATGAGACCCGGTGAAGAAGACTGTATTAGCCAGGGTTCTCCTGAAGAACAAGCATTAGGAGCTGATATAGAGATAGGAACTGAGATAGAGATAATTATTATTACCTAAAGGCCTGACAACCAGGAAATTAGTGGTGTAAACCACAGTCCAGGTCCAAAGACCCAAAACCCAGCAGCATGATGACCTTGTCCCTGGGCAGGAGAAGGATGTCCCAGCTCAAAGTGAAAGCTAATTCGCCCTTCCTCTGCCCTTTTGTTCTATTCAGGCCCTCGTGGAAGGGATGATGCCCACCCTCATTGGTGAGGGCCATCTTCTTTACGCAGTCGCCTGATTCAAATACTAATCTCTTCAAGAAGCACCCTCACGGACAAACCAGAAAGAATGTTCTACCAGCTGTCAAGACATCCTTTAGCTCAGTCAAGTTGACATATAGAATCAACCAAGACAAAGACCTCATCTTGCTTGGCAGCAATTACTTAGGGAAGTTCAGCATAGAGTTCTGACAACTCCTCACTGTCAGAAGCCAGCAGGAAAGTGCAGGGGCTCATACGAAGGTTAACAGCCGGTTTATGCTAAAGAGATTTAGCAAAATCTGGCCTAACTCACACCAGATTCTCCCTTTGGGAGGGGCTCACAGGAGGGTGGGGGAAGGAGACAACAGGAACATGACGCAGGGGCAACATGCAACTTTAGGTGAGAGCAGCAGGGTGGCTCCACACGATGTGTCATAGGGAAGGGATTCTATCCAGATGCCTAGAGGAGAGGGGCCCGGGACTAATCGCAGGAAGAGGGGCGGGAAGGCCTTGCAGACCCAACTCAAAAAGCTGGAGTTTAAGGCTGCATTCCCGCAGAAAGCGGCTTGGGTGACGGCAGGTGGGGCAGAAGGTGAAGAGTAGAGACTGTCTGGATGAGATTAGAGGGAGGTCAGTTCTCTGTGGACACCTGGGAACCCCGGCCCAGCCCTGCTACAGTCACCCGGCAGCCAGTCTCCTGCTGTGGACCCCAGATCCTGAGGCACTGCACCCCGCCTGGAGCAGAGGTGACTCAGGAGATAGGTGGGACTGGGTTGGTGTTGGGGTTGGACAAGGACAGCTCAGCTGGACCAGGAATGGATGGGGTGGGGCAGGAACCATCACACTCTGGGCTTTTGAGCTGCCAGCAGGGTGAGGAGAGGCTGAGAGAGGAGGGGAAAGGAGGATCTTTGCCTGCAGCCCTCCCCAGTGCTCGAGGAACCAGAATCCAGGCCCCTCTCTTTGCACGGGGCTGCCACTGGGTCCTCTTGGCCTTCCCACTGGAGGGAGGATCAGGATCTAAGTAAGCAGAAGAGATTGAATCATTACTCACTTTATTCCTGAGACCCAAAGCGCCATCGTGGGGCCCAGAGCTGACTGTGTCACGTGGTAAAGGAGGGGGGAAGTTGGTCCAGGCTGCAGGACTAGCGCTGGGGGTAGGAGTGGAGGGAACTACATGACCCTCAGTGAGTGTGGTGCTCTTAGATGGGGCGTGACTGGGGAGGGGTAGCCCCAGGAGAACTGACCCAGGATTTCCTCAGTCCCTGGGACAAACTCCTGTGTCCCTTTTAGAGGCTGGAGTTACGCTGGCCTACTCACTGGTCCTCACCATCGTGCCTCCAGGCTTTCTGTTCTGGCTCATTCCTCTGTCAGGTATTTCCTTTCCCGTAACCCAGAGCCTGTCCTGTTTTAAAGCTGGACAGAAATACCACCTCCCATTAAGTCTTCCTGACCCTCCTCAGGCTCCGTTAATTACTTTGTTCTGTGTGTCCTAATACAGGAGTCCATGGTGAGACCATCACACTTGGTGAGAGGTGTTTGTATATATCAGTACTCCACACTTCCTGTGGGCATTGGGAATAGAACGTGTCCCTTTATCTCTTTTATTACACAAGGGCTAATACATGCTGTTGCTTATTCATCTCTGATAAATTGAAGTCCCTTGGGGAGCAAGAGCTGAAGGAAGGTTCTTCTGAAGTTTGGGGCTCACTTTCCTGGACAAGCAGGCATGGCCAAACCATCCTCGACTCCATGGGTGCAACCCCCGCTCTGCTCAGTTTATCACTACAACCACTCCAGGCAGCCCCAGTGTGGGAACACTAATCATATTCTTGTCTTCATGAGAGGGAGATGAGGGCCCCAGTGGCCCCTGTCTGCTGGGGAGGTCTTAGCCTATTGTGAGGACTAGAGAGCACCCATGAATCCCACCCTGTCCCCATCCACTGAGTCCTTTCCTCACATTATTGAGAAAAATAGACCAAGGCTTCTTACTCCGCACATTCATCATTTGAGCAGGAATAACACCTATTGTCAATAAATCCCCACTGTCCTAAGGCTGTAGAAAGTGGAGGAGGCCAGTACCAGAGGACAAGACCTGTCTCTGCTTGAGGACAGGGACAGGGGATAGCAGCAAATTCTGTGAATTAATAGGTAAAAAGGAGCATAGAACATTCCTGACTGAATCACTAGAGTCTGTCCCGCAGAGGCCTGCACTGGATGGTTGGAGAACAGGAGACACGTGGGAAGTGGGTGTGGGCAGGACTCAGGCTTACTGGGGCAAGAGTTTGCTGGGTCCAGATGATCTGTGTGGCAGGAAGAGACTGCCATGCATAGGGCTGTGGACAGGAGGCTGGGTTGAATCCTGGGGACAGGAGGCTGGGTTGAATCCTGGGTTGGGAGGAGTAAAGCAGGAAGGGCCTGGCAGCCCCAGTGCACATGGCTGGGTTAATTAGGCAAGCAATTTGGAGGACAAGAAGACACAAGAAAATTTTAATCCAAATAAAACCTAATGTGAAATTGTCCTAATGTGAAAAATGAAAACAAAGTCAACAAAGACAAATAGTATCCCTCCACCACTGATACATCAACCAGCACTGGATCTGCTGAATCATGTGCCCAAGTGCTGAGCACTCTCTTGTTCTGGGCCCCAAAACTAACAATTAACCCCTTTGTTGTGTGTGTGTATTTGTGTGTGTGTGAGAGAGAGAGAGAGAGATACAGAGACACAGAGAGAGAATCTGTGGTAAGAAATGCAGGATGCATGGGTGGAATGGATGGAATGGATGGATGGACAGATGGATGACGGAGGGATGGATGGGTCGATTATTGGTTGGATGACTTGGTGGATTTTCTCTCTGAAGCATCTATGATTCCACAGATATTTCCCAGCTATCCTTCTGACACTTTTCCTCCCTCTAAGAAGACCGTCTCAATAACTCAAGATCCAATCATCCTGATCTCATCCAACGTTTGTGAAACTCCTAAGCTCTATGGTTTGTATTCATTTCTTTCCTCAGAAATCATTTTCCCACCTGGCTAAATTTTATTTCCCCCCAGATTCGTCTCCCATGAAGGCGTCGTCGCTCCCCTGGAGAGAATCAATCATGCCTTCTTTTGTGTTTTCAAGGCTCTGACCAGTGTGGTCCAACAAGTTGTACATTGTCTGATTCCCTCAATAGATATATCAGTTCCTTTAATTTTTGCAGACAAAGTACATCCTTCATTCACCTTTGTACCATCAGGGCCAAAGACTGTGATTGCCACTAAGAGAAACTCTACAACCATGAAAGGATTGAATTGTGGTATTCTCTAACTCTGAAGGTGGGGAGGGTCTGAAATGGGCAGAGACTGGAGAGAGGCTAGCCCCAAAGAGATCTGACCCAGAGTTTCTCTAGGCCCTTGGACAAACACTGGTTTCTCTTCTGAAGACAGGTTGGTGGTAAGACCAGAGAGCTCAACTCAACTCAACAATATCCTTAAACTGACAGCCATTGTTTCACCTATTGTTTTTCTCCTGGACCACAGGGAGTTGTATCTTAGGAGGGCACCAAAGGGCCCTGGAAATTGCCACCTCTTAGAATGACTGATTAAGATACTCTTTATTGATCTTCTATGTTATCCTACTGGATCAAGTAACATGGAAAAAATATTTCATCATATCTTCCTCAATCCAACTCCACTTCAAATGACTCCTTTTTCAGGCATTCCATCTGGATTCTGAGTCCTGAGTCTGTGGTGTCCAGTCCACCTCTGCCCACAGGACCAGTCCTGTGAGGACAAGGATGGTCCAAGTAGAGGAATGGTGGCAGCCTGCCTACAAAATGGCTCCAGTGATCTTTCCTGGTACAAAGATACACGCCAGTGTGGGAACCAGCAAGCAGGCTGCACTGGAAGGCCTGGGTGTAGGGGAGGCATGGAGACGTGCTGTCCTCCATCCGCTCTCCCTTCCCCTCCTCTGTGGAGAAGCACAGGAGCGTGACCCCAATCCATACACCTCCCCTTCCATAATCGCTGAGGCCAGCAAGAGGGGATTGTGTCTGCACAGAGACACTGTGAAGACCAAATCAGAAAGAGCTCAGTAAACGTGGAAGCTATATAGTAGCATTAGCTAATATTTATGATGGACATGTTGTGCTTAATTGTTGATATTAATGATTTATGATAACCTGGTTTTCACACGGTTCACTGACTCCGTTAGGGGCTTTTTTACCACAGATGAAGGATGCTCTGCAGGACAAGTCAGACTCGAGCTTCTAAGGCTAAAGGAGTTCTTACCCTGCTTCAAAAGCACTTCCGAAGCTATGGGTGTGTGGGACTGGATTGGCTGTAGGTAGAAGAATCCTAGCACCTCAATGGTGCAATCAAAGATACTCCTCAGGGCTAAGAAGCAACCTCCTTCCTTCAGCCTCCAGGCCACTCAAAGTTCCAACCTCAATTATTCTACAGTTCTTCCCTCACAAGGAAGTAATATTAGATCTATTGTTTCCTCTAACATTTTTTCTAAGATGTTTGACTTCTAGTCCCCTCCCACTCTCTGCTCTGGGTCTGAAATAAACAGATCCATAGATCTCAGCTCTGGGAAAAAGTAAAGCACTGATACAGATGCTGGTTGTCCACCGGTTCTCTGACTTCCCCTCTTTCTGGGTAATACAAATCAGATTTGGGGCAGGACACTGGACCTTGCAGGATTCAATCTCTGTTTCCCCTAGTTTTCCCTGAAGTTAGGAGTAGCCATCTAACTAGGTTCGCATCAAAGGGCTGATAAAGGGAGGATTGTGAGGGACCTTCTTAAAACACATCTGGTGTAAGCCCTTTTCCCTCTTCCTTTGTCTCCTTCCTGCTGGAATATAGATGAGATGGCTCAAGCTCAGGAAGCCATGTTGGAATGTGAGGTGAAAACCAAGCTGAAGATCATGCAGCAAGAGAAAGAGTCTGGATCCTTGACTCCATGATGAAGCATCAGAGCCCAGAGCAGCCTCAAGACTTATGTGAAAGTGAAATCAACTCCATTCTTGTCTTCCCCTACTATTGTCGCCTGTGTTCTTTCACAGGTGCCCAAATCTAATCCTAACCAATACAGCATTTAATTCCCCACCCTGCCTTTGGCACACTTGGTTGCTACATTCTGGCTCAGTTCTGGAGCTGCAATCCCTGTAGTTCTCCAAAAAGTAGAAGGGAACCTGGCTGATAAGTCTTGCCCTGCAAACACATTAGAGATGATAGTCCTGAACAGGACTAACACTAATAAAAGTGGGACAATAATGGTTATTTTGTTTCCTGATGTCCTTTTGTTTTATCTGATGTTCTTTCTTCATTTCCTCCAGTGCACCAGAGATCTCCCCCTTACAGCACTTATGGGGAGTGTGGTGGGAGGAAGGCTCCAATAGTGGTCATTTCTCCCTTAGTGAGAATATAAAACAATGTGTCAGATGCTAAAAGGGGTAAAGTGAGGTGAAGCCGGGAGAGGCCACTGGACTTAGTAATCGGGAATTCATTTACAGGGAGAGTGAAGGTTGAGGGGCGGTATTTTGTTTTTTACATATTAAGAGAGATCTGAATGTGTCCGCAGCTGTTGGGGGAAGGAGCCAGCAGAGAAAGAGAGATTACAAACATAGGAGAGTTATTAATGATGGAGAAACGTACCTGAGGAGATAAGGGCTGCATCAAGGTCAGGGGAGAGAGGGACCTTGGGAAGAGGGGACACCTTTTCCTCTAGTCCTAGAGGAAAGGAAGGGAAGGTGGGTGCAAACAGGTGAGTGTTTACATTTGGGGTAGGTAGCTGGGGAATTCCACTCCTGACAGCTTTGACTTTCTAGGTTTAAAACTTGTCCAGCCATAGCGGGCCTCCTCTTGAAGACAGAGCACCAGGAGCTGAGCACATGCTATGGCATTCAACCACTGGTGTATTTGTAGAATCCCAGGTACAGCTCCTGAACAAGGTTCTCAGAAACAGTCTGGAAGTGTCTGGGCACAGGAGGAGGGCATGGGTAAGGTGCATTAGTGACTGTTGGGTACAGAACAAAATTTGGAATGAAGCTGGTGTTCCCACAGAGAGTTGTGAAACATAAATATCTGTGATAAACTAATGGTCTAGAATTTGATTCTAGAGCTGGCTCAGACAATCCACACACACCAAACCCCTCTGGAGGAGTCAGGAATCACTGCTGAATTTCTCCAGGATGACAGTTTGGGGCCTTAGTTGCTACTAGAGTCTCCTAATGGCCACCCTGAGGGAAGAAGTTTTGCAAGGGTTCAGGGCCCTGAACGTGTCAGTTCCCCCCTGCATCCTGCTGGACCAGCCACATAAATTGGATATGTTATAAAGGAATGGGGCAAAGAAAGAGACTTTGCTCAACCCCTACCGAAACCACAAACCACTTCTTACAAACTGGAGCCCAACACCGAGCCTGGTTCTGCTTGTTCAGGACAGGACAGTGGTTCCAGGCTGCCCTTCCACACGTCGGTGACTTGTGTAAAGATGAATACCAGTGTTTTGGTTACAGGGAAGGGAGCTTCCCCTCCTTGGGATTGGGGGGTAACATCCCAATCCCAAGTCTGGGGCTCAGATTTAGCTGTGCTAGCAATGAAGCAGACATAAAATCAAGGCAAATTTTCTGTTTGCCAAGTCAGACACTGTTACCACCCAAGGGGAGTCATCAGTCTGCAGCAAGACATGCCAATAGTCAAGAAGCTAGGTGGTAGGAGAGAAAGGGTTTTATTACAGCTTGCTAGCAATGGGGAAGATGGCTGACCAATGTCCAAAAGAACCATCTTACAGAACAAAGAATACAGGCCAGTTATATAGGGGACTGGACTCTGGGTGGGGGAGGCAGCTGGTCTCTGGGTGGGGGCATCCATCTGATCTCTGAGTAGGGGCAGACATCTGGTCTTAGTTCCTGATAATCTTTTCTTTTACTGAATATGCATCAGAGACCAGAGCAACACCCTATTCCAGTTCTCATTGATGATGGCTATCAGCATAGCCTCTCTGTCCGAGGGTCATCACATTCCTAAGGAATTCAAAAGAACAAAGTTATCAGCTTAGAGCAGCTGGGAGGGGTCTTAAATTCTACAGAGCATGTACATTTCCTGGAGGCTGCATATCCAGCTGGGTTAGTTAATCAGTTCATTCAAAGTTACAGTATGGTTTCTTTTCTACATTATGGCTTCCCTTATGTCAACCTTGTGTTAAGCCAGTATCAATACGAAGTTGCTGAACTGTCAGATCTGATTCCTGTTTAATGCCTTGATGACAAGGAAAATGAAATCTCCCATAAAGTACTTGCTAGAATACTGAAAATTATTCTAGACTTTTCAATACTTAGTTGGCATAATTTCTTCAATGTTATTAGTTTGGGCAAATTGAGATCTAAAATTTTCCAACCCTTTCTAAAACACATCATGATAGTTTTCTGAGAAAGCAGCCAAGAGGATGAATTGGGTATTCTGTCCACATGACTGGGAGTGACATTATAAATTGTAACAACTAGAATCGTAGCCACAGGACCCGGATCAGAATTTGCCACCCCAAAATATGCCTCTTTGGCATGAGAGCTACTTTGAGCTGATGATCATTAAAAAAAAAAAAAAAAAAAGGCAGACATAGGCACAGATCTGAAAACCTAGTAGAAGTTACCCCTTTGTAAGGAAAATCTCCATTTGTAAGGGTGCCTCCCTCTCTGTGCCAGGAGGGGGAGGATGACTCTAAACCTCTAGAAACTCTCATCAGTAGAGAAAGCAATGTCTTAAATCTGCATCACAACTTCACCTTGTTTACTGTGCTTTCCCTGGTAACACCCAAAACTGACCTCATCTCAACAACAGGACGTTAAAGCTGTTTATCAGGTGTTGCCAGCCAGCCAGGAGCATGCCCAGAATAGAAAATTTTCATCTGCCAAATCAAACTCATCCTGCCAGTGCTTCTGCATACCAGCCTACCCTATAGGATTCCTTAAACCTTACCCCATACCCTGGATTGGAGAGACAGAGCTGAGAGCCTGTCCTGTCTCTTTGCCAATCAATTACATAATAAACTGCTTCTGCTCTCAAAGACCGATGTGCCACAGTATCTATATTCGCTTCTGTGCCTATGGGGTGGTGAGCTCTTGCTCAGTAACAGAATGGGCACCGGCCGATGTGGCAAGGGGCAGGCCAGGTTTCCCTTTGTATGGTCGATGGGGGATGGGGCTTCTTTATTTAAATATCTTGGGACAGGGTAAATCCAGCAGGCCTGCAGACTGGACAGCACCCAGGTTCTTTTTTTTTTTTTTTTTTTTAAAGATTTTATTTATTTATTTTTTTCCCCCCAAAGCCCCAGTAGATAGTTGTATGTCACAGCTGCACATCCTTCTAGTTGCTGTATGTGGGACGCGGCCTAAGCATAGCCGGAGAAGTGGCGTGTCGGTGCGCGCCCGGGATCCGAACCCGGGCCGCCAGCAGCAGAGCGCGAGCACTTAACCGCTAAGCCACGGGGCCGGCCCCCAGGTTCTTGATATCTGGATTATTTTAATCATCTATTGTGTAAAAGTTATACTTTAATACTGTCAAGACACTACAAAGACTACTCTCAGGTAAAAAAAAAAAGGTTTCTCAATGTTTAGATCTATAACTTAAAATTCATATTTTGTTCTCTTAAATCTTCCTTTACTAATTAGCTTGTGGGATTTAGGACTACAACCTGCTTTTACAGGGCTATGGCAAAAGTGTTTTCTTTCTAGTTAAAAACAACCACAATTATGGAATTATGGTATTCTTCTTCACTTACTAAATATTCCCTTAACCTCCTACCCTCTTTCCCTATCCCTACTGTCTCCTGTCTCTGTCACTAGAGCGCTTGGAGAGAGAACCTGGTGCTCTAAGACTTTTACTTCTCTGGTACCATAAATCACTCAATCGTAATAGCTACCATTTATTTGGCTCATTATATGAGCCAAGCAGTGTGCTAAATGCTTCATATCAATTGTTCCATTTATTCTCCCTAACAACTCTGTGAGGCAGATGTAGGTTTTATCTCCATCTTCCTAATGAGGAAATGGAGATCCAGAGAGAGAAGATTACACCCAAGGTGACAGAGTTCAGTGGTGGAGCAAGGACTCGAAACTTGGCACCTGATTCTGGAGCCTGTCTTCCTAACCACTACACCAGGAGTATTACTCTTTCTATAGAATGTTTCACCTGGAAGGGACTAGAGGGAATATCTAGTCCAATCAACTTATAAAGGAGGAAGCTGAAGTCCAAAGATGGGGGGTTACTAGTTCAAGAGCCCAAAGATGAGACACGATGGATGAGAGGAGAACACACGGGTGCTTCTGATCCACAGCTCACAGCTCTTGTCATGAACTCCTACAGCTTCATCTCTGATCCTCCACTAGAGGCTGTGTGGCTCTGTGAATGTTTATGCAGTCCTCTGACTGAGTCTCCAAGTTACACATTTGCTTGTTTCTGCCACTGGTTGTTCCCCTTCTCCTTGATCACTCCTGGACTCAAAAATATAATTTTCCTTTTTTCTATTCTTCCCTGAGGAACTAGTGTCTGCAGGAAATACAGAGAAACTATGTTGAAGGTACACCAGAAAATTCAGGAAACAGACACGAAAATAAAGCCTTATTTATTTTTTTAGGATGGACTTAGAGAAAGGACTTACAGGATTTATTTCTCCAATAGACACAAGCCTATGTTTGATACTAAAACATGCTGAGGTGGCGTCCCGTATAGAAGAGCTACAACCCTACAACTATGCTACACAACTGTGTAGTGGGGCTTTGGGGAGAAAAAGGAAAAAAGAGGAAGATTGGCAACAGATGTTAACATAGGGCCCATCTTCCTAAAAAAATACATATATATATAATATTCAATTTTTTTTATATGGAAGAAGGGGCCCATTAAATTCATAATGCAGCCCTACAAGTAGCCAACCTCGATTGCTCCAGTGTTCATGGAGCGTTTCCTTCTGAGCTTCTAATGCCCTACAGTACCATATAAGCAGGTCAGGGGAGCTGTAGCTGCTCCCTGCCTCTGTAGCTAAGAGAGAAGGTCCTTGAGCACACAGTGAGGTTTCCTGCATAAGCCATCATCCCGCTGTGCCTGCTATTAGACTGCAAAGTTAAATCCTGGCTCCATCACTTACTAGCTATGTGACCTTGTCTAAGTTCTTAACCTCTCTGTGCCCCGATGTCTTCACCTATAAAATGGGAATAATGATTTCTACACATCATCAGGTTGCTATAACAGTGATGCGCACTCAGGGAGTACTCTCTCCAGTAATTAATTTGGAAGATAACATGCCTGGGAATTCATGTCCTACTTTTAAAAATAATGAGCCAGGGATAAAAACAAAACACCAAAATTTCCCAACCTCCACTTCTTTTCAGAGGATTAGTTGGTTTGTCTTTCACTCAAAAATGGAAAAATATAAAATAACCACATTTACAATTCCCCTCCATCTCTTTCTGATGAAGATAAGAGATTGTTTCTCTCAATTCTGAAGAGGAACTCAGTACTGGGGCCACCACTGCAGGTTTCTATTTCTTATTTGAATTAACTGTCTTATAGGCTTGTAGCTCTCTGACCCTGGTTCCCTAGAGAATACCACTGGACTTGAATGTTCTAGCAAAAATTCAGGTAGTGCCAACAGTTGCTGAGAGACATAAGTTATATGTACATACAATATCTCATGCAATCCTTGTAGCAACACTGTGAGAAGATATTTTCCTCTGACAGGCAAGGAAATGCAGCTCAGAGAAGTTCATTCCCTGGTGGCTAGTAACTGGTGGTGCTGGGATTAGAACCCAGGACTGATCCACCACAGGCACTGTTCTACTGAACCATACCGCTCTCAAAGTCACCGTTCCAAGAACCATAGTCAACACCATATGTATTTACTCATATCTAGGCAAATTAACATATCTAGGGAAAATGACAAATTTAAATATTTCCCTATGAAGGTCTGGGACAGAGCTCTATGAAGGATGCAGTAGAGAAATAAGTTAATTGTGCTTGGAAAAGGGACCTTGCCTTAAGGGGAGTTCATTTAAAAAAACTATGTAAGTTCACTCTGAATCTTCAGCTGTCAAATTTGAGGAGTATTTTCTTAAATGCCCTCAATCCTGGGGAGAGGAAGCCAGTGATGTAGGGAGTGGGAGAGATCAGGTCTCATGGAGAGGGCAGTGTGCACAGGAGACTTAAGAAGACACAACGGCCATGGACTCTACAATTTCCTAGGGGACTTGCCCTACCTCACTTCCACACATCCCATCACAGGCTCTCACCAGAACAGCAAGTCAAAACAAAATAAGATGATTATATGATTTGTTTTTGCAAATAATTCATTTTGGTAATGATCTTTTTAGAAGAGCTAATGTCTTATAAAATTATTTTTTCCCTCTTCTGAATGGCCTATTGTGTTATGTTTATCACACTTAGCTATGCATTCACAGAGGGAGTTGGAGGCTGGGTGGAAATTGTTTTCATTTCATTTTCAGTCATCATAGAATATGCAGGCATGTTCTGGAAGGAAGTTGGGAATACCAGCTGGGAAAGTGGCTATCATATGGGCCTGACTTCAGAATGCTCTATAGCTGCCTGTGACCACCAGCCAACTAACCTAGACAACAGAGTTGTCCTTTCTCACTGCTCACTGGTGGACCACACTGCATGTCTGCAGAGTAGGTAAGAGGGAGCTCTCTTCAGGAAATGTTCTGGATTGTACAAGGACGAGATCTCAGCTAGCCAATGGCAGTTGGTCTGAATGTCTGCTGATACTGTGAATGTTATTAAGCCCTCATTATAGACATAATACCTTACTGAAATTCTCTTTGCTCATTTTCAATTGTTTGTACTATTTAGCCTTGAAAAACCCTCTACAACTTGTCTAAGATTACTTAAAAGGAGTTCTAAGTTCATTGGTGAAGGCAGGCTAAGAAAAATATTACTGTTTATGAATATATTTGTATTTCGACAGAGGGTAATTTTTAATCCTATCAGAATGTTGGAGCTATTCAACTAACTTCTAGATAAATTGAACTATGTCATTTGGTTTAAAACCAAGTGGTTCCTTGGGACTGACCCAAGTGGATCAGATGTTACAAGATAGAATCTACTGTATAAACCATCTGTAGATTTTGAATAATAAAAATTATGTAATCCCCAGAACAATGACCATCAGTTTCAGAATGAAACCATGTAGAAGGTAGAGGATGCCTTTTCCAAGACCCATGTTTCTCTAAGTGCCCAGAATAGTGGGGTGTGCCAAAGCAGATCCTGACTGTAGCTGATTAAATGGCATTTTCCAAGGAAGTGAGTAGGTCAATGAAAGAGGACCTACTCCCTTCAAAATAAGTTTGTGCAAATAATCATCTGATTATTTTCATTTGTGATAAGTGAATTTCCCTTAACTGGATCTTCCATCCATTTGAGAGTCTGGTTGATTCCTGGCACCATGTTGGAGCATAACAGGCTATTCATCTGAGCTGCTGATCAGGCTTCAACACATTCAAACGACCTGCCCAGAAATGTTGTTTTATAGTTTCGAAATGGTTTCTTAATAAGAAAAGAGACAGCCCAAAATAATGAAAAGATGAAATACAGGGCATGTGAAAAAACCCTTTGAAATAGTCTTTATAAGGCTGTCCTCTCTGAATACCTTCCATAATAATGCAAAGGTCGCAGTTGCTCACTCTAGTTACCTCCGGAGAGAAGCTAACCAGCCAGGCTTTGGCATATTTAGCAGGGGAGTCCAAGAAAGTGCAGGCAGAACCCCACTCTCCAAACAGAAATCCTGCATTCTCCTAAGGCCATGCTTCATTCCAGATCCTTACAGAATGTGCTGACCTGCTGGGCTGGACGTGAATTCTCAAGTTTACAAAACACGGATTCCATGTGAATGTGGATACAACACCACTTTTCTAGCACTCTGCAATGCTGGAACCCAGATTTCTTTCCTTTAGCTGGGTTAGATACAAGAGGACAGCCTTGTTAATGTCAGACTTGGACCACACAGAGAACAGGCCCTACAGCTGCAGCCACATCCAGCAACAACCCGGCATTGTGCTGCTGCATTGGAGAGAACTGGCACCATGTGGCCCTGTGCTCTCCCCACCGAGGGCTTGAGTGCACGGAGTGGGTACTCACTGATGTGACCAAATATCTGTGCACGCCCTTAATTCTATCCTTAGTAACACGCTTGGGATAAATTCCCAAGAGTAGGATAATTGGGTCAAGGCACACACAGTTTTAAGGCTTCAGAAACTGCCCTCTGGAAGGCTGTGCTAATTTAATCCCATCAAAAGTGCATGAGACTTGTTTCTCTATATTCTTATACACATTGATTATTATAATTTTTCACCTTTGTCGCTGCGATAGGTGAAAAACTGCATCTCATTACTCGCTGTACTACACTGTTAGTATTACTCTTAACATCTCTTTAGCATGTCTTTACTGAATTAAGCCTTATTTATCCTCACAACATGTCTGTGGGGGAGGAGGAACAGAAAATTGAACTTCTCTCCACAGTTACTGTACTAGCTGATGATCCTTGTAACACGCAGGCACAGGGCATGAATAATCATGCATTTTCAGTCTATTTATGTTATGCTGGGTAGAACATAATTTCAGCTCACTTGAAATCAGAGGCTGGGGGTTCTAGTCTGGTGTCTTAGGGACAACAGAGGGGGAGGGAGGGGACGGCTGCTGTCTAAACAGACACCACATGCTCTGAGGGCCTTTCTGACATGTTCAAAGTTCTATCTTCTCTTCCCACTCTCTTCACCCTGAACTTTCAAAAATTGTGGTTGTGATGGATACTTAATAACACGAAAATGCTCATAAGTGTGAAAAATAAAAGTTTTGTAAAAATACTATTATCCTAATTTGGTTAAGAGTGGAAAAAATGTGTGCATGTATGTGTACAAATAAAAGTAACCAGAAGAAAATGCAACAAATTGTTAATGGTGAGTTTAGCTAGATGATTTTCATTTTCTTCTTTATATTTTTCTGTATTCCCAAATTTTCTGCAGTAAATATGTATTACCTTAATAATTGGGAAAAAATAATATATATTATAAATAATAACTGGACATTTACTCTCTCTGCCTCTATGGAACTCCATTCCTTACATCTTCACAGCCCATGTCAAAGGCTTATTATCAAAAAGGACAAAAACAGAGATTGCAAGTGTACTTCAAGTTGGGTGCCAACCCCCATCACCTGGTGGGGCAGCCTGGAGCGTTATTTTCAACAGGAATCTGAGGCTGAGTCCTCCCTCCCCAGGAGCCAGCGCTGGGATCACTAAGCAGTATCCAGCACAGACAGGGCTGATGGAGGGCTGCATGAGAGTCAGGCTGTCATTCCTGAAACAGACTCCAGTGCTAGACGGGGCCTAGAGGTCATCTGGTGAAATCCCTATGAACTGATGAGGAGACTGAGGACCAGAGATATGAGCAGCTTACTCAAGGTTCTGAAGGCAGGGCCAAGACTAGAACCTAGTTAAGGAGACCTGGCCTGTGGTCTCCTTCAGCTAATCCATTCAAGCCCATGTGAGCCTCTGCACCACAGCGACGGAGCAAGAGTTCTCCATCCTGGCCTCCAAGAACTCAGTTCTCTCCTCAACTCTTCTTCTCTCCTGCTAAAAATACCTAGCCTCCCTTGACTGTGTCTTGGGTGATTGGCTGTCTTCTCCATACAACCTTCCATAGGGAGAAAACGGAGTAAAACAAATCCCAAGACGGATGGAGTGATGAATTTGACCATTAGGTGGCAGCACCAACAAGGAAGAGACCAAAGCATCTGAAGTGCCCTGAACCTCAACTATCAGAAAGAAAAGCCCTTCATGGAATATTCCGTGGACATATTTGTATGAAGGCACTTAACATCCACTAAGTAGATACACAAAAGATGGGAAGGAAATATACCAAAATATTAAAAGTTGTTTTCAATAAAGGGTGGTATTGAATGTCATTTTTCTTTTTTTTTCCCCTAAAAGATCATTGTATTTATCTATCTATCTATCTATCTATCTATCTATCTATCTATCTATCTATCTATCTATCTATTTATTTGCTGAGGAAGCTTTGCCTTCAGCTGACATCTGCCACCAATGTTCCTCTTTCTGTATGTGAGCCACCGCCACAGCATGGCCACCGACAGACCAGTGGTGTGGGTCCGTGCCTGGCACCTGAACCTGGGACCCTGAAGCAGAGTGTGCCGAACTTAACCACTGGCCCACCAGGGCTGGCCCAAGTCATTTTTCTTTTTAATTATTTGTATCTTCTGCAGTGAACAAAAAATTGTCTTAAAGAAGTTATTAAAAGAGTGACAGATTATGTCAGTACAGTGTGTGCAGAGTTTGAGGACTGAACAGACATTCACAGATCACACGGAAATGTGATCATCTATATTTCTGTCTCAGATGTCATACAATCATGCAAACATAAATCTGTAAAGAAGACATTTAAAATGATAGAATCCTGTAATGTTGCTGCAGTGTGAATATATTTAAAAATCTTTGTAGCTTTATTAAAGAAAGAAAAAGCTACAGATTTAGTTAAATTGGAGGCATAACACTGGATTACTAGCACATGCGACCATGTCAACATGACGTCATAGTTTCTTTACATTCACTCGCTCAGTGTGAAGACGACTTACATGAATACGTAGGGAATATGCTGCTTCATCTCAAAAGAATCTAAAATTTAAGACTTAGGACGTTAGTTTCCATAACATAGGTGTTAAAACTTCCTAACTCTAACTTATTTACAAATAAATGCGTTGGTATCTCTGGAGTATGTGTACACAGATATAGAAATGTAGGAATGTGTTAAGTAGGTGTTCCTTACCATAACTAATCAGTGCAAACTTCAGGTGTGTTTTTTTTTCTTTTTGTCCAAATTCTTCACATTAACTCTCTTCTTTCTTTTAAGATATTTCCTTAACATTCTTCAAATATAACCTTAATTTTGAGCAAAGTCTCATTATAGAAAATGAGGCTCTTTATGGAGAACCTGCCTCGAGTCCTTACCTGGCATCACAGGATCAATCTGACTCTCTGGTCCCCAGAAGGCAGAATGACTCTTCTCCATGTTTGATAATGCAGGGGGCTGGTCTGGGGCAGTGTCTTTCTGGGACTTCTCCAACAAGGAGCCCCCTCTGACATCTTCACTCGGTCCCGGGGTTCTAGGCTGGGCAGTTGCTGTGTGGGTCCCCATCTTCCAGTCAAGGCTCACTGAAGCGTGGAATAACTACTGTTAGTTGTTGGGTTTCTTTTCTGAACTTTAAGTAAAACCACTAAATTCACAGTAGATTGAAAGTCTTTTTATTTTTTTATAATTTTATTTATTTATATATTTTTCCCCCAAAGCCCCAGTAGATAGTTGTATGTCATAGCTGCACATCCTTCTAATTGCTGTACGTGGGACGCGGCCTCAGCATGGCCGGAGAAGCGGTGCCTCGGGGCGCGCCTGGGATCCAAACCCGGGCCGCCAGAAGCAGAGCGCGCGCACTTAACCGCTAAGTCCTGGCCCGGCCCTGAAAGTCTTGAATATATGGAAATGATAACATATCCTTCTAAGACACATCAGAGCTCCACAAAAGCTTCTCTCTCTTGTTTTCAAATGAGTAATATGTTCTCTCTTCTTCCAGTAATTAACTTTCTAAATGTCACACATATTTGACAAAGACAAAACTGAAACCTAAGGCTTTGAGACTCTTCTTCCTTCTTCAAACCACAACTTTATGAGAACTTTCTGCAGCTTCTCTTCTTCCTTGCGGTGACGTTTATGAACATGACATTATAAGACCGATTTATAGCGCTGACTGAGCCACGCTCTAGTATGTCATAAATTTTCTAAAAAATTTATCAAAACAAAATGTTAACTCTCTTCAGTTTTTAAAAGAGCATATGCTATACAGCATTTTTAGGATGGGGAAGAATCTTCTGGAAAATTGAAAGCAGTTTTTGGAAAATGTAAGCAATATAAAAAATTTGACATTCGTCACTTGGACTAGAGACTCTAGTCTCATTTAATTTACGGCACAGCCTGTTCACATAAAGTTATACCTGAAACAGGGCAGAAAAAGAACACTTTCGAGTTTGCATTGTATTATGAGAATACAGACATCGCTTCACCCCCTGGCCTGAAAATGTGATATAGCTGACTCACAGTGTTGACAGAAAGCTTCATCAGACCCATCAGGACACTGCCCCACTCCATCTCAAGCCAGCGTGACATCAATGCAACAGCCATCGTCACAAAAGAAGTGGTAGCCTGAGCAAACGTTCAAGCACCCTGTTTATAAACGAGTCTCAGGTCACAGGAGGGCAGGGAAGGTAAGACTTCCACTGGGTCAAGATTAACAGAGACTAACGTGTGATGAAACGCATTTGGGTGTGCGTGAGATGCAGACAATGAGGAAACACCCAACAGTTGGAGCTGGATGGAGCATTGGGTTCTGGAAAGGTTAGGGGGTCTCCTCTTGGCCCTCCTGACTTAATTCTCAGGAATCACCCTGGGCTCTTCACCTTAGGGCCGACACTGTCTAAGAGGTGGGAACAGAGAGGCAGCAGTTCTGGGCTCCTCCTTCCAGACCTTCTACATGCCTTGTTTTGCATTCTTGTTTCCTAAGTAATATCTTTTCCTGAGATTAACTTTTTGCTATTAAACCCTATTTGTTGACTACCATAGCTCCTTGGCTTTCTAAAGAATAAACAGAATCTTTCACTACCAGCTGGTATCAATTAATTTTCTTCAAATAACAAAATGGTCTCCTTTATGGAGCTCTTAGGTTTTAATCTGCAGTGCAATTCATCGGAGCTACCTGGATTTTCTTGAAAGGCATTCCCCCTCACCCCCCAACCACACTGCAGATTCAGCCAACTTTACAAGAACTGGGTGACTTTCTGGCACTGGTAATGCAGATTAAAGGTGTTAGGCTAGAAGCAGGTCATGAAGATTTCCATAACTTTCCAGGGACAGAATGGACTAGACAATTCTCTCAGGACATGGGAGAGGGGTAAATGATGATATTCCACTGAGACAAATGGCTGAGAATAGTGTACACACCCAAGCAAAATTGTGGATACATATTCCATTGGAAAGCAGTGGAATTAAAAGGCTAGGGAAGGAGTCCATCTGGGTGCAGGGCAATTTGAAGATGTCTTGACCCAAGAGGAAGAGGAGGGTAAAGAAAAGAAGTGGTGGTGACTCCTGAGAAAGAAGAGGAAGCAAAGAGCCTCAGTTGTGACTGAGAACTTGGGCCTAGAAGGAGAGTCTGCTCAGCCACAGGGAAGGAGCTAGGAGGAAAAGTGGAGGGGACTCTGTGTCCAAGCAGGACACAGCTACGGCCCACATTTCTTAAATGCAGGACGTGAAAATCCTAAATATCTCAAGGTTTTACTGATTCCTTGGTAGTTTTGAAGATAGATCTATAACTGTAATTTATCCATCTAGTTACGGATTAGCGGTCTGCAAACCTTTTTGACCGTGCATCCCGATCAATAAGATATTGGTGAACACGCATCTCCAATCTATAAATAATATGCACGTACTGCTATACCAACATATTGTACATATTATAAAATACACTGAACATTTAAAGGAGAAGATTAAAAATTAATAAAAATATAAGTTCTGGTGTCTTCTTTTCCTCCCAAAAATGTCTTGACCATCTGTAGGGGAGCCTATTTGGAGACCACTGCTCTAGATTGTATTGGAAGTGTTTCTTGGCTTGCTATTTGAATAGATTATTTTTCCCAAAGCTTGAAAACATGCAGGCCTACGGCCAAAACTGAACCAAGTTATCATCACATAAGCAGGGGTGCGTGCTCTCTGCTTACCCCAGAAGGTGCCACCCTCGGTCACCATTACAGCTGGGTCATTAACAGCAAGGTCAATTTATATGATAGAGGGGAGAGAAGCAGCCCTGGTTGTCAGCGTCTCTCTGTGGTGTTGTATTAACTTTAATTCATAGTTCTGATTCCAGATTAACCAGTGGGTGATTCCAGACAGCAGTTAGGACGACACCCATTCTTTTTGTTTCCTATATAAAGTTACATACATAAGACCCAGAGCCAAGTGGCCTTTCAGTAATCAAAAGTGATTCTTAGCACTCTCTGCCACTACAAATAAGTTATCATCTTGGAGAAAGGCCAGAAATGGACAACCGACAATTTGCCTTTGGAGCCTGGAAAATTGGCCTGAGGAGATAAACCAGGGCAGACAAGTGGCTGGTGAGGTGTTAGCCATCTGCTTATTCCAGCGCAGGCCCTTTCTCCCTCCCAGACACCTCCATTGTACAAATACAATCCTTTTGTGATTTCTGTAGGGGATCATATACAATATGTATATATCGTTTTCCAAAAAATTAGGACAAAAGAAAGCAATAATTAAGACAGAAAGAAAAATTGCGTATCTTGAGATTTCAGGAATCAAAGGGAGAAATATTTTTAGACTGGGCTTTTCTCTTGTTCTTCAAATCCTGTCAGAACATTCCATGTAGATAGTGGTCCACCTATAAAATTAGCCATGATTGGAAGCCTCTAGAAGGAGGGAACAGAGGGAAAAACAGAACTTATTCTTCCCTCTACAACCCAACCAAATTATACTTCTGTGTTATTGTTTCAGAATGTGTTTACAACCAATTTTCCCAACTCTGCCCTCATTTCTTTTTATGCCTCTAATGCAATTCAATCAGAGAAGAATCATTTTTTATACTGAAATTTAGAAGTGCTTTTAGATATAAGCAAAGCTCCTAACTTATGAAGAAAAGCTAGAAGCATGAAGAAGCACCATATAAAATCAAAGGAGTGGGGCAAACTTTGCTCCTAACAGTATGTAGAAACACACATAGAAATAGAAGAAATATAGGGAAAAGCCAAACTTTCAGGCGTTTCATAGGGACATCACTCCCTATATCCTGTGGGAAAGCAACTCCTGGGCACTCCTGGTCTTTCTTACTAGGATGGTTTGAACAAGGAGTCCCACTTTCTTCATCTTCCTACCTCAGAGCAGCACCTAAGTTCTGAGACTAGCAACTCAATGAATATTTGTAGGATGAATGCACAAAAGAGTGAGTAGTATGGCAAATGACAGGAAAGAAGATGGAGAATGAGTTAGAACAGGAGAGGAGAAAGAGAATAAAACAAGAGTTCTCATTGTTCTCAAAAGCAGGACAACATTCCCTGAGAACATGAGTCAATTGTCTTGGCACCCGGCTGTCAGGCAGACTTTCTACAGACAAAAGACCAGCACTGCTTCTCTCTTGTTCCTTTTTCCACTGCCCTTCCCTTCTTTCCAAACTAGGGAAGTTTGTAAAAGGATGCAAAAAAAAAAAAAAGTATGTAAAAGCACAGACCACTGGACAAATGGACAGCTGTCCTCTGGGGAAAGCCTAACCAGAGTCTCATTTCGAATGGATACTGATTTCATATCCGTATCACAAGAGAACACATGTTGAACTTGAACCACCTCAGACATGTTCACAATTTTTGCACTATAGAATGTGGATCTTTTCAGTCCAAAATTTTCATGTCAATATAGTTATATGGGTCCTTTGGTCGAAATAGTAAGATTACAGAGATGTGTACCACGGGGCCCTCACCTGGAAAGTCTTCTCTGACTTCCCCCAGCTAGATTATAATCCCTCCCTCCTCTGAATTCCCGCAGCACCTCGTCTACATTCCCTTATAGCCTTGCCATTTTCTACTTGGTGTTATTGATAATTAGGGGCCCGTCTAATCCCCTCAACTGGAGTCCAGTGACTTGAGAACAATGTCCTCTACAAACTCCTCAGAGGGCCTTACTCCTGTACTCCTTGCCATCAGAAGGCCCTCACAATTCTTCGTTTATCTGCTTATATACAAGTGAGTAAATCTATTCTGACTGCAGTTCAGTTAAACTATTGGTCAGAGAGATCCCACAAATATTTTACATCCCAAGGTGTTGAGAATGAACTATAGAAGCTACCTCTCTTTCCATGCTCATTTTATGCTCTGCAATGTGCTGTTTTATTTGCATTTTCCTATTTCATTTTTTTATTTCCTTTACTCGCTATTTAATAAAATATATGAAAGTTAAGTTAGGAAATATAATTTTTTTTTCATTTCAGGTGGACATCATTATATTTTGATTTCTGTATAGATTACATCATGTTCACCACCCAAAGATAAATTACAATCCATCACCACACACATGTGCCTAATCATCCCTTCTGCCCTCCTCCCTCCCCCCTTCCCCTCTGGTAACCACCAATCCAATCTCTGTCTCTACGTGACTGTTTGTTGTTTTTATCTTCTACTTATAGTGAGATCATACAGTATTTGACTCTCTCCCTCTGACTTATTTCACTTAGCGTAATACCATTTCAGCACCTACCGGAACCCCCTCAGGTGGTATGATCCTCTTCACAATCGAGGCAGCTGAGGCTTCAAGAATGAAGTCATTTTCCCACAGAATTGGCAAAACTAGGTTTGAACCCAGGCCATCTGATTCCAAATTCCACGCTCACAGTCATTGTAGAATCCTCCCTCCCGGTCAGCAGAGGGAGGCCTTCCAGCTCCTTGTCCCAAGAAGCATTTCTTAGAAGGAACCCAGGCCCAGCTGATACACAAACCAGCCAGCTGCCGTGGTCTGAAAGAGCAAGACACTTCCTCACAGAAAGAAATGTCAACAAACTTCTGGGACCCCCGTCCCTGGTCTAACAGGAGAATCTAGCAAGCGATCTGCACAAGCTCAAACTAAGTGCGGAAATCCACGCTGTTCTGTGAACAGCCGTGCAGGCTCCTAAGCCTGTGTAAGAATGACCTTGCAACCCCACACCTCACGACTGAAGACACCAGCCGGACAGACCCACAACAGGAAGAGATAAAGGGCACCTGGCTCGCACATTTCCCAGCTGCATTTCTTACAGATTGGGGGAAAAAGTGACAACCCTGGTCCTTGCCTTCCTCCATACGTAGATAACACCAACATTGCAAGGTTTGTTTGATGTATAACCAAAAAGCTCCTGTTCCGGAAAGGGGGAAGGACAGTCAGAAGAATAAACTGGACGTCGGGTGCCATGTACGTGTATTATATTTTATTTTATTATTTATTTTAGCCAGACTTATGAAGAACTCCACCCCATAATGACTGACGTGTGGCAGCTGTCAGGGGTGCCACCAGGGTTTGCTGTGGCGCATGGGCCTGGTGGGTAGGCCCGGAGCACGCCCGAGAGACAGAGCTGGTTTCCCCTCCTCAGTTTCTGTTCCTCAGAGCGAGGGCCTGGAGACTCCGACCAAGCATACCATCTATAGACCCCTCCATCCTACGAAGGGCAGACGGCAAACAGCTCCTCGCAGGAACACGGTTGGGGGTGGGGGACCAAAACACCAATGGAGGGGGAATGTGTGTGTTTGTGTATGAAGGAGAGGAGGGTGCGGAAACTGGGCGGACAGACGGTAGGGAAGAGGGTGGGGTTAGGAAGCCTGGGGGGGTCAGTAGAGTGGGGGTGGCGGGCACATGCGGGGCCGGGTAGAGATACCGGATATAATGCAGGGAGGACGGGGAGGTCGCTCTGTGGCTCCATTGCCTGCCCCTCCTCCAGTCCCGGGTCCCCAAAGTCCCCGCAGGGTTGGCAGGAGGAAGGAACCTGTGCGTCCCCCTACCCCCGCCCCACCCCCGCATCTCCAGGGACAGAGAGCGCCCTCACCTTGCTCCGCCGGGCGGGGTCCCCTCCCGTCTCCCCAAGGCTGTTCCGGGCCCGGATCCCCCGGGGACCGCAGTGACCCGGAGCGCGGGGGCAGCGCCCGGCGGCCTCGGCGCAGCCACTGCGGGTCCCGCTCCCGCCCCGCGCCCGGCAGGGGGAGCGCGCCGAGCGCAGCCGGTGCCGGGACCGCGGCCTCCGCGCGGGAAAGCGGAAACCGGAACCGAGGACTGAACTTTCGAGAACTTCACTTGTGGTTCAAGTCTGCAGACACCGTGACATCTGCAAACAACGTCTAGTGAAGGTGCGGCGCGGAGTTCCTGCGTCCCCTCCACGTGGCCGCGATCGCTCCTCCGCGCATCCGCGTCCCTGACCCTCCTGCGGAGAGGTGGCCCGGCGCCCCCCGTGACCGTCCTCGGCGCCCCCGCCCCATCGGGACCGGGACAGACGCGCAGCCACGACCGCGGACGCGCGGGGAGGACCCGCCTCGTGCAGGACCGCGCCCACCGCCCGCCGGCGTCCCACCCGAGAAGGTGAGGAGGGGAGGAGCGGGGGAGTAAGACCCCAGGGCCGGGCCCCCGTCTTCCCGAAGCCACCACCCCTGACTCCGGGCCGCGACCGGCGGGGTTGGCCCGCTTGCGGGGCCAGTAGCCGGGCGGGGGAGGGGCTCCCGGGTGATAAGGAAAGGGAGGAAATCCCTAGACCTTTTGCTTTGGCCTCGCTCCTCCGGTGCCCTTGGGGGAGTCTGGAGCCCGCAGGTGAACAGAGACGAGCAGTAACGTCTCGGGTTTTCTTGAGGCCTTGGCTCCAGCAGGATTGTTGGAATCTATGGTCCACCCATCTTCTGTGACAGACCAGGCGCTGTCTGCCTTCAGCGAGTTTGATGAACGCGGGGGTGCACTTGGTGACAGCGAATCTTGCTCATTTGAGAGGAAAGCATTTGACAGTGTAGGGGAGGAAGAGAATTCCTCTACCCTCTAGGTCCTTCTGGCTGGTCTATGAATTAAATTCACATGAGACAGAATAACAGGAGAAAATCAAAGCCTTATAACATGTATACGTGGGAGAAATCCAGGAAAACTGGGTAACTCGCCAGAATGGCCAAAGCTGTCACCTTAAATATCATCTTCAGCTAAAGACAAAGGAATATGTTGGGGGCAGTAGTTTGGGGCTTCAAAGGGGAGGAAGGCACCTCACGGAAATGGAAAAACAAATATTTGGTAGATAAGAATGGGCTTAGCAAGAACCCTCACAGTCTACTGATACCCAGAATTATCTATGGTGATGGCCTGTCCTGGGGACAGGTAGTTTATCTTAAATTCTTTTAGGTAGTTAGATGAGGAGGTCAAAGTTTCTTTTAGAGTCTTTTGTTCTTAAAAATATTCATGGCAGAGACACATTTTGGCGTGGCCAATTCTGATCCCCCACAAGAGGTTAGGAGTGGGAGAGTGGAGGCAGGAGAGAATAGGGGAAGATGGGCAGGGTGGGGGGGTGTGGACAGAAGAAGCAGGGAGGAGACCAGACAAGAAGTTAGGTGGTGGAAGGCGGGAAGGGGAGCTCACTTCACCTCCAGCAATCTTGCTCACACCAGAAGAGGCTTTTGGCAGTGGGTAGGGAAGGAAGAGAGGTTATTGTGTGTGTGTGTGTGTGTGTGTGTGTGTGTGTGTGTGAGGAAGATCAGCCCTGAGCTAACATCTGCCAATCCTCCTCTTTTTGCTGAGGAAGACTGGCCCTGGGCTAACATCCGTGCCCATCTTCCTCCACTTTATATGGGATGCCGCCACAGCATGGCTTGCCAAGTGGTGCGTCAGTGCGCACCCGGGATCCCAACCAGCGAACCCCGGGCTGCCGCAGCGGAGCACGCGCACTTAACCGCTTGCGCCACCGGGCCGGCCCCAAGGGAGGTTATTTAAAGTGAATTTTGCTTTTGATGTCACTTCTTTTTTTTAAAAAAAAAAGTAACTGCATTTTGATTACTTGCAAATATTCCTTTGGTATAATTGTTCTTCCCATTGGATTCCAATAGGCCGCCCTCAGTTGTCCCGGGGTGAAGACACTGGGCAGTGCCCCCCGTGAAGGTTCATATACACGCCCAGCTACTTTTGCGAGTTACTCTCCTAAAATGGCACTGCGGTCTCACACAGCAGGTCTTCTTTGGCAGATTCTGTTGCTAATAGAAGCCTGGAAGACTCTGGGCTGTGAGTATCCTGGGAGCTCCAGACCTGGCTGGGGGTGGGGGGGAGAAAGGGGAGGGGCTTCACCCAGGTTTCAGGCAGCTGAGTGCCTGTCCATGTGCTCTCACCAGGGTGAGGGAGTGGTTTAGCTGGACTGGCTCCCAGGTGTTACTGACACCAAGATGAGGGGGAGGACCCCAGCCTCAGGCACCCCTGCCTGGTACTGTGCTCACATGTGACAGCTCACCCTCTCCTACCATGTTCTACCTTATACCCTAGGAAGCCTTTCTTTTTTTTTAACAGGAATTTTTGTGTTTAATTCTGTGCTTTAATAATACTTTTCATTTTTAAGCATTCTATTGTGTAAATTTCCAAAACATACACAAAAGTGGAGAGAATAATGTAAGGAACTTTCTTGTACCCATCACCCACGTTCACTGTCAGCAGTTATTAGCACATGGCCAAACTTCATTTATTTATACCCCCACTTATCACTCCAGCCTCAAAACAATGGATTGTTTTGAAGCAAATTCCAGACATCATATGATTTTTTTTTTTTGTCCTTTCTGTTTGGCTGTTTTATGTATTTTTTATTTTTTTATTTTTTTTGTTTATTGCAGTAACATTGGTTTATAACATTGTATGAATTTCAGGTGTACATCATTATACTTCTATTTCTGCATAGATTACATCATGTTCACCACCCAAATACTAATTGCAACCCATCACCACACACATGTGCCGAAGTAACCCTTTCGCCCTCCTCCCTCCCCTCTTCCCCTCTGGTAACCACCAATCCAATCTCTGTCTCTGTGTTTGTTTGTTATTATCTACTACTTAATGAGGGAGATTGTATGGTATTTGACCTTCTCCCTCTGACTTATTTCACTTTGCATAATACCCTCAATGTCCATCCATGTTGTCACAAATGGCTGGATTTCATCGTTTCTTATGGCTGAGTAGTATTCCATTGTGTATATATACCACATCTTCCTTATCCATTCGTCCCTTGATGGGCACTTAGGTTGCTTCCAAGTCTTGGCTATCGTGAATAACGCTGCGGTGAACACAGAGGTGCATGTATCTTTATGCATTGGTGTTTTCAAGTTCTTTGGATAAATACCCAGCAGTTGAATAGCTGGATCATATGGTAGTTCTATCCTTAATTTTTTGAGGAATCTCCATACTGTTTTCCATAGTGGCTGCACCAGTTTGCACTCCCACCAGCAGTGTATGAGAGTTCCCTTCTCTCCACATCCTCTCCAACACATGTTGTTTCCTGTCTTGTTAATTATAGCCATTCTGACAGGCATGAGATGATATCTCATTGTAGTTTTGATTTGCATTTCCCTGATAGTTAATGATGTTGAACATCTTTTCATGTACCTGTTGGCCATCTGTATATCTTCTTTGGAGAAATGTCTGTTCAGGTCTTTTGCCCATTTTTTGATTGGGTTGTTAGTTTTTTTGTTGTTGAGATGCATGAGTTCTTTATGTATTTTGGAGATTAACTCCTTATCAGATGTATGGTTTGCAAATATCTTCTCCCAATTGTTAGGTTGTCTTATCGTTTTGTTGATGGTTTCCTTTGCTGTGCAGAAGCTTTTTAGTTTGATGTAGTCCCATTTGTTTATTTTTTCTATTGTTTCTCTTGCCTGGTCAGACATGGTGCTTGAAAATATGTTGCTAAGACCAATGTCGAAGAGCGTACTGCCTATGTTTTCTTCTAGAAGTTTCATAGCTTCAGGTCTTATGTTCAAGTCTTTAATCCATTTTGAGTTAATTTTTGTGTATGGTGTAAGGTAAGGGTCTACTTTCATTGTTTTGCATGTGGCTTTCCAGTTTTCCCAACACCATTTGTTGAAGAGACTTTCTTTTCTCCATTGTATGCTCTTGGCTCCTTTGTTGAAGATTAGCTGTCCATAGATGTGTGGGTTTATTTCTGGGCTCTCGATTCTATGCCATTGATCTGTGTGTCTGTTTTTGTGCCAGTACCATGCTGTTTTGGTTACTATAGCTTTGTAGTATATTTTGAAATCAGGGAGTGTGATACCTCCAGCTTTGTTCTTTTTTCTCTGGATTCCTTTAGCTATTCAGGGTCTTTTGTTGTTCCATATAAATTTTAGGATTCTTTGTTCTATTTCTGTGAAAAATGTTGTTGGAACTTTGATAGGGATTGCATTGAATCTATAGATTGCTTCAGGAAGTATGGACATCTTAACTATGTTAATTCTTCCAATCCAAGAGCACGGAATATCTTTCCATTTCTTTGTGACTTCTTCAATTTCTTTCAGCAATGGTTTATAGTTTTCAGTGTACAGATCTTTCACCTCTTTGGTTAAGTTTATTCCTAGGTATTTTATTCTTTTTGTTGCAATTGCAAATGGGATTGTATTCTTAATTTCTCTTTCTGCTACTTTGTTGTTAGTGTATAGAAATGCAACAGATTTGTATGTTGATTTTGTATCCTGCAACTTTACCATATTTGTTTATTGCTTCTAAAAGTTTTTTGGTGGATTCTTTAGGGTTTTCTATATATAAAATCATGTCATGTGCAAATAGTGAGAGTTTCACTTCTTCCTTTCCAATTTGGATCCCTTTTATTTCTTTTTCTTGCCTGATTGCTCTGGCTAGGTCTTCCAGTACTATGTTAAATAGGAGTGGTGAGAGTGGGCTTCCTTGTCTGGTTCCTGTTCTTAGAGGGATAGCTTTCAGTTTTTCACCATTGAGGATGATATTAGCTGTGGGTTTGTCATATGTGGTCTTTATTATGTTGAGGTACTTTCCTTCTATACCCATTTTATTCAGAGTTTTTATCATAAATGGATACTGTATCTTGTGAAATGCTTTCTCTGCATCTATTGAGATGATCATGTGATTTTTATTCTTCATTTTATTAATGTGGTGTATTACGTTGATTGATTTGCGAATGTTGAACCATCCCTGCATACCTGGAATAAATCCCACTTGATCGTGGTGTATAATCTTTTTAATGTATTGTTGTATGCAATTTGCTGGTATTTTGTTGAGGATTTTTGCATCGATGTTCATCAGTGATATTGGCCTGTAATTTTCTTTTTTTGTGTTGTCCTTGTCTGGTTTTGGTATCACGGTAGTGTCGGCTTCGTAGAATGAGTTAGGAAGCTTCCAGGAAGCCTTTCTTGAATACCCAGGACCCATCGGGAATTTGATATGTGACCCAAGGTGTCTTTTTTCCCTTTCGATTAAAAGTCCTGTCTGTTCAGCTAGATTTTAAGTCCTGGGAGGACAAACACTGTCTTGCATTTTTTGTACCTCAGAACTTGGTAGATGTTGCTTAACATATTTGTCAGATGAATCTTCCTGGTAACAGTCATGCAACCGGGGGGTCCATGGTATCATGTATTTTACATCAGAGTGTTTTACTAAACCTCACCCAGGTAAAGGTGAGACACGACAAGGATCCAGAAGATGGAGGGGGGCAGGGATAGAGACTCCTCCCTCCGCAGCCAGGCCCCCTGCAGGGAGTCCCAGGGCCAGACTTGCATTTTTCTTTTACAGATGCTCACTCTCTTTGCCTTGACCTCACTGTCAAATCTCAGTCCAGACCTGGACAACCCTGGTGTGAAGTCCAGGGCTCAGTGGATACAAAGCCTTTCATTCAGTATGACAGTGACAGCAACGAGGTCAGACCTTTGGGTCTCTTGGGGGAGAAGGTAAATGCCAGCAAGGCATGGACAGACTTGACCCAAACACTGGGAGAAATGGGGCAAGAGCTCAGGATGATCCTGCCTGTCATCAAACTGGAGAAAAACAGGACCAAGGGTAAGTATGGGAAGGGGGTGGAAGATGGAGACAGTCAGCAGGAGAGCGGGAGGAGCAGAGCACATGCAGGGAAGGGGCCTTGAGTAAAAGAAGTGAACAGGGGTCCAGCCTTAGAGATGAGGTGGACCTAATGGGCAAGAAAGGGCGGGTCATGGAGAGAAAAATACAGACCCATGAATGTGCAGACACAGTTGACCGGCTGGGAGATGGTGGAGCTCTCAAGAGTCGAGGATGATGATGACTTGTGGGTGGGGTTGCAGGTATTCACACTATGCAGGTCAAGCTGTCTTGTCAGCGGGAAGCAGAACGATGCACTGGTGCATCCTGGGAGTTCAACATCGAGGGGCAGACAGCCCTCTTTGACACAATGACCATGAACTGGACAGTCGTTGATCCTGGAGCCAGAGGGATCAAGGAGGAGTGGGAGAACAACAAGGAACTGGCAGAATATTTCAGGAAGATCTCAGCTGGAGATTGTAATCACTGGCTTAGGGAATTCTTAGAACACTGGGAGAAAGTACTGAAGCCCACAGGTAACTGAGCAGGGGACGGAGGATGAGGTAGCTCTCTGGAAGGTCTAATGCCTTCCCTGTGTGGATATGAGTCTGTGTGTGTATTTGAAAATTTTCTGGATGAGTCAATTGATTGATATCTGGTGGACTTCCTGTCTGGAGAGTCAGTGACTGCCATAGGATTTCCCACCATCCTCTTTTCTCATCCTCCCTCCTTCAGCGCAGGAGCCCCGTCCTCCATTAACCCATGATTGAGTTGCTCTGGACTGCCAGATGGTCCCCAAATCTCTATGCATTGTTGTGCTCCAGGCCTTCTCTTCCTCCTCTGTTTTAGTTATTTTTTAACCAGCTCAAATATCACTTCTTATGAAGCCTTCACCACCTTCCCACACAAAACTAAGCACCCCCAATTCTATCATCCTCGAGAAGATCTACCCACAGTAAACATGTCAAACTGTATGATAATCAGATGGACATTTGCTGTCTCCCTCAGTAGGAACATGAGCTCTGTGAGGACAGGGCACAACCCCTGTTCATCTTTATCCCCCAGGACCTGATAGAGTGGCTGTCACATAATGAGTCAGTAAATATGTGGGGGGACATGTGCTGCCTGGGAAAGTAGGTGTGAGGAAGGTTTATGTCTTCTTAGGTTTGACAGGGCTTTTGTTTTTTTCTTCGTTTTAGAATCACCATTAAAGGCCCCAGACACCCACCAGTCTTCATCTATGTGGATAATCATATCGATCATTGCATCCATCTTTATTGGCTTAGTCCTAATTGGTGTCATCATCATGAAATGTAGGAGAGATCAGGTACCAGGGAAGGGGAGAAGGAGGCTGGGCTCTGGCTCCTGGGGGGGACATAGTCTGACAAGCACTTGGGAGAGGTGAGCCCGGGTCTCAGCCAAGCCCTTGTCCACTGATCCAGCTCTCCACAGAGACGATGCACTTTCACAGCAGGGCTGGGGATTGCTCTGTTGTTGGGGTACAGAGGCTGTTATAGGCAACATGATAGTGCGGCGAGGGGACAGGCAAACCAAGAATCTGCTCTTGTGTGGAGCAGGGGCTAAGATCTAGAAGGCCTGGGGTCTGGTCTCATCTTATGATCTAACCCAGGCTTCCCTCAGAACTTTGGGGAAAAATTTCTTTGCTCTCTGAAGACAGCATGATTTAGCTCAGCAATTTTTCTCGTGTTGCAACAGCTGACCCACCATCTGAAGTTTCTTCTCTGGACTGTGAGAAGGTGATGTTAAACCAACTTTTGCTGGCAAAACTTGACTCTTGATGACAGTCTGGCCACCAATCTAATCTGTGATCTTCTACTCAGAGGGGGGTTTCCAAGAAGCTAAGAAGCTCAGCCCAGAACCCTTCACCTGCACCAGCTCCTCTCCTGCTCCTCCTTACAAGGTGCTGACTTGGTCATTTTGAGAAATTTGCAGAAGTCGGATATTTGCTGACAATCAATTAGGACAGCCAATTTTACTCTGGCCCTCTTTCAGTCAGACTTCCTTTTTGTCAGGTGGAATTGGAGCGGCTGCTGGTATTTTTTTATGCAGTTAAGAGGAAGAATACTTAGGAATACATTTATTTTGGTTTAATGAGATATATTTGTGTGCTCGCACTCACTTTCGTGTACAGATAAGTGATTGCTACACAGAAACCACAAGTCAGCTATGCTGACGACTAGATGTCATAACACAAGGGTACAGAGCACAGGGTAAAGTGACATGTGAATTAACTTCTCTGTTAACATGGTCTATGGCATCTGGCAGAGTAGAAAGGATAAATAAAGTATGATTACTTACAAATGGAAGACTATATAGAAATCGATAAAGAATAAACTGCTACACGAAACCTAGATGACTCATAGATAGGATGTTGAGAGAGAAAAGTCAGACACAAAGAATATCTACTCTAGGATTGCGTTTATAGAAATTTCAAAACCAGACAACACTGATCTTTGGTGATAGAAGTCAGAACAGTGGATATCCTGGGTAATGATCTATAAGTTGATCTGGCAGGTGGATTTCATTTTTAGAAATACATCAAGCTGACCATAAGGATTTGTACATGTTACTGTAGGGGTGTTACATTTCAACAGAAAAATGTTTCCAAAATTTTCTAAGTGGAGGTTTCTGTTTTCATTCATGTCTTGACAAACTGGTAATTCTCCCTTGTCAGGAATAAACTCA
Organism: Ceratotherium simum simum; assembly: GCF_057802395.1. Lineage (NCBI taxonomy): Eukaryota > Metazoa > Chordata > Mammalia > Perissodactyla > Rhinocerotidae > Ceratotherium > Ceratotherium simum. The sequence continues at coordinate 17,096,216 of NC_141937.1, read as the reverse complement.
ATGATGAATTAAATTATAATTACATTATATATTTTTTTCTGATGAGAATCAGACATACACGCACACATATATATAGAGAGAGACAGAGACGGAAAAGAGAGACAGAGACAGCGACAGCGACAGAGACAGAGGGAGCCATGATATGCCAGACACAGTGCCGGACTTCCACCTGCTGGTCCTCCTTTTCCATCACCGCCCTCACACTAAGAATTCATTTCTTTGTTCCATTGCTTTCATCGTCCCCATAGTGTCCTCTCCAGGTTGACCCAGGCAGACCTCAAAAATTTCAGGATAGCACTTTGGAAAACTTGGCAGCTCTGGGGTTAAGGTACATTCCTGGGGCTCTCTGTGGAGTCCAAAACTAAGATTCCCTCTTATAAGAAGAATAACCTCCTTCCCCTGTGATTCGATAAGGAGCAACGTTACTGGTATAAGAAATGATCCACCCTTGTAGTTACTTAACAAGGTTCAGTCTGTCCCTGTGTTGAGACTGGGTCCTGAAATGAAAAGTTAACCTACCACATAATAGTGCCCACACAGGCTTGGCAGATATGACTGAGTCAGACAAAGACCGCTGCCCAGAGAGGGCCCGTGCTGTGCGTGGTGTGGTGGCAGCAGGGACAGGGAGTGTATCTACCTGGACTTGGGCAGGGCCAGTCTACGTGGTGGGTGCAGCTCTGTTCACAGGATTGTTATGTTAATGAAGTGACTTTTGGACCACACCTAAGCATGGGAGCTGGTCACCTGAAAAAGCAACCATGTCAGTAGAAGGTTGGAACTTTGAGTCCTGCCCACCATTCTCAGGGGAGGGGAAAAGGGCTAGAGGTGGAATCAATCACAAATGGCCAATGATTAAATCAAGCATACCTATGTAATGAAACCTCCATAAAACCCAAAAGGATGGGGTTCAGAGAGCTTCCAAGTCAGTGGATGTGCTGGGAGACTGGTGCTCTGGGAGACAGCATGGAAGTTCCACGCCCCTATCCCCTACCTTGCCTTATGCATCTCTTCCATCTGACAGTTCCTGAGTTATATCTTTTTATAGAAAACTGGTGATCTAGTAAGTAAAATGTTTCCTGAGTTCTGTGAGCTGTTTCTAGCAAAGTAATCGAACCCAAAGAGAGGGTTGTTGGAACCTCCAGTCTGTAGCTGGTGGGTCAGAAGCACAGGTGACAACCTGGACTTCTGACTGGCATCTGAAGTGTAGGGTGAGGCAGCCTTGTAGGCCTGACCTCTTAACCTGTGGGATGTGATGCTCTATCTGAGTAGATAGTGTCAGAACTGAGTGAAATTGTAAGACACCCAGCTGGTGTCTGGAGCTTTGCTTGTTGGTGTGGGGAAGCCTCTTCCCCCACAATGATGGAATTGGGTACAGAACCCTTTTAGTGGAACTTTGTTACAGCAACCCTAGAAAGTTAACATCCATGACATACAAAAATTAAAGGTATCGATATCACTAAAGTCTCAAAAGATGATTGCAAATAACAGCCTGGGAATTCTTGGGACACTGGGAGAAAATGGTGGAGCTGACAGGCAAATGAGCATGGTGGAAAGGGAAGCCTGAGGGAGTGAGCAGGAGAGGGGGCTTCCCTGGTGGTTTCTGTCTGGGAGTCAGTCAGGGACAGACACAAGCAATTCCCACCCACTTCCCTTACCCATCTCTTCATCTCTCTACCTTTCCCTCCCCCACCAACCAGTAACCTAGTCACCAGGGCCTGCCTACTCCTGTCTGCCTCTAGGGTAACTACTAAAACTTTTTAAAGAGGTTTTGACTAATAAACCAATCGTGGAGATCAAAGAAAATCATAAAAAATTACTCAACCCAAAAGAAGGCAGAAAAAGAAGAGAAGAACACAGAACAGGCAGGACTAACAGAAAGTGACCAATGAGATTGTATATGTAAAACTCTCTGTATCAATGCTCATAGATAGTAAATGTTAGTGACCTAAACACCAAACTAAAAGTCAGAGATTGTTGGATTAGATAAAAAGTCAAGGCCCAACTCTATGCTGCCTATAAGAAACCCACTTTATACATAAAACATAGGTAAGTTAAAAGGTAAAGGATAGAAAAGGATGAACATGCAAATAATAAAAGGCAGCTAGAGCACTGCGTTAATATCAGAAAAAGTAGACTTCCAAATAAAGATTTTACCAGGGATGCAGAGGGCAATTACTCAATGATAAAGGGATCAATTTCTCAAGAAGATGCAACAATCCTAAATTTGTGTGCACCTAATAAGAAAGTTTCAATGTATATAAAACAAAACTGAAAGGAGTAGACAAATGCACAGTTATAATTGGAGGCTTCAATCCCCCTGATCCCCCTTTCTCAGTAGTTGATAAACTAAGTTAACAAAAGAACTCAGTATAGATATAGAAGACCGACTTGATTTCATTGACATTTATAGAACACTCCACCTATAACAGCAGAAGATACATTGTTTTCAAACGCACAAGGAACATTTACCAAGATAGGTCATTTCTGGACCTTGAAATAAATCTCAACAAATGCAAAGAATTGGAATCATGCAAAAAAAAAAAAAAAATCTGACCACAATGGAAGTGTTCAATGACAAAAATAACACAATTTAGTAATGAGTGTGAGGTCCTTTATTCAATGGACTGAGAGTACAGTGCCTCAAGCATGGAGCACTGTTTCTGTGGGATTTGGGGCAAGAGGGAGTTTATAGGGGTCAGAAAAGGCAACTTGGAAACAGGGCATGATTGGCTAGGAGGTCAGGGACTTCCTTACAAGGCTCACAGGTCCTGCTTTCCAGGGTCGGATGAGCTAAAGCTGAGTTGAAGGATTCTGATTGGTGTGTTAGGTTTCCTTGACAGTGAGTATAGGTGCAGACTGATTGGGTTTAGATTTGTGACCTGGGTGGGGCTACTGGGGTGGCCTCCATTTTGTGAGTCCTGGTATATAAATTAACTTTATCATAACTTTGATAAAATTTGATTATCAATGTTTGATAAAGTTTCATAATGTTGATTATCATAACTTTGATTAACTGTCATAACTTTGTTATAATATCTTAGATATGTTTATCATAATTTTGAATGAATTATTTTCTTTGTCCTAATAGCTTATATTTTAAAAGAAAACTCTAAACTCCTACCTAAAGTAAAAGAGACACAGAAATATTTTTTCTTGTTGTCACCTTTTCTCTCATCCCCAAACCAGATTTGGGTAAAATTCTATACTTTTTAAAAATTACCAGGGTAAAAAACACTTATCATTTCTTTGGCTGTTAAATAGATTGGTTGTATTTTACCTTCTTCTCCATTACTTCATGACACTATCCATCTTGGCCAGATCACATTTCACCTTGTTTCCTTTTCGATCGCTGTTTGCATAAGTGTAAGAGTTTCTAAAAATAGAAGAACTTGCAAACCAGTCCTTTCTGCCATTGTGGTTTTTCAAATGTATTTTTTCCACCAATGAATGGAAAAACAAACTTAATATAGGTTATGGAAATGCAATTTTACCTTAATAAAAGCAAAGAGAGTGTGTATATTTTTAACAAATAGGATTTACTCTGTAAGTGAGCATAAATGAGGCCATCTTGTTACACTAAATGGCCTCAGCCCCTCCTCTGTGTGATGCTCGATGTTCTGCATGTACTCTAAAAGTTTCACATGCTCTCCTGATTTATGGCCTCTGCTTATGTATGTACTCCCCAATAGCTTGATAAATTAAAAACTTTTGTTCTATCAATTTCTCTCCAGGAACAGGCTGACCACAGGCAGGAAACACACCTACAAGGTATCCATCACAGCTGACGTAAGAATGGAATAATGTGATGCCTGGAGCCTGTCAAGCCTGGAGACCGACATCCCTGGACCCCCTCTTTACTGCCCATTTTCCCTATATAACTGCCTCAGGATTCTGTAATCTTTGAAGATGGGTCTTTGAGATATTAATTACCTGTCTTCCAATTTGCCGGCTAATCTAATTAAACTTCTTTTCTCAATCTCTAACTTGTTGTGATTAATTGGCTCAGATCACGGCAAGTAGAGTGAGCCCATTGCTCGGTATCAACCCTACATACTCTGCTGCCCCTCCTGTGTGTCACTTAATGATGTAGCGAGGAGACACACACATGCAAAGATTCCGCAGCGGGGTTATACCAAAATTTATTGAACCAGCCCTCTACTTGTGCAGATTTAGGATGTTTCCAGCTATTGCTTTTGCAAAACAATCCTGCAATAACCATCCGTACATACGTTTTTACAAACTAGTGTGAGTATATTTGCAAAATAAATTCCTAGAGACAGAATTGCTGGGGAAATGAGTGCCTTTTTAATTTCAAAAATTTCAAAATTGACCAAATATTATAAAATGTGAATCCTCAGCTTGGCAGAGTATGGAGGCTCTTTAGTTGGCAGGAGTAAAAACTGGGTCTGGAGGGCATTTTGGCAATGTGTACAAAAAAAACTTAAAAATGGCCAAGCCTAACCTACAGAACTGTAAGATAATAAATTTGTGTTATTTTAAGCCACTGAGTTGGTGGCAATTTGTTCTAGCACCAAGAGAAAACTATACATACATTATCAAAGGTGCCCAATGTGGAGGATCAGAATTTGCCATCCCAAATGGTGTCTCTTTGCCTTGATTATTTTTAAGGACAAAAGACTGAAAGAAACTTTGACCTTCCCCCTAACTGCCTAAAAGAATTTAAGATAAAAGGCCTGTTTCAGGAAGGAGCTAATACCATGAGATAACTATAGTATAATATAAACCAGTTGTGATAGACAGGGAGGAATCTAACAAGGGCTTTTTAATCAAAGTCCTCTCCATCTGAAGCCAGGTACATGAGGGTTACTGTAAATATTCAATAAGAACATGATTACCTTTTGACCTTGTTCCCAGCACAGAAATTAATCTTGTTAATTTACTGTTTTCTTGTTTAACCTGAGGGGTGACTCAGGGGTCACAAGGATTTATGGCTTGTTTTGCAGATGAAAGAGAATGGCTTCAAGGAAGTTACGATCACCGGATAACCAGCGCCCAGCTGCAGTTGATGCCCAGAAATCAGATTGCCCAAGGGCTTATCTGGAGTGAAAGAAACATGGATTACCTCTTTGTTTCTCCAAAACTCCTCCTGCCAAGCACCTTAGCTCTATAAAACCGTCTGCTTTCTTCTCTTATTAAGATGGATTTGACAGAACCTATTCTCCTGCCTTCCCATTTTGGCCAATTCAAACCTTTCCCCATCTCCAAGCACCCAGTGATTGGCTTACTTCACATTGGACACACAGACTTGAGATTAAGAGGTTTGATATCACATCTCTCCCTGTCTTTGCAAGGCACATCCAACATTTGTTTATCAAATATTTGCTTTTCCATCTCCTTGTGAATTGCCCTCTTTGACACGATGACCATGAACTGGACAGTCATTGATCCTGGAGCCAAAAGGATCAAGGAGGAGTGGGAGAACAACAAGGACCTGGCAAAGCATTTCAAGAGGATCTCAGCAGGAGATTGCCATCACTGGCTTAGGGAATGCTTACAACACTGGGAGAAAGTGCTGGAGCCAGCAGCTAACTGAGCAGGGGGTGGAGGATGAGGTAGCTCTCTTTAAGGTCTAATGCCTTCCCTGTGTGCGTGTGAGTCTGTATGTATTTAAAACTTGATGGATCGATCGGTGCATTGATTTCTGGTGGACTTGCTCTCTAGCAAGTCAGTGACTGCCATAGGGCGTCACACCATCCTCCTTTCTCACTCCCGCTCCCTCAGTGCAGGAGCCCTTTCCCCCATTAACCCATGATTCAGTCGCCCTGGACTGCTAGATGGTCCCCAAACCTCTAGGCATCATTGTGCTTCCACACCTTCTTCTCTTCCTCTGTCGTAGTTATTGTTTAACCAGCTCAAATGTCACTTTGGAAGCCTTCACCACCTTCCCAGACAGAACTAAGCACCCCAATTCTGTCATCCTCAAAAAGGTCTACCCACAGTAAACGTGTCACCCTGTATGGTGATCAGATGGACATTTGTTGTCTCCTTGAGTAGGAACATGAGCTCCATGAGGACAGGGCACAACCCCTGTTCATCTTTATCCCACAGGACCTGATAGAGTGGCTGTCACATAATGAGTCAGTAAACATGTGGGGGGACATGTGCTGCCTGGGAAAGTGGGTGTGAGGAAGGTGTATGTATTCTTAGGTTTGACAGGGCTTTTGCTTTTTTCTTTGTTTTAGAACCACCATTAAAGGCCTCAGGCACCCACCAGTCTTCATCCATCTGGTTAATTGTATGGATCATCCTATGGATCTTCATCTCCGTAATCCTAATTGGCATCATCGTCAGGAAACTCAGATCAGGTACCAGGGAAGGTGAGAAGCAGGCTGGCCTCCGGCTCTTGGGGAGGTTGTAGTCTGGTAAGGACTTGGGAGAAGTGAGCCATGCATTTCACCGGAGCCCTTGTCCACTGATCCATCTCTACATACAGACAATGCATTTCTTAGTCTTGAGCCTCGACACTCCACATTACCCACATGAAATCGTGTATGCGAAAGTGTTTGGCAAACTTTGAAATCACATATAATTGTTAGTTAACATTATATCTTATTACCATACATTATTATTTTTCATATAAATAATTATTTTAATAACTAGTATTTAGAACGTTTGATGATACCTTTCGAAGCCATTCTTCGAAGTTTCTGCTCACAAGCCTACACAAGCTCTCTTAGACTACGGCAAAAAGGAATCTTTATGTTGCTTCAAGGGCATCTTAAAGTGGCTTCAGTTATGTGGGGTAACTCTCTCATAGGGGGAAGAACCTCCAGCCCACAGTGGTACAGCCCAGACATAGCCTTTAGGGCTAAGAAGCCATTTTTTTCAGCCTCAAAGTCATTCACATATGCACTCTCAAAAACACCAATTTCTCCTTTTCATGGAGTGGTCAAAAATATTGGGCTATTTTTCTTTCTTCTTGTTTTTCTATTTTTACTATGTAGTTCTACTTTCTACTCCGTTCTGGACCTTAAAGCAATGGGTTCTTAAATGTCGGCTCTGGAAATAAAAAATATATAACAGAGATTGCTATTTTCCTTTGCAGTTATTTATTCTTCCCTGGCTCAAAAATACAGACATCTAACAAGAGACAATTCACAATGTTCAAGCATCCAATCAAAAAATTTCTGGACATGCTAAAAAGCAAGGAAATGTGCTCCATAATCAGGAGAAAAATGAATCAATCGAAACTGACTCAGAAATAAACAAGAGAAGCTGCTCACAGGCAGCTGGAACTGTCAGGTGTAGCCTCCACTGGTTGGACATTTTCTATACCTTATGACTCATTTAAAACACTACTCCTCTAGATCTACGCGATCTAAGCTGAAGGCCTCTGCGCAGGCTATGGAGAGAACTCATCTGTCCCGGTAATTGGCTGTGCTCAGATTTCTAGCTGTGTCTGTGGAAGATGAGTGAATGTGACCACCAGTTTTTGTATTCTTCAACAGCACAGTCCGCCTTGTGCTACTCAAATACTTCTCGGGAACCCAGTGTGGAAACAATTAGGGACCTAGCAGGTGAAGGACTGGAGACAGGACCTAGTTGTTCCCCAGCTGAGCATGTCCCTTCTCTGGAGCCGGCCCTGAGGTCACAAGGATTGGTGGAGGGTCCCCTTCCCCCCAGGTGCCCATGTCCTTTTGAGCTGACACCCTGAGCAGGTCTGGCTGGTTAACAAAGCCCGGTTGGCCAGACATAAACCCTGCCCTAAGCCGGAGGGCCGCGGGCGCAGAACCACGCTCAGTGCGGCACTCGCGGACGCCGGGTCTCCCCCCGCCCGCCTCGGGTGCTCTCCCCCCGCCCGCCGGCTCTCCCCCCGCCCGCCTCGGGTGCTCTCCCGCCTGGGCGGAGCCCGCGGAGGGGGCTGGGGTGGGCGGGGTCAGCCCGAGCACAGGGGGGCGGAGGGCGGGCCTGGGCGGGGCTCCACGCGTCCCCGCCCCCGCGGCGGCCACTGTTCGCTCTCCTGGTGCTCCTTCGCGCTGAGGCCGCGTGGTGTCCCCCGAACGCTGCCAGGGGCCGGGCAGAGAGGCGCGGGCGCGCCCGGAAGCCTCGGGAAAGGTCGAGGAGCGGCACCCGGCAGGGCCCGCCATGCCTCCCGCTGCGGCGCTTCCTGCCGCGCCCGCGGCCTGGGAGGCGCAGCCGGGCCCCGGGGAGGCCGCGCTGTGAGCGCCCGGGCCGAGGCCGCCGCGGCCGCGCAGGACACAGGCCGCGCTCGCCGCCTTCCTTGCGCGCGGCCCCGCCTCGGCTCGCTCCTCACCGCCGGCCGCCAGGGCCTCGGCTCGCTCCGCACCGCCGGCCGCCAGGGGCTCGGCCGCCCGGGAGAGCGCGGGCTCGGCCGCCGGGCCGCTGCGCGGGCTGCTGCTGCTCTGCCTGTGGCTGCCGAGCGGCCGCGCGGCCGGCCCGCCCTCCCCGCCGCTGTGCGCGCCGCGCGCCCCGCTCTCGGGCCTGGAGCAGCTGCTGCAGGAGCGGCCGCAGGAGGAGCTGGAGCTGGAGCTGCGCGCCCGCGGCCCCCAGGACGGCTGCGCGGGCCCGGGCGGCGGCTACACGCCAGGCCGGACGCCGTCCTCCGCACCCGGGACTCCCTGGCGGCCGGCGCCAGCTCCCCGAGGGCGCCAGCTCCCCGAGGGGCGGGGGTGCATGGCGGCCTGCTGCGCCGGGCCGCGCTGCTCCGTGGCGGTGGTGGAGCTGCCCCGCCGGGCTGCTGCCCCTCCAACTGCACGGTCGCGCTGCCCCGCGGCTGCAGCAGCTACAGCCTCAGCCGCGCCCGGGACGCCGGGCACGGAGGCCTGGAGGCCGGCGCCGCGGCCACCGCCGGGCCCCGCCTCGGCTGCGTGAGCGCGCCACTGAGGGCTGGCCGGCCCCGGCCCCGCGCTGGAGGACTGGGGCCGGACCGCTTGGGTCCTGCTGCCTGGCACCTGTTGGGTGGCTGCATCGGGGAGACCCCCCTAGACAGGACCGCGGGGCCCGTCTCAGCCAAGTTAGAACTGAAACAGCCTTCTTCCGAGTTATCTTAGCTGCAGACATCCAGAAGAGTGGCTCTGATGGCTCAGTCTAAGGGTGGTTTCTGAAAAATCCCAGTAGATCGGGCAGAAGCAGGCACCGTGGGCTGCTTCTGGAATTTTTCTAGGCTTGGGGATAGAGGCTGATCTGAGAGGATTCATAGAAATCCAATTTAAAGGAGAAAAGCTCAGAGCCAAAAAAAAAATTTTATTTTGGTCTCAGATTATTATAAGGTGTGGTTTGTGTCAAGTAATTGCAAGAGCAAAATCCAATTAGATGGCTGGTTGCTCAGAACACACCCCTGTGTTTTAGCTTGACTCTCATGACTCATAATCCCACCTCTGGTTGCTTTCATCAGACAAAAATGGAAAGGAAAACGTGTCAGGTATTTGTGAAGTGGATCCAACTGATTCCTGTGAACTACTGGTCCCCTTTAGAAAGCGTGAAAGGAAGGGGCTTGATTTTAGTTGAAAATAAGAAAACTTAAGGCACTTCTCTTTTTAAAAAGAGTGAAAAATGATCCTTTTCATTCGGTGGTTTTACTTTCTGCCGATGCTCAGAATGAGAATGGAGACAGGTCCAGGAGGCTCATAAAACACTGTAGCAGTTGGAGCTTAAGGTCACTGAGGGAATAAACCTTGACTGGGCCCGCCTGTGGTGAGCTCAGTGTGAGATCACACTCTGTTGCTGTCTGATGTATAACAACACAGAGTGACATTGTAGCAAGATTAGAGGGGGTAGCCTCAGCCACTTGGGAAATCTGGAGTCTCCATGACCTCTGGGTCCAATGAGAAGGGTCTGGAAATCTGTCCACAATGGCCTGCCCCCCTACCCACCTCCACCCAAGAGGAGGCTCAGAACCCTTGTCGGGCAGGGAACACACATCCAAAGGTCACCCTGTGAGTGCTCAGCCTTGAGGCAGACACCAGGAAGGACCCCGACGCTTTCTCCCTGAAGGGGGAGCAGGAGGCTCTTTCACTTGGACCCCCACCAGCATCCCCAAGCCCACCCCATGGCTGTCACACGCACATCCTTTCTCTCTGCCAAACAGGGACCCAAAAATCCCAGCAGCAAAGAAACAAAAGTCCCTTTCTCCTCTTCTCACCGCGTATCTGGAAGAAACTAACATTGCAAAGGAGTTTCCCTATAAACCAGAGGAAACCAAAAGGAAAATTAACAAGGAAAGAATATGCCCATGGAAATTAAAGAAAAAGTTTAGTTCACTAGTAGGAGTTTCTGAGTTGTTTTTTCTTCTACTTCGTTCTTCACCCTTCCCTTCCCTAGGTGGAGTTTGGGAATTCAGTTTTGTAGATGGGCAGGGATGAAAGTAGGTGAGCACTGGGGTTGGTCTTCATTCTGGAAAACCACTGCCATGCTCACACTTCTTCAGATCCCCAGCAAGGGGAAACCCGGAAGGGTGCAGCTGAGGCCTGGAGGCGCCCTCCATCTGCTCTGCAGGTGGGGCAAAGGTTACCCTATTCAACTGCCCTATTTTCCCTGCCCAGAGGCTTAACCTGTTGAAGTTCTTTATGCTTCTGAGACTACCAAGTTTTTCCTTCTTGATTTTTCTTTTCTGGATCTTGTGAGCATGTGGAGTTGGAGGCTAAAGGAGTGTGAAAATGGTTTAGAAAAGCTCTTGCAGAGAATGTGTTAGGGGTCCATTTGAGGTGAATAAAAAGGTGATGAAGAAATAGGGAGGGGACAGGCGGAATGGAATAGCGAAATCTATAGCAGAGCCCATCAGCCGTGTTTATTGCCGACGCGTATTGAGTTTGGTGCTGGGCCCTGTTACAAGCTGCTTAGACACGTGAACTCCATCTGTCCTCACAACAACGACCTAGGTTCTGTTATAGTTCCCAGTCTACTCAAAGGCTTGGCCAGAGAAAGTAACTTGCCCTAGGGTCTCACAGCACGGGAGTTGTGGAGCTGTGTTAGGGGAGTTGTGGAGCTGTGTTACAGGGCAGCTCAAATGCTTTCTCCAGCAGCACCAGGCAGCCTGGAAGCAGACAACTGGGTTTCCCACAGTGGGGCTGACCAGATGGCTGCCGGGGGTGGTAGGAGAATGCAGGGATGAGTGGAGGATGCTGCAGAGAGGTGTGTTGGAATGACTGACTCGGCCTGCAGTGGTGTGCGAAGAGCAGGCTGGGGGCTGGAGGCCCTGAGACCTGGGTTTGAGAGCCAGCTCCTCCACATATGGGTCCCTGCTAGTCTCTTGGGACTTGAGTGCTTACCTTCCCTTCCAGCCCGGGCTGTCATGAGGATCAGGGATGGACATGCTTTGTGAATTATAAAGGTGGCACACATGTCCGTGATGTCATTACAGGAGCCTGGTTGGGTTGTGTGGTTGACTGGAGGGAATGGAGACTGGGTGTCCCTATGAAACTGAAGGGCAGCAGGAGGGAGGGAGTGGAGGGGTTAGGATCCCAGAGGAGCTCAAGAACATGATCTCCAAGGGCTCCAGGACCAGAACCTTGATGTTATTTCCTCTGGATGTTCAGCTTGAAAACCAGGAAGACTCTCTGGGAAGACCTTGTGTAATTTGGGAAGTCAGGCCCCCTCTGTGTCAGGGAAAATCAAAGCTGTTAGGCAGCGCTCTGCTCTCCCCTCTGCAAACCCACACACCAACACCCCAGCCTCTCCCTCATCTCCTCCAAGCGCAGAGGAAGGAGCTGACCTCCTGTTCAAGGCTGATCCCTCCTGTGCCTGACCAGCCTCCTTCTCCAAGGACCTTCCTCATATTTTCCACCTCTCCCTTTTGTCTTGTAAATAAACATCACAAAAGAGAGGCAAACAGTTCTATTTCATAAATAATATTGAGATAACTGGTGGGAATGTTGGGGAAATGCATTTAGACCTGCAGCTCTGACAACACACAAATAAATTCCAGATAGGTTAAAGAAGTGAATATTTTTTTAAAAATTATGCCATAAGTTACTGCATACATAGGAAGACTCAAAGAAAATAAACTTACCATTACATATCTGGAGGGAAGATAACTTTCTAATCAATTAAAGAGATCACAAAGAGAAAGGATGGATTATATACATGTCTTTAAAAAATTTCTTTATGTCAAGAAACAAAAGGAATTGCGAACTAGAGTGTGGGGAAATACGAGATAAAAAGTATTTATTATATGAATTGAAAGAACTCATGTGAATCATTAAGAAAAACAAAAATAAGTGGGCAAAGGATATGACAAACAGTTCCCAGAATGGATGTATAGCTAATAAACATGAAAAATGTTCAATCGTAGAAGTAATCAAAGAAATGCAAATAATGCCAGCTTATGCTTATTAACTGGCAAAAATAAGTTTCCTCTGGTATTGGCAGGCATGTGGAGAACTTAGGATAATCTTGTATGGTCACTGGAATTGTAAATTGGTACCACTCTTGGAAATCAATCAGGAAATATGTAGCAGAGACCATTAAAATAGTCATTGATTCTTCTGAGATATTTTTTTAGGAAAATGATCCATGCTAAAGACAAAGTATGAGCAAAAAAGTTGATTATGGTGTTTTTTATAATGGTGAAAAATGGGGACAAAATAAATGTCCAATAGTAGAGGTGAGGAAATTAAATGGCAATGAGAAGTTTATGTGGTAACAGGGACAATGCTAGGATATATGAATAAATGCCAATAAGCAGAACATATTAATAAGTCAGGTTAAATTCAGGATGTAAATTTATATTTACTGTACCTGGAATACACTTCGGGTGCCCCAAAGTATAGTGGGAAGGGAGAGTCTTTCAGTTAGAAAGATCTGGGCTGACGTCTGAACTGGCAAATTTATCAGTTGTGCGGCCTTAGCGGCTAAGTTATCCTCTCTGACCCTGGCTTCCTCGTGGTTGTGACACATATGAGAACACCTGCCTCAGAGACTTGTGCAAGTTGAGTGAAGCCATGGCTCAAAAGCACTTAGCATGGTGCCTGGTCCAAAGAAATCTTCCAGTGAATGGCAGCTGTTCATTATTATTGTCGTCAGCTCATCTGGAGAAAGACTAGAACATCACGCAAAAATGATGATAATCATATTGGGGTTGTGATAATTTTTCCCAAAATGTAGCAATTAAGAAAAACGCAATAAAAAAGCAAACAAAACACCAAGATGGATTTTTACCCGTAATGTCTAAGCCTCTTCCCTTAGTCTGGCCCCACTTCCGTATCCTGACTTCAAGAGTCCCTTCTAGTTTCTCAGCCTCAGCTGTATCATTTGTGCCCACTCGATACAGGTCAGATTCCAGAACCTCTTCCTTGTCATTAAAGCTCCATTCACAGCAGGGTGTTGTATTCAGATTAGTTAACAATATTGTTCTTCTGTGTATAAAATGCTACCCTGATATCCTCCATCAAAACTGATATGTCTTATTTCGCCTCTGTGGATCTTACCAAGTGTGTTTAGTTTTCAAAAGAAATCAGTGTTTCCATAGTACTTAACATTGGTTTATTACATTTTTACGATGAAATTTCAGAATTATGTTTATCTTGTTCTTCATCAGCAAGTCAAATATTTTTGAATGAAAGTGCACTTGTTTCCTCTTCTTGTCATTTGTTTATTTTTAAGGCCTGTTTCTGGGTAGATAAGCTCTGGCTTATTTTAAAATACATTATACAGTGTAATTTGCCTGGACTTGAACCGAGAGGAAATGTCTCTCTCTTATTTCAAATATAACAGTGATCAATTTAGAGGATATGGGAATTTCACTGTGTTCATAAATCAGATCTTAAAGTTCACCTAAAGAAGAGTAAGTGACTAAAACAATGATTTTTTCCTTCCAGGCCTGCCTGAGATACTTGAGTTGATAAGTGAGGGGGTGGCATCAAGTGCTCGTATGCGGGTGCTCGGCACTGGTCCTTATCAGGCTTCTCTGGGCTGGGCTGGGATAGCTGCAGATTGGGTGAGCTGCTTGTCAGTGGCTGCCTACACACAGGAAATCTTTTTTTTTAACTGAGATAAAATTGACAGATAATATTGTATTATTTTCAGGCGTACAACATAACGATTTGCTATCTGTGTATATTGTGAAATGATCACAATAAGTCTAGTTAACATCGGTCACCACCCACAGGGACACATTTTTTTTCTTATGATGAGAACTTTTAAGATCTACTGTCTTAGCAATCTTCAAATATACAATACGGTATTATTAACTATAGTCACCCTGCTCTACATTACATCCCCGGGACTTATTCATCTTATAACTGGAAGTTTGTACCATTTGACACCATTCCCTCATTTTGCCCACCCACCACCCCCTGCATCTGGCCACCACCAATCTGTTCTCTCTATCTATGAGTTTGGGAGTTTTTTGTTTTTAAGATTCCACATATAAGTGAGATCATACAGTATTTGTCTCTCTCTGTCTGGCTTATTTCACTTAGCGTAATGCCCTCAGAGTCCATCCATGTTGTTCCAAATGGTAAGATTTCCTTCCTTTTATGGCTGAATAATATTCCATTGTGTGTATCTGTATATACATATATATGTATATATACCACATTTTCTTCATTCATACATCGATGGACACTTAGATTGTTTCTATGTCTTGGCTACTGTAAATAATGCTGCAATAAATGGGGGGTGCAGATATCTTTGCGAGTTAGTGTCTTCATTCCCTTTGGGTAAATGCCCGGAAGTGGAATTGCTGGATCAACACAGTTAGTCTTGAGTCATGAGGCAAGTGGCTCTTTATGAATCCTGTCAGGACCCTTTCTAGTTAGGAGTATCTTCTGGCTTTAGGCAGATACACTTCATCCAGACCACTTCAGTTAGAGGAGGTGTATTGGTCCGTGTTGGTTTGCTAGGGCTGCCAGAGCAAAATACCACAGACTGAGTGGGTTAAACAATGGAAATTTCTCACAGTTCTGGAGGCGAGGAGTCCAAGATCAAGGTTCCCGCAGGGGTGGTGTCTTCTACAGCCTCTCTCCTTGGCTTGTAGTTGGCTGTCTTCTCCTTCCTGTGTCTTCACAGGGTCTCTCCTCTGTGGGGAAGCACTGATTTATATTCTATTATATAGACTCAGCCAGCCCCTCAAGACTGATTCAAGTACATTGATTTACTCAATGACTGTACAGTCTTAGAATCTGACTGGACCCGTGGTCAGTGTCTTACCCATCCTCCCATCCGTATGAGAGCCCCTCTCTCACCTCCCTTCCAGGGGTCCTCCACTCTCCACCCGATATTCCCAGAGATGGAGCTCACTATTCACATCGTGTCCTGTGGCATCTGTAATCAGCTCTAATGGTTAGGCAAACAGGATGTGCTTCCCTGTTCCTTCTACGCGTTGGTGCTGGGTCTTCTCTTTGGAAAAGCACTGAACACACCTTTTTATTCTCTGTAACAGCCCCTTAAGTCTTTGAAACAAATGAAGGGCACCACTTGGAATGTGCCTCTCAGAACTCAGCACTCCCAATACTTTCAGATGTTCCTCCTATAAATTGATTTTCAGACCATCCCATCCAGCCTCTCCTGGACTTTTCAGGTTCGTCTAAGCCCTTCTTAAAATCCAACACCCCCAATTGATCCCCATAAGTGCACTGTGGTTCTTCCTGACTGCAGACTACTCTTCCTTCAGATTATTACCTCCTGTGATCCAGACATTGTCTCTCCTTCTACGTATGAGGCTTAATTTACATAAACTCTTCTAGTGGCTGAATCACATAATAGATTCATGTTGAGTTTTCCATTAGCAGAATTACCTAAAACCCGCTTCATCTTTCTATATGAACGGCTGTCCTGATGGCCTCCCCCATCCTGTGTTTGTGAATTGATTTGTTGAATCCAGTGCAGGACCTTATATTTATCCTTCTTACATCTCAGCTTTTTGGTTTTCATCTACAACAGAAATAATTTTGAACTTTGAGTGTCGTCTATCATGTTTATTATATTTCTATGCTTTGTGTCAGCTGCAAAATTAATATATCTTTATTGCCATCTTTGAGAACTAAGGTTGATCAGGAAAGGTGCGTGGACAAGCCATTGCTCGTACCACTAGAGAGCTCCCTTTGAGATGGACATTAGCTACTAATGGGCACTTCTGGGACCTATTTGTTCAAGCAGCTGTAAATCTGCCTCTATTATCATCTACTTTCATATTTGCTTCTAAAAGCTTTATTCTGAGAATGATGAATTGCATATATGAATGCTGAATAAAAATAATGCTGATGACTCAGTATTTAATTTTTTGAAAATATTTATAAAGGTGTAACGAAATTAGGCATTTCTCATAGGCTCTTAGGGCTGACTGCTGTGCCATCAAGAGGAAAATCAGGACCAGTTCCCCAGCCAAGTGTGTAGTGGCAATGACAGATAGACCTAAAGTTCTAAATGGCAGATGGGGGACTGCCTACCCCGTCACCTAAGTGACCAAGTCTGCAATAGGAGAGCCATTTGCTGCCAAACTGTGACTGCCTTATAATGGTGTACATTCATGGTTGCCCCAAAAGTAAACTCTCATCCTGCCTTGACTTCCTCATAATAATAACTGTCATTGTTGGAGCACTGACTCAGCACCAGGCCATTCAGATGTATCTGTAGTCTTCAGAACAAGCTCACAAGAAGGCTCATCCCCATTTTTGGATTAAGATTGTCAGAAAAAATTGTGAAAAGACTTTGAAATGGCAAGGAATGACTGAGTATCTTGCAATGGATTGCTGGGGTTGTCCGGCAGATCCTTCAGGGTTAACATTTATGAATTGTAGAAAACTGATAGTAATGCAAATGATTCTTGTCCTTAGAAATGCAAATAATTTTTTTCATACAGAGATGCAATGTTGGTACCCTTCTTAAGCCCCTTGACCATCCTCACCACTCAGGAGCTCCCATCGGTCAGACTGGCCCCTGAGTGCCAGCCCCAACCCCTTCTTGAGCCCCCCTCTCTCATCTCCCCTGTTCTCCACATCTGCAGACCTCCTTCTCTCATCTTCTGTGGTAGAATAGTCAGCCCCACCTTTGTCGCAATATTTGTAGGACCTATCTTTTCCTGTCCAAATGACCCATTCAGGTATTCAAACAGCAGCAACAAAAGTCAATGAGGTTCTCACCCTAAGAAGAATTTTGCTGCCAGCTTAACTATGATAACATTAATAGCTAACCTTTTTTAGCACCTAGTGTGTCCAGTACTGGACTGAGCACTTTACGTTGACCGAGCATGTGGGAAGGGCCATGTTCCTGACTTGGTTTCTTCATTTATGAAGAAAGAACGCAGAGATGATTGGTCAGAACCGAGAGGCTCTCCACTCGACTTTAAAGTTATATATCGTCTGCCCTTGAACAGGAGATTCTACATCCATTTAACTGGAGATTACTGTATAATATGTTCTTAATTACAACAAGACACATTTTGCCGGCAGCCCGTTAGATGACGCTGAGTTTCATGATTATTCAGTACAATGCATTTAAATCTGAAGTCAGAATGTAAAACATGACATTTAGGAACATGATACAGAGTGTGAGGATGTTCAGGGAGATTTGGAATCTATAAATCCATGAACTGAATATATTCATCAGATGTGGAACATATTTTAACTAATCATCTTCATAAAAACAAAATGTAAATCACTTCAATAAAAGTTATCCCAGACATTCTAGGCCTTTGTGTGTGGGGGGTAGGGGGGATGATGGGGAGGAGACTGTTTCTAAATTTAGAAAAGAAAGACATTGGTAGCTAAGTAACTGAGAAAGCTACAGGTCGCACCTTATCCGTTTCCTTCCTCCTTCAGTCAGTCAGTTTACCAGTGCAGGAAAGAGAGAAACAGAAGATGCTCCTAACACAGTTCTACTGCACTTCCGTTTTTGCATCCTAGCTGCACCACGTCCTTCTGGTGTGACCTTGGCAGATGACTGTAACCATTTGCAAGATGAGAATAACAGGAGTCCTCTTCTCCAGGTGTTGTCACGGGGAACAAACGAGGCGATGCAAGTGAGGGTCTGGAACAGTGAGCACCACACATAGGAAACACTCAAAAGCTATGATATTATTCAATTTCTTATGACAGCGCTTTTCCCTTGAGGGTGTTCACGTGATTCCTGGTAGTCTGTCTTACACCCAGGCGGCTGTGTGGCTGCCCAGGTGAGGTTCTTTCAGAGATTCTCCCAAGGAACCCCACACCCCAAATACTCACTCTGTGTGCTCACCAGTGCCAGGGAGACTCTCACAAGAACAAAACCTTTCCCTCCTCTGATGCCTACAGAGGCAACCCTTCAGAGTCTGGTCTGAGTCTAAACAGGACTTAGCTAAAGAGCAGTTTTCAACACTGAAAAAGCCAGAGCGGCTTAGGTGTCTCCTGGGAGTGAGAGCAAAGGCAGAGGGAGAGAGAGAAGCAAACAGCCCCCACACCCCACGGTACCAGAAGAAACCTGAACCTCCTCAGAATTTCACTAACATCCCTGCACCTCAGTTATTCCCTTCACCTGAAGCTTTGAATAAAGGACAGGAAAGTAAGGGCAGCCCACAGGGCATTGGTATATGCGAGGGCTGCAGATTTCCCAAGTAACACCCGGGGATAAGTCGGTGCACGTGAGTGAATGATCCACTGTGGTTTTGAGGATTTCTTTGTAACTATCTTGCTTCCAGAATGAAAGGTGACCTCAGTAAGAAAAAAACCAGCGAAGCCCAGGACTTATTGCTCCAATTAAGCAGGAGGACACGTGAGAGCATGAAAGGTTGGGTAGTAATTCATACCTGTTGTGTTTCAACGTTAACCATGAGCCAAGATCCCTGGTGATGAGAGAGATGGCCCAGGCACTGCCTTCCTCTCTCGCTTGAAGTGTCTTTGATGTGTGGAAATAAAACCACAGGCAGGACCCACTGAAGAAGAATCAAGAGTCTTTCTCTGACTCAGCAGGCCGTGGTTTTACTCTTCATGCCCACATGAGCCTGCAGCTACTTAAATGCTGGTTGGACAAGTGTGACATGAAAAGGCCAAAGAACCAGCATGTGCCAAAGCAGCAGCCTAGGGCGGGGATCCCTCTAAATGCCTCCAGGTGGCGCTGGAGCTGCCTTGACTCTTTGCTGGAGAAACTCGGAAATACAAAGGGAACTCAGCGCCGCGAACTTTTCCAAAGAGGAGTTACCTGGGTTAACAAATGGCCTTGGGCTCCACTGGGATGGAAAATAGTAGAAAACATACCGTGGATGACGGGACAGCTAACGGCTGTGTTCAGTCCCCTTCATTAAGACAGGAGTGCTCTGGGGAGGGAAAATCTTGGGTCTTTTAAGAAAAGCAGAATGAGGGCCGGCCCCGTGGCATAGTGGTGAAGTGCACGCTCTGCTGCTGGCTGCCCGGGTTCTGATCCTGGGCGCGCACCGACGCACCGCTTGTCAGACGCACCGCTTGTCAAGCCATGCTGTGGATGGTGGTGTCCCATATAAAGTGGAGGAAGATAGGAAGAGATGTGAGCCCAGGGCCAGTCCTCCTCAGCAAAAACAGGAGGATTGGCAGAGGAGGATTGGCATGGATGTTAGCTCAGGGCTGATCTTCCTCACAAAAAAAAAGCAGGAACGATTGTGAATGTGTAATAGAGACGGGAAAAGATGGAGGGCGAGGGGCAGGAGAAGAAAGGGAAAAAAATTCAGTGCCAGGAGTAGAGGAAATAACTTCCCTAACTCGGTCAGGCCCATATAAGGCTCAGAGGGTGAGCCGTGGAGAGGAGATACCCAGATAAAACGTGTCTGGCCACACACAGATGGACAGCTTCTCATTGGTGTCCTACCAGGCACACTGCCAGGAGGGCGGGAACAGCTTCTCATTGGTGTCCTACCAGGCACACTGCCAGGAGGGCTGGGACAGCTCTCACGGGTACCCGACCAGGCACAGTGCCAGGAGAGCCGAGACAGCTTCTCATTGGTGCCAGACTGGGACTTGACAGCCCACCAGACTCTTCGCACAGTTGGCTTACCGACCCCACTGCAGGTCTCGATGTCGTGGACGGGGGGCTCCAAGTTCAGTCTCGGCCTCCGGCTCCGGCTCCTGCTCCTGCTGCGGGACTGTCCCAGGGGCTGCTCAGCGGTGAGTTCCGGATGGAAGCTCCGGATGGAAGCTGCTGGGCGGGCGGGGTGGAGGGCAGGGAGGTGGGGGATCGGGAAGGGCAGGATGCATTACGAAGGTGGAGGGGGATGCAGGGGCCCACGAGAGTTTGGGAACCTTCTCAGCAGGTGGATATGCCTCTCACTCCTCAAGGCCACTCCCTGGCATCTGTAGGGCCTGGAGAAAGGTGACTTTGGCGAATAAGAAATGTGGGAAAATGGGAGCGGAGGCAGGGGAGGGAGAGAGGGTGCAGCAGGAAAGGCTGCTGAAGCCCCGGGTTCCCAGCCCGCCCGCCCCTTGGGAAGTGGGAGCTCAAGACCCTGGCACCTGGGGCGTGGTCAGGACAGGGGGCGTTCCCGCAGAAACACAAACCCCCTTGCTGCCTGCCCTCCTCTGCTCACACAACTGTCCCCACACACCCTCTGTCCTGCTCAGCGCTCTCCCCAGGAACCTCCCAGCGCGCCTGGCCAGCGGATGAGCACATCTGCAGCCCCAGCCACTGTCCCTCAGGTGTCTCTGCTGCTCCACCCCAGCTCACACCCTTTCACTGCCCACCTCACCTCGTCCCCACACACCCCAGGGCCGCCAACACCTTCCCGTTCACGAAGTGTCTCTAATCACCTCTCTACCAACTGGCACCTTATTCCCTTGCTGAGAGCACATTCCAGAAAAATCCTCCACCCCTGGCACCCAGAACCTGGAGTAGGAGGGATGGGAGGCAGGGCCCTGGCTTCTTGCCAGGCAGACACCTCTTCCTCCTTCCCCCTCTCCCCTCCCCCTTCTCCTCCTCCAGCAAGGGAGGGGCACTAGCCTTGAATTCCTGAGGGGGGGTGGAGCAGGGGCAGTGTCTGCTCTGCAGCCTGGCCCTTGAGAGCCTCTTGCTGTGGCAGAGATGGGAGTGGGGGCCTAGGGGTCCTTTTCTCCCAACCCCAAGGCTCACCTGTGTTTCTCCTTCCCAGAGGCTGGCTCTCTTCGCTATGACTTCACCATCATTCCTCAGCACAGACCAGAACAACCATGGTGTGAGGTTCAAGGCCAGGTAGATGGAAAGACTTTTCTTTCCTATGACTGTGGCAGAGACGAGGTGAAATCCTTGAGTCTCCTGGGAGAGGAGGTGAATGGCGCGAGGGTCTGGCAAGAACAGATGGAAACGCTGAGAGACGTGGGGGACTTGCTCAGACAGCAGCTTCCGAACATTAAACCGGAGAAATACAGGGACAGGGGTAAGTGAGAAAGTCCAAGAGCAGGAGAGAACAGATAGTGGTGTTCGCTGCATTTGTTATACTCACGTCAGAAAAAGGATGTTGGTCTTTCCCAAGTAGTCCAGCAGAAAGGCCAGCCCTTGGAGGAGTGAAGAAGGGGTGGACACTGGGGTAGAGGGGGAAAAGAATTTGTCAAGACCAGAGGCTGACCTCTTTCCCACGGTGGGGGTGGCAGATCCTCTCCCCCTGCAGGGCAGGATGATGTGTCAGTGTAAAGCCCATGGACGCACGAGCGCCTCCTGGCAGTTCGGCCTCCATGGACAGATGTTCCTCCTCTTTGACTCGGAGAATGGAACCTGGACGGTGCTTCAACCTGGAGGCAGACGGATGAGAGACATGTGGGAGAGTGACAGGGATGTGACTGAGTTCTTCACAAAGATCTCAATGGGAGACTGCAGGAGATGGCTTGAAAATTTCTTGGTGTGCTGGTTGAAAATGCTGGAGACAACAGATAGCTGAGAAGAGAAGGAGGAAGTGGTAGCTCTCTCCAGATTAGAGCAACCTGCCCCACTGTGTGTGTGTGTGCGTCTGTGTGTGTGTGTGTGTGTGTGTGTGTGTGTGTTTGAAAGGGTGCTCCATCCACCATGAGTTCTTCTTGGAAGAATAATGGCCATCGGTATCTTCTACCATCCTTCCTTCCCTTCTCACCTCCTGACATGTCTTCCTCACTGGACATCCCTCTGGTCCACTCACCGTGGGTTTCTGGCTGACCCCAAACCTGAGGGCATCATTCTATTTCCAGACTTTTTCTTCTTACTGTTCGCTCTTCTTAGCCTCACTTTTCTTTGTCATCTCACCTGGTTTGTTTCTGGAAATCCTTCAATACCACCCCAAATGTCAGCCCCTGAGGGGACTTCTCTACCACCATCCTCATGGGTCACCTCCTCCTCTGTCACAGCATGAGTGATTGCTTACATTGTAAACCTTGCTTCCCCCATTAGCTACAGGAGCCCCTTGGGGACAGGACCCATCTCCTCTCTCCCTTCCTACATCATGACCTGCCATAAGTAGAGGGGTAGAAAATGTCTGCATTATAGGATTATCTAGGGCAGCAGGAGCTGAGGAAGAGTCTCCTCAGAGGAGATTTGGTCTGGACAAGGCCTTTCACTCTTCCTTTTCCATTTCAGCATCACCCACCACGGCCCCAGCTACAGCCCAATCCAGGGCCCCGGCCATCACTCCCATCACCTGGATCCTCCCAGAGACCCTCACCTGCTCTATTATCTTCGTCATCTTAGGCTGAGTTCTTTACAGTAACAGGTACTGAGAACAGACTGAGAGGGAAGGGAGGGGCAGATAGCCTGGAGTGAGGACAAGGAAAGGTGGATTCCCAGCCAAACCACTGGCCCCTGACTGAACTTTCTCATCGTGGAAATGAGACCAGGAGAATAAGACCTCATATCGCTCAATAGCAACAACTTGGACAAACTCAGCCCTGAGTTCTGATATCTCCTCACTGGTTAGGCCAGTGGGAAAGGAGAGGGGCTCTCAGTGAGGCTTAGGGCCTGTGGATGCTAAAGGGGTTTAGCAAAGTCAGGCCTGACTCAGACCAGAATCCTTACTTGGGGGAGTCTAATTGGACCCAACAAGAGGTGGTGTGGGGACAGCAGACACACAAGTCGTGGGCAGGACTCACATTTGAGTGAGAGCTGCATGGTGGCTCCACGTGTTGTATTAAGGCAAGGGGACTCATCGAGGGGGCTAAGAGAGAGGGGTCTAATTCCAGGAAGAGGGGTGGGAAGGCCTTGCAGACTCAACTCAAAAGGCTGGAGTTCAGGGCTGTGTTCTCACAGACAGCACCTGGGTCACAGCAGGAAAGGCAGAAGGTGAAGAGTAGAGACTGTGTAGGACGAGATTAGGAGGAGGCCAGTTCTCCAGGGAACAAGGGGAATTCTGTCTCAGCCTGTTGCATGCGCCTGGCAGCCAGCCTCCTGCAGACCCCAGATCCTGAGTCACCGCGCAGCCCCTGCCTGGAGCAGAGGTGACTCAGGAGAGAGGTGGGACTGAGCTGCTGTGATGCTCACAGCTGAGCAGGACCAGGAATGGATGGGGCGAGGACAGGGACCCTCCCACTGAGAGCTATGTGTGCTGCTAGCTAAGAGGCTGGGAGAGGAGGAGAAGAAAGATGCTTGCCTCAACCCCTCCCCAAGGCTACAGGTGTTAGGGTGCAGGCCCTTCCCTTCCATCAGAGCTCCCACCAGGTCCTTTAGGCCCTCCTATCCAAGGGTAAATCAGAACATGAGCAAAAGGAGCAGATTGATTCATTACTCACTCTAGTCCTGAGTCTAAAATGATTGGTATGAGGGCCTGGAGCAGACTGTGATGTGGCAAAGATAGGAAGAGGTTGCTACAAGCTGATGGACCCGGGATTGGGGTGACGGGTGGGGGGGAATACATGACCCTCAGTGAGGAAGAGGCTCGAGTTGGGGAGTGACTGGGGAGCTGACCCAGGATTTCCTCAGCCACTGGGACCAACACTGTTTCTTTTCTGAAGGTTGATGATCCTGTGAAGAAGCCCCTGAGAGTGTGGTGCGTGTCACGACTCTGCCTCCTGGTTGGACGTCTTTGGCTCACCTGCTGCTCATTTCTAGCCCATCAGGAGGTCAGGCCTCACAAATCCAGATGTCACCATCAGATTGTGATGAGAGAGTTGATGTAACGTCTCAGGTCCCTTATTGCATTTGGGGATTCTGCTATTAAGCGCTTTGCTTCACATATTATGTCCCTTTCTCCTGGTGCTCTGTGATGGAATTCCTGCACTTCAACTTGAACTGCTTGAACAAGAAATCTCAACAAGGAGAACATTTTCCATCTTCTCTTTTGATTGTGGAAAACCAGATTCTTCTCTGCATCCTGACCCTGTTCTTACAAATGATATTGCCAGAAAAATACTGTGTGAGACTACAGAACCTCAGGGATTCTTTCTCTATCCTGAGAAACAACCTCACTGACTTTTCAACACAAAGAGGTTATTTTTAGGATCATTTCCTTCAGTGATGTGTGTGTGTGGGTGAGGAAGACTGGCTCTAAGCTTACATCCATTGCGAATCCTCCTCTTTTTGCTAAGGAAGATTAGCCCTGAGCTACCATCTGTGCCCATCTTCCTCTAATTTGTATACGGGACACCACTACAGCACGGCTTGATGAGCAGTGCATAGGACTGTGCCTGGGATCCAAACCTGCGAACCCTGGGCCACGGAAGCAGAGCATGTGAACTTAACCACTATGCCACTGGGCCAGCCACTCTTGCAGTAATTTTTTAACCTTTAATGATAATTGGGGCCGGCCCCGTGGCTTAGTGGTTAAGTGCGAGCGCTCCGCTACTGGCGACCTGGGTTCGGATCCCGGGTGCGCACCGACGCACTGCTTCTCCGGCCATGCTGAGGCCGCGTCCCAAATACAGCAACTAGAAGGACATGCAACTATGACATACAACTATCTACTGGGGCTTTGGGAAAAAAAAAAAGGAGGAGGATTGGCAATAGGTGTTAGCTGAGAGCCGGTCTTCCTCAGCAAAAAAACAAAAAAGAGGAGAATTAGCACGGATGTTAGCTCAGGGCTGATCTTCCTCAAAAAAAAAAAAATTATATTTGAATGAACACCTCTATTTTCTAAAAAACTTAATCACTTTGGAATTTTCATTTGATAACCCAGTAGAGAATACATGGCACTTCACTATTCCTCCACACTATGGGGCAAATGTAACTGGTGATTCTGCTAGATTTCTCGTGGAAACAGAGAATTTAAGGATCATTCTTAAAGTAACAAGCAGTCCTGCTGTCTCTCTCAAATGCTCTCCTGGTACCCTGATGCAAACAAGTATTCTGGGCCTTAAGCAATGATAACCTTTCTCATTTCGGCCCAGATCCCCCACCCCAGCAGTGACTTTCCTGTGTTCTCTCCACCCTGACTCGCCTTCTTCAGTGACATGTTAGTCTTCACAGCAGCAACATCTCTACTTACATTGTTGTTTTATTTCCCCTCAGAGAGAGGATCAGTGTCCAGAATATACAATGAACTCCCACAAATAAACAAGAATAAGTCTAATTCTCCTAACATTTGAGCAAATGTTTAGAGCAGTTCGGAGGAGGTCAATAAGCCTATGAACAGATTGAACATTTCCCAGATTATCAAGATAACACAAAAGAAGATTGGGTACACTTACACACCCACAAATGGACACACTGTGAAATATATCAAGTGGTGGACAGGACATTGAATAACAGGGGTTCTCTCACGTTGTTAGTAGGAGTATGAATTGAGTCAGTGCTCAGACATGTATTTCACCAGATCCCAATGCTGGATTGTGTGTTCTTCCTACTACGCGGCAATGCCAGTGTGAGTTCCAGGCGGGCAAACGTGGACCACAAAGCATGTAGATATGGTTGTTTATTGTAGTGTCATGTGTCACAGCAAAAATCTATCATTAAGATATCCAACTGAAGTAGTGTATATTTTTCAATGTTGTTAAAATATTTCTGTTTCTCTCTATTTCAGGGTAGATTATCTGAACTTCTATCCAAAATGAAACCACCAAAATGTCAGAGGAAAACCTTTTAAACCTTTCAACATGTAGGCTAATATACATTGTTTTAAACCTCTGTAATTTTCGTTTATTTGTTCCTGCAATAAAGCTAACCTACCTTGATTGTTAGGCTTCATATTTTTGGTCTGTTTCTTTTCATTTTAAGAGTATCTTTTGCAAATAATGTATGTCGTTGGATTACTTTTGAATCCAAACTGCCATCACATTTTTATCTTTTATGCTTTTAAAAGATAATTTCCCCCTCCATACGTGCTATCCTTTTCCTGTACTTAGTTTTCTTGTGCTGCTCTAATCATTATACTTTCTAATTCTTTCTCCTAATTATTGCCCTTAACTTATAAGCCACACTAATGTGTGTTTCATTAATTTATTTATTTACCTTTGTTTTTATTTATCCTTAATAAGAAGATGTCAGGCGTGTTTTCCTATCTCTTTTGTGTGCCACCTCTCAGCCCATTTTTCTGCTATTGTCTAGAATTTCATTTCTGGGATGTTTATAGGTACACGTTTTCTTTTCTGTGCTCTAAACTCTCTGCCGCCCACTCTTTGTGAGGCAACACCCATCTTGAACTAGTTATTTGGTTACTCATTCTCCTTATTTCTCTCGTCCCATCTCCTGGATGTGTTTCTCTTACTATTGGAGTATGTTCCACACAAGTATTTTCAACTTGAAACTTTATGGGGAAATTGTTCTTTAGGTTTTACATATTCAAAAATATTTTTAATACACTGTGGTAGTCAGAATTCTTAAGATTTTTCTGTTTTCTGTCCCTTGCTTACTCAATCAAACAGTAATTTGGATACTGCTGTGAAGGAGCTTTGCAGAGATAATTAAGGTTACTAATCAGTTGACTTTATTTTTTTTTTAAACAGTTTTATTTTTATTTTTTTATTTTTTTGTTTGTGAGGAAGATCAGCCCTGAGCTAACGTCCATGCTAATCCTCCTCTTTTTGGTGAGGAAGACCGGCTCTGAGCTAACATCTATTGCCAATCCTCCTCCTTCTTTTTTTTTCCCCAAAGCCCCAGCAGATAGTTGTATGTCATAGTTGCACATCCTTCTAGTTGCTGTATGTGGGACGCAGCCTCAGTATGGCTGGAGAAGCGGTGCGTCCGTGGGCGCCCGTGATCCAAACCCGGGCCACCAGTAGCGGAGCGCACGCACTTAACCGCTAAGCCACAGGGCCGGCCCCATCAGTTGACTTTAAAATAGAGAGATTATTGTAGATTATCTGAATGGGCCCAATGTAACCCCATGAGCCCTTAGATGTGGAGAACGTTTTGTGACTGGAGGCGAGAAAGATGCGGCAGAAGGAGAAGTCAGAGAGATTTGCTGTGCTGTGGGGGCTCTGCGATGTAGGGGGCCGTGTGCTGGGACTGGAAAGAGGCCCCTGGGAGTTAAGGAGAGCCCCTAGCTGGCAGGCAGCAAGAAAGGAGGTCCTTCAGTCCCAAAACTCCAAGGAACTGGATTCTATCAACCATCTGCAGGAGCTGGGAAGCAGATTCCTCCCAGGGTCTCCACCTAAGAGTCCAGTTTGTTGACACCTTGATTTTGGCCTCGTGAGACCCCGAGCAGAGAAATCAACTAAGCCAACTCAGACTTGTGACCTACAGAACTGTGAGACCATAAATACGTGTTGATTTAAGCAGCTAGGTTTGTGCTGATGTGTTATGGCTGCAGTAGAAAACTAATACATAACATCCTCCTACTTAAATGAGAATTTGACCGGATGTAAAATTCTGGGTCCAAAACTCTCTTCCCTCCATTCTTTGGAAGTAATTCTCCTGGGTCCTCTTGCAACCAGGATTGCTGTTGAGAAGATGCTGTTGATGTTTCCTTCTTCCTTCTGCAGTTTC
Source organism: Ceratotherium simum simum (assembly GCF_057802395.1). Classification (NCBI taxonomy): domain Eukaryota; kingdom Metazoa; phylum Chordata; class Mammalia; order Perissodactyla; family Rhinocerotidae; genus Ceratotherium; species Ceratotherium simum. The sequence goes on along the minus strand of NC_141937.1, from coordinate 17,068,508 downwards.
TCAGGGCTCATTTGGGGAGGAGCCAGAAGACTGTGCTCACCTCGGTCCAGTTGAGTCTGCACTATCCTGTGCTGCCAGTCATAGTCTCGTGGAGCTGGAGGAAAGTTTTAAAACTGTTTCCACCAGTAGATCAATAGATGCACTTAGAGGTGTGACGAGCTCATCGTTTTTCTTTTGTTCAGGTGCTGCTAGTCTTCTCTCCCTCCACCTTTTTTAGAAATCAAATTTATTGAGAGATAATTTACAGACAAGACTCCGGTCTTTTGGGATACAAGCAGCTGAAAGTCCCTTATCTTTCTGAGTGTAAGAGAAACATGGAGGCATCTGGCCACATTATAAGGCATGTTCCCAGGCTATGGAGTAAAAGCAGGTGAATGACATTACTGCCGCCGTGACTCGTCTGTCCAACCTGTGAATTCTACAGAGAATCATATTTCCAAGCAGTCTTATCTTCACTTTAGCAGAGGGAAAAAACTAATGATATTTTCAGCAAACACACTTTAGATTCTAGACAAAGTGAATGCTGAAACTAGATTAAGTCCCTTTCACTTACTGTCATTTTTATACTTTATACGTTTCATAAAATCAGCCCACATAAGCCTAGATTTATCATAATAGATATTTTAAGAAAATATCCAACCTCTTTCAGTCATTGGAAACATTTACACTAATTCTAGGCTTTAAAAACTAGCCAAATTGTGGGGCCGGCCAGGTGGCATAGTGGTTAAGTTCACGTGCTCTGCTTTGGCAGCCCAGGGTTCCAAGTTTCAGATCCCTTGGGTGGACCAGCTCACCAATCATCAAGCCATGATGCGGTGGCATCCGATATACAAAATAGAGGAAGATGGGCACAGATATTAGCTCAGCAACAAGCTTCCTCAAGCACAAAGAAAGGGGAAGATTGGCAACACATGTTAGCTCAAGGCAATTGCCAATCTTCCTCACCAAAAAAAATAAATAAATAAAATAGCTAAACTGTAGAACAACTGCACCCTTTACAAACTGAACACACCTGAGTGAATCAGAGATTACTAGATATTTCTGGACTCTCACAGAAGGTTAAAGAATAATAGTCTAAAATGCATTTTTAGAATATACTTAAATGGTATGAATTATAGTAACAGTGTGCCTTTGAGGTGCAATCATTAATTTTGGATTTAATGCACAGAGTGGCACCATAGGATGACATGTAAAGTCAGGAGACTTGTACGTTTCAGAGCACAAATGAGCAATAAAATCCATATGACCAGAGTTCCCCCGTGGGATGCTCGCACAGTTCCTCGCAATGAGAGCATTTTTCTGCCTAGGAACTGCATAAGTGACCGTTCAGCTCTAGCTGGCGGACACCATGGGACCTGGCAACAGCAGAGCAAGAAAGTCAGGAAAATGTTCTGGTAGAAATCAGATGAGTTCCAATCTCCTTTGGCAAAGCATTTTAGCTACAGTCCCTCTTCCTCCCAACAAACTAACAAACACGGCACAACAGCAACAGTGACGGACACTTAGCCTCTGATTGCTGCAATAATGGGTAGAAATTCTCAATAGAGGGAAGAAATATTGATCCAGGAAAAAAGGCATGTGGATATAAAATGAAAAGCTCGTAATAATACATTTTTCATGAAAATGTTTTGCTTTATTAACAGCCATGTGCTGAACATTTAATTACACCTGTATTTAACAAATCAGATAATTTAATTATCCAATTTTTTCAAATTTTTTGTGTATTACAAGATGTTTTGTCTTATTTTTTCATGCAAAATATTGAGGCCTTAAAAAAAAATTGCCCCTGTCAGAGAATACCATCCATTTCAATTACTGTCAAAATATTTCGTATCACTTCATATAAGTAACACTTAGCTCAACAGAGTGTGCCTGTCTTCTGTTTGATTGCAGCTTGTAGAACATTCTCACCCAGCGTTATTTGAAATCTCCCTGACTTCTCTCTTTTTTTGTAAGGACCCTTCCTGGTCTCCTTCTGAGCTAAAAAGATTCATGTTCATGATGATAATATTGAGTCTCTCTGCCTGTCCCCGTGGAAACATTAAGCCAGTCACTGGTCCTCCGTGGCTGAGTCAAAGTCTACTGCAAGCAATGTTCCTTTTCTCTCAAAGCCAAGTTTAATCATTTGTCCAGTAGCCACTGGTGGGAAGAGAATGGATTAGGCCATGGCCTGAGCGGTCGAAGACGTGCCCTGGGAGAGAAGGAGAAGGAGGAGGAGGAGAATGAGGAGGAGGGAAGAAACCTGACAGAACCCTGTGACATAAACGGAGGATTCAGGTGAGTGCACGGCTGTTACTCACGGGATGAACCCCTGCCCAGGATTCCTCCACTGGTTTATCACTATCACCTCGGGCTCTCTCCAGTCGGGGGAAACCTGCTCTTGATGTTTCCTGGAGACGCTCTGTCTAGGCCTTTCTTTCAGAGCTCAGGATTTTGGAAAAAACAAAGGAGTCTTTTACATTTTCTCCTCTGCCATGAATCTCCCATGAGGAAAAAAACCCAGAAAGCTTCTTGCTTAGATGGTGAGACGGGAAGGTGGGAATATAGAGAGAAAAATCTAATGTTTTTCTTTATGTCAGTGCCATAAAGTCCACTCAGCTGACACAGGTCACATTAGGTTTTATCCTCTTGCAGTTTAACCTGGATAAGAGCACATGAGAGTCATTCACTGCCGCTCCTCCTCTGTGTTCTAACTGGTTAAGAGTCAAGATGAATTCATCCGTCTTTCACTGGGAGATACGATATTTTAGGTTCAGAGTTTTGGCTCTCAGTCACCAAAGCGAGAAGGATATGTAACTCTCTTGTTAAAAGCACAGCTGAGTTACATGAGAGGGAAATTATAGGGGCCAGACTTGAAAAGAGAGCTGAAAAGCAGAGTGGTAAGCCAAGGGTAGACACTGGCTTTCCAGAGGGTGGTGGAAGGACAGGGAAGGGAGGTGGAGGTCGTTCGCCTCAGTATGCAAGGGCCGTACTCCATAGATCCTACTCCTATTCAAGGACCAGACATCAGGCTATGGGGTCTACCCATAGTGAGGAGTTGGAAGTGAGACATCATGTAAAGCTGAGACATAGTGAAAAGATGGAATAGAAAAAAACTCTGCTCAGGGGCACAGGGAGACAACTAAAAGGAGACACAGGCATATTTCTCTGTCTTGGCCTGGGTTCTGTGTGCAAAAACAAACAAACAAATAAAAAATTCCTCCCTAAGAAGTAATAACTACAGGCTGTCCTTATTTGGCTATAGGTTTAGAATTCACTCTGCCTGACTGATCCAGGAATCTCCAAGCCACAAAATTAAAATAAAAATGTTTCGAAATAAATAAATTAATTAACTAAATGGAAACAATTCCTCGTTAGAAGAGATCCCTGGGTGTCTAGCAGAATCAAGCATAGTGCTCCTCCCGAAGAACACAACCTCAAGTAGGCTGCAGAGATTTCCTACAGATGAAGTCCTGCCCAAGAAAAGCTCATGGTTTAAACTTGCAGAACACATCAAGACTCAAACCACAATAAGTGAAATAAGCCCATTTAACACAGTAGGTTAGGCCCTCAGGAACTAAAGATATCAGAACTATCAATAAAATTGTAAAATATGGATATTTAAATCATTAAAGGCATACAGGAAGGAATAAAAAACATTGAAAATAATGAGACACTCAAAAAAGACCAGCTATATTTGAAATAGAACCAAACAGAACTTCAAGAAATAAAAAATATGTTTGTTAAAATTAAAAACTCCACACACTGGTCAACCAGCATATTAAACCTAGTAGGGTAGAGAATCAGTGAACTGGATGATTAATCTGAAGAAATCATTCAAAATTCAGTGGAGAGAGTTTCATTCTGAGACAGGTAGAAAATATGCATATACAATGAGATGGTCCAACTTACACCCAACAGGACTTCCAAAAGCAGACAAGAAAGAAAATGAGAGAGAAAATTTGCAAAGAGCTAGTGGCTAAGTATTTTCTAGATCTTGTGAAAGACCTTAATCCTCTATTTCTGGAAACACAATAAATCCCAAATAAGATGTATAAAAATAAATTCACTCCTAGGCACATTTAGGTGAAATTGGAGACTATCTTCAAGATCTTTAATGAGAAAACCTTAAAGAAAAAAAATGTTAAAGCAACTCTTGATCTAATTCCCTTCAATGGAAAGACAATGAAATTGACAACAGACTTCTAATTAGTTTTGAAAAATTCTCAGCCATTTATCCCTTCAAAAGTAACTTCTTCTCTATTTTCTCTTACCTCTCCCTTTAGGATTCCAATTAAATGTGGGGAAAACCTTCTTACTGTGTTCGTCAGAACCAAGAGGCTATCCATTGGACTTCAAAGTTATATATTGTCTGCCCTTGAACAGGAGATTCTACATCCATTTAACTGAAGATTAATCTACAACACATTCTTATTGCAAGAAGACACATTTTTCAGGCAGCCCGTTAGATGACACTGAGTTTCATGATTATTCAATATAATACATTTAAATCTGAGGTCAGAATGTAAAATACGACATTTAGGAACGTGATACAGAGTATGAGGATGTCCAGGGAGATTTAGAATTTATAAATCCGTGAAGTGATTTATATTCATCAGATGTGGAACTCTTTTTTTTTTTTTTTTTTTTGCTGAGGAAGATTCACCCTGATTTAACATCCGCTGCCAATCTTCCTTTTTTTTTTTTTTTTGGTATGTGAACTGCCACCAGAGCATGGCCACTGACAGATGAGTGGTGTAGGTCTGTGCCTGGGAGCTTGACCACTAGGCCACCAGGCCTGGCCCTGATGTGGAACATTTTTTAACTAATCTAGTCTTGGTAAAAACAAAATGTAAATCGCTTCAATGAAAGTTATCCCAGATATTCTAGGCCTTTGTGTGTGCGGCGGGGGGGAGATGATGGGGAGGAGACTGTTTCCAGCTTTAGAAAAGAAAGAAAATGGTAACTAAGTGACTAAGGAAGGTCACACCTCATCTGTTTCTCTCCTTCTCGAGTCAGTCAGTTTAACAGTGAATAAAGGAGATCAAACAGATGATCCTTCTAACACAGCATCACTTCACTTCCATTTGTGAACCCAGCTCCAGCATTTCCTGTTGGCGTGACCTTGGCAGATGACTGTAACCATTTGCAAGATGAGAATAACACGAGTCCTCCTCTGCAGGTGTTATCACAGGGAATAAATGAGGGGATGGGGTGCAAGGCAGGTCATCCCAAGATGTGCCACTCTGGTATGTGGATTATTTAGAGCTGAAGCCAATGAAGACTCAGGAGGAACATTTAGCCTTCCCCCAAACTGCCTAAAAGAATTTAGGATAGAAAGCCTGATCCAGGAAGGAGCTAACACCACAAGATAACTACAGCATAATGTAAAACAGGTGTGATAAGAAAGGCACCAACAAGCCCATCTTAACACAATTCTGTCTCTGCCACATTCTCTGTAGGTGGCCCAGCAAACGTTGTCTACCAAACACTTGCTTTTCCATCTCCATGTGAATTCCCTCCTCCACTTTGAAGCCCCAGACCACTACCCCCAACATCCTCCTTTGTCGTAGCTGAAGATGGCATTAAGATGGTGACTTTGGCCATGGTGGCGAGTTGCTCAGTTTTCCTGGGTTTCTCCCATGTATACACGTTGTAAAGCTTTGTTTGATTTTCTCCTGTTATTCTGTCTCATGTCAATTTAATTCTTAGACCAGCCAGAAGCACCTGGAGGGTAGAGGAATTGTCTTCCTCCCCTATAGTCACTGTTACCAAAACTGCTTGGTTTTGCCCACCGCATGATTATGCCAATCACTGAGATGATGATTTTGCAAAGAGAAAGGATTTAATCACAAGGCAGCCTCATAAAGAGGCAGGAGAATCAATCTCAGATCCACCTCACTGAAAATGGGGACTCAGGGACATTTATGGGGTAGGAGGAAAGGTGGTCTGAAGTGTGGGAATGGAGGGAAGGAGAAGTGAGGTAATTGATGATCTGCCCAAGCAGAGTCAATCTTCCTGCCTCTTTACAGGACGCATGTTCACAAAATGGCGGCCTTACCATCATCTGAGAGTGGAGTTTTTAGCTCCTTAACATCAAAAAGGGCACTTGTCAAGTATTTGTACAGGCCCGGTTGATGGGTTGGTGGTCTCAAATGGCCTGAACTGGACAAGGGGTCTCAGTTCCTGAAAAACCACTCTTAATTACTCTGTCAATAAGATGGGGTCAGTTGAGCTGGTCCTGGAGGGCCCACAGTCACATTACCACAGCTAAACCTGAGCCCAGACTTGGCATTGAGATCTCCAACCACAGCTCCCTTCCCTGTAGCCTAAACACTGGGGCTCATCCTGGCACAAGTCCCCTGCATTTATAAAGGCAGCCTTGAACCATTGTCCTGCCCTGAACAAGCAGAACCAGGCTCCGTGTTGGGTTCCTGTTTGTACAAAATGGTTTTGGGGTTCTGGGGTTTTGGTAGGGGTTGACCAAAGTCTCTTTTTTTGTCCCATTCCTTTGTAACAGACCCAAATTATGTGCTTGGTCCAGGAAGTTGAGGGGGGAACTGAAACGTTCAGTGCCCTGAGCCCTTTCAGAACTTCTTCCCTCAGGGTGGCCGTTAGGAGACTCTAGTAACCACTAAGGCCGCAGACTGTCAGCCTGGAGAAATTCAGCAGTGATTCTGACTCCTCCAGAGGGGTGTGGTGTGTGTGGAATGTCCAAGTCAGCTCTAGAATCAAGTTCTAGACCATTGGTTTATCACATATGTTTATCTTTTCACGACTCTCTATGGGAATACTAGACTCATCGAAACTTTGTTTGGTACCAACAGTCCCTAATACACCTTCCCCATCCCCTCCTCCTGTGCCCAGACACTTCCAGACTGTTCCTGAGAACCTTGTTCCGGAGTTTTACCTGGGATTCTACAAATACACCAGAGCTTGAAATGCCACAGCGTGTGCTCAGCACCAGGTGCTCTGTGTTCTTCTTTTTTTTTTTTTTTGTGAGGAAGATCAGCCCTGAGCTAACATCTGATGCCAATCCTCCTCTTTCTTCTGAGGAACACTGGCCCTGAGCTAACATCCGTGCCCATCTTCCTCCACTTTATATGGGACGCTGCCACAGCATGGCTTGACAAGCGGTGTGTCAGTGCACGCCCAGGATCCGAACTCCCGAACCCCGGGCCGCTGCAGCAGAGCGCGCGCACCTAACTGCTTGCGCCACTGGGCCGGCCCCAGGTGCTCTATGTGCTCTATCTTCAAGAGGAGGCCCGCTGTGTCTGGACCAGTTTTAAGCCCAGAAAGTCAAAGCTGTCAGGAGTGGACTTCCCCAGCTACCTACCCCAAATGTAAACACTCACCTGTTTGCACCTGTCCTCCCTTCCTTTACTCCAGGACTAAAGGAGAAGGTGTCCCCTCTGTCCAACGTCAGTCTCTCCCCTGACCTTGATGCAGCCGTTAACACCTCAGGTACTTTTCTCCATCATTATTAACTCTCCTATGTTTGTAATCTCTCTCTCTCTGCTGGCTCCTTCCCCCAACAGCTGCAGACACATTCAGATCTCTCTCAATACATAAAAAACAAAGTAGCCTTCTTCAACCTTCAATCTCCCCGTAAATGAATTCCCGATTGCCAAGTACAGCGGCCTCTCCAGGCTTCAGCTCACTTGACCCCTCCTTAGCATTTGACTCATTGGCTTATAGTCTCACTAAGAGATAAATGACCACTATTGGAACCTTCCTCCACCCCACTCCCCATAAGTGCTGTAAGAGGGAGAGCTGTGGTCCACTGGAGGAAACGAAGAAAGAACATCAGATAAAATAAAAGGACATCAGGAATCAAAATAGACTTTCGTTATTATTGTAAGAATTTTTATTAGTGTTAGTCCTGTTCAGAACTATCATCTCCAATAGGTTTTCGGGGTAAGAGATATCGACTACCTTCCTTTCTAATTTTTGGGGAACTACAGGGATTGCAGCTCCAGAACTGAGGGAGAATGTAGCAACCATGTGTGCCAAAGGCACAGTGGGGAGTTAAATGCTGGTATTGATTAGGATTAGATTTGGGCACCTGTGAAAGAACACAGGAAACAATAGTGGGAGAAGATAGGAATGGAGTTGATTTCACTTTCACTTAAGAGTCTTGAGGCTGCTCTGGGCTCTGATGATTCATCATGGAGTCAAGGATCTAGACTCTTTCTGTCATGTCCCATGGTCTTCAGCTTGGTTTTTCACTTCACATTCCAAATGGCTGCCTGAGCTCAAGCCATCTGATTTATATTCCAGCCAGCAGGAAGGAGACAAAGGAAGAGGGAAAAGGGCTTACACCAGATGTGTTTTAAGAAGGTCCCTCAGAATACTCCCCTTATCAGGTCTTTGATGAGAACCATTTATATGGCTATACCCATCTGCAGGGAAAACTGGGGGAAACAGAGTTTTAGTCTTGCAAGGTTCAGTGTCCAGCCCCAACCCTGAGTTGTATTACCAAGGAAGGGGATGTCAGAGAATGGGTGGACAACCAGCATCTGTACCAGTGCTTTACTTTTTTCCAGAGCTGAGATCTAGGGATCTGTTTATTTCAGGTCCAGAGCGGAGAGTGGGAGGGGACTAGAGGTCAAACATCTTAGAAAGAAAGTTAGTGGAAACAATGGATCCAATCTCACTTCCTTGCATGGGAGGAATTGTAGAGTTATTGAGGTTGGATCTTTGAGTGGCCTGGAGGCTGAAGGAAGGAGGCTGCTTCTCAGCCCTGAGGACTATTTTTAATAGTGCCAATGGGGGGCTGGAGTCATTCCGCCCGCAGTAGATCTATTCCCACACACCCACAGATTCCTTAGTGCTTTTGAAGCAGGGTAAGGTCTCCTTTGGCCTTAGAGAGCTTGTGTCAGACTTGTCCTGAGGAGCAACTTTCACCTGGGGCAACAATGTCCCTGAAGGAGGCAGTGAACCTTATGATAACCAGGTTATCATAAATCATTAATATCAACAATTAAGTACAATATATCCTTCATAAAATATTAATTAATGCTAGTATATTGCTTCCAAGTTTACTGAGCTCTTCCTCAGTTGATCTTCACAGTGTCTCTGTGTAGACACAATCCCCTCTTGCTGCCTCTGTGATTACGGAAGGGAGGTTGTGTGGACTGGGGCCAGGCTCCTGTGCTTCTCCACAGAGGAGGGAAAGGAGAGCGGATGGAGGACAGCACGTCTCCATGTCTGCTCTACACCCAGGCCTTCCCGTGCAGCCTGCTTGCTGGTTCCCACACTGGTGGGCATCTTTGTACGAGGAAAGATCACTGGAGCTATTTCATAGGCAGGCTGCCACCATTCCTCTAATTGGATCATCCTTGTCTTCACAGGACTGGTCCTGCGGGCAGAGGCGTCAGGACACCACAGGCTCAGGACTCAGAATCCAGATGGAATTCCTGAAAGAGGAGTCATTTGGAGTGGAGCTGGGATCAAGGAAGATTGATGAAATATTTTTTCCATGTTGCGTGATCCAGTAGGATAACATAGAGGATCTATAAAGAGTGTCTTAGACAGTCATTCTAAGAGGCAGCAATCACCAGGGCCCCTGTGCACCCTCCAGGTGAGATACAGCTCCCCGTGTTCCGGGAGAGAAAGAACAGGAGAAACATGGCCGTCAGTTGGTAAGGACGTTGTTGAGTTGAGTTGACCTCTCTGCTCTTAGCACCAAACTCAGGTCTTCAGAAGAGAAACCAGTGTTTGTCCAAGGGCCTAGGGAAACTCTGGGTCAGATCTCCTTGGGGCTAGCCTCTCTCCAGTCTCTGCCCATCTCAGACCCTCCCCACTTTCAGAGTTAGAGAATAGCACAATTCAATCCTCTCATGGTTACGGAGCTTCTCCTAGAGCTTCTCCTTTGGCCTTGATTGTACAAAGGTGGATGATGGATGTACTTTGTTTTCAAAAAACTAAAGGAACTAATACATCTATTGAGGGAGACAGACAAATGTCCACCTTGTTAGGCCACACCTGTCAGATCCTTGAAAACACGAAAGAAGGCGTGATTGATTCTCCCCGGGAGGATGGTGAAGCCTTCATGGGAGATGAATCTTGGGCTGAATAAAATTTAGCCGGGTGAGAAAATAGGAGAAGTGATTTCTGAGGAAAGAGATGAACACAAACTGTAGAGCTTAGGAGCATCAAAAACCTCGGATGAGCTCAGGATGATTGGACCTTGAGTTATTGTGGGAGATCTTGTTACAGTGAGGAAACGTGTCAGAAGGATAGGTGGGAAATATCTGTGGAATCATAGATGCTTTAGAGAGGAAATCCACAGGGTCATGCAGTCAGTAATCCATCCATCCATCCCTCCGTCATCCATCTGTCCATCCATCCATTCCATCCATCCATTTTCCATTTCTTACCATAGATTCTCTCTCTCTCTCACACACACACGCACGCGCACACACACACACACACACACACACACACAAAACGAAGGTGTTAGTTGTCTGTTTTGGGTCCCAGAACCAGAAAATGTTCTGCTACTTGGGCATATGATTCAGCAGATCCAATGCTGGTTGATGTATCAGTGGTAGACGGATACTATTTGTTTTTGTTGAATTTTTTTCATTTTTCACATTAAGACAATTTCACATGAGCTTTTATTTAGATTAAAAATTTCTTCTCACTTCTTCTTGTGGTCCCAACCACTTGCCTACTTAACCCAGTCTTGTGGGTTGTGGCTGCCAAGACCTTCCTTGTTGCTTCCTCCCAGGGATTCAACCCAGCCTCCTGTCCCCCAGCCCTGTGCATGGGAGTCTCTTACTGACACACAGATCATCTGGACCCACCAAACTCTTGCCCCAGTAAGCCTGAGTGCTGCCCATACCTACTTCCCATGTGTCTCCTGTTCTCCAAACATCCAGTGCAGGCCTCTACGGGACAGAGACTCTAGTGATTCAGTCAGGAATGTTCTATGCTCCTTTGTACCTATTAATTCACAGAATTTCCTGCTCTCCCATGTCCCTGTCCTCAAGCAGAAACAAGCCCTGTGACCTGGTACAGGCCTCCTCCACTTTCTACAGCCTTAGGGCAGTGGGGATTTATTGACAATAGGTGTTATTCCTGCTCAAATGATGAATGTGTGGAGTAGGAGGCCTTTGTCTATTTTTCACATTAAAATGAGGAAAGGGCTCAGTGGATGGGGACAGTGTGGGGTTCATGGGCTCTCCCCGGTCCTTACAATAGGCTAAGATGTCCCCAGCACACAGGGTCCACTGGGCCCCTCACCTCCCTCTCATAAAGACAAGAATATGATTAGAGTTCCGACACTGCGGCTGGCTGAAGCGGTCTTAGCAATGATCTGAGCAGAGCGGGGGTTGCACCCATGGAGTCGGGGATGGTTTGGCCACGCCTGATTGTCCAGGGAAGTGAGCCCCAAACTTCAGAAGAACCTTCCCTCAGCTCTTGCTCCCCAAGGGAGCAATGTTGTAAGGAACATGCATGTACAAATCTCTCTTCAATCCCCTGCTTTCAGCTCCTTTGGATATGTGCCCAGAAGTGGGATTGCTGGACCATGTGGTAGTTCTATTTTACATTTTTTGAAGGATGCCATATTATTTTCCATAGTGTCTGCATTATTGTACACTCTCACCAATAGTGTGCAATCTCTCCACATCCTCACCAACACTTGTTATTTTCTGCTTTTGTTTTTTTCAATAGTGGCTATCCTAATGGGTATGAAGCCATATTTCATTGTGGTTTTGATTTGCATTTCCCTAATGATTAGTGATGTTGAGCATCTTTTCACGTGCTTGTTCGCCATCTGAATGTCTTCTTTGGAGAACCGGGCAATGTTTCTTTGACGTCCAGGACACTGTCTAACATCGAGGCAGTTCAGAGCCCTCCCGAAGCATGTCTCTGGGAGCATCTACTAAGCTCACAAATGTGTGGTGTGATCAGCCCGTGACACATCCTCTTCACGAGCAGGCAATTTCCAAAGGAAGAACTACCAACGTTCACATCAAAGCGTTTAGCTGGGCTGGCAACAGAAGCAATAAAAACTAAAACTACTATGAAATGTAATATTTTTCTACCGAACTGGCAATGGGTTAAAAAAAGAGAATACCAGGTGTTAGAGAAGATTCAGGGAAACAGGCCCTCTCATATGTGGATTGTTGCAGTGCAGATTGGTGCAACGTGTCTAGAGAGTGATTTGGCTTTAAGTTGTTGCAAACTTGAGTTTATCCCAAAGAAATAAGAGAAGTGCAAATATGTCCAAAATCGCAGCCTTATTTAGAATACCGAAACCAGTAACAGGGGATTGATTATATAAATTATGTCCATATTACAAAATGGTATATCACTTAAAAATAGGACTTTGACTTGGGGAAATGTTTATGGTATATTATTGTAACCACAGGCCCATTCAGAGCCAGTTCGAACAGACCCCATCTCTTATCAACAAAGTGATTAAGGATTGTCTTTCAGAAAAACTGCAAAGTCATGTAGCCAGGGCATGCGCAAAAGAAGAAATTATGACCTGAAATGACCTCAGAACCAAAGATCCTCCTTCTACAGAACCGAAGGACTGGGATGCCACCGGAATTTGAAAGCTGAACTCTTTCAGAAGCGAGGCGTCCCTCGTTCAGGAAGATCCGGTGTTAAAATTCCTTCCCAACTTCATTATAAATGTTGAGAACCTCATCATAAATGTTTAAAACCTTACCGTAAATACCTGAAGCCCACCAATCAAAACCTGTCCCACCAGTGTTTCCGCATGCCAGCCTGTTCTCCTTAACCTCTTAAATTTTGTCCCAAATCCTGAATAGGGAGACAGATCTGAGGGCACATGCCCCCTGTCTCCCTAGAGATCGATCTTGCAGAATAAAGCCGACTTCTCCCCTCAAATGCTGGTGCCATAATTAATTGGCTTGTTTATGCGCATCGGGCAGAGAACCCCAATTTTGTGAGGTAACGTTAGTACATGAATAAAAGGCTTATGATTTCTTTGCCACTTAAAAATCATTCACTTTTTTCCCCTAGGTAGTAAATTCACTTGGTTCAACAACGACAAAGTACAAAAATGTATACAAGGAAAAGTTTATTTCCTATTCCTGTCTTCCATCTTCCTACTTCCCCACCAAAACCATCACCAGCAAAGGAAACCATGTTATTAGTTTCTCGTGTGTCATTCTAGGTGATTTCTTATGCATCTATAAGTAAATGCAAATATATATCCTTTTCCTTTCCACTTTTGGACAAATGGTAGCTTGTTATATATGTTTCTTTACACTTTAATTTTTCAATTTGGTACATAAAATGTATCCTTATTCTTTTTTAAGATAGCTGCATAGTATTCCATTGTATGGATGTAACATAATTTAATTAGCCCTACTACTAGGCATTTAGGCTGTTTCCAATTTTTTTTTTTTTGGAAAGGAAGATTGGCTCTGAGCTAACATCTGTTGCCAATCTTTTTTTGCTGAGGAAGATTGGCCCTGAGCTAACACCTGTGCCCATCTTCCTCTACTTTTTGTATGTGGGACGCATGCCACAGCATGGCTTGATAAGTGGTGTGTAGGTCCATACCCAGGGTCCAAACCTGAGAACCCCAGGCTGCCAAAGCAGAACTCTCGAACTTAGCCACTAGGCCACCGGGCCAGCCCCCTGTTTCCAATTTTGTACGATTACAAATAGGGCTGCAGTGTATAACCCTATACAGGTCATGTCACACATTGTGTAAACATATTTATAGGGTGAATTCCTGGAGGTGGAGTTGCTGAGTCATATGTTCTGTATATTTTCATAAATCTTGGCAAACTGCCCTCAGATGTTGTACCAATTTAAGCTTTCATCAGCAATGTATGAGGCAAGAGTCTGTTCTCCACCCTCACCCAACAGGTGGTATTATCAAACTTTTGGATGTTTGCCAGTCTGATAGGTATTTCAGTGTAATGTTAATTTGCATTTCTTTGTCTATGTGCAAAGTTGAGCCTCTTTTCCAATGTTTATGAACCATTTGCGTTTCTTTGTCCATGAACTGCATGTAGAAGGATATTATTTTAATTAAAAATCCTCATCCGTATATCCATTCATTCATAATGTAAATACCTTTTACATACTGACTCTATTTGGACACTACAGGAGCTACTGCAGGTGAAGGAGGGAATCGAGAGACAGCTCCCGCTCTCCCAAAATGTACAATCCAGTGGACGAGAAGGATTCTGAACTAAATGTTGAACTCCTTATGGAATACTTATGTACATGGACGTATTTGTGCATCTATCTACGTAACTTACACGTGGAAAATACCTAGCTATCTCCTGTAAGTTAACAGAGATGATCTTTGAGTAGAAGTGATATTTTTCCTTTGTGATTTTGTATATTTTTCAAGCTTTTTGTAATGTACATGCATTATGTTTGCAATTAGGTGACTTCTCCTTTGTTAACTTTCCGAATTTTCAAAGGTTTTTTTTTCAAGGAACACACGATTTTTGCATTTACAAAAAAAAGAAATACGTGATATGAAAACATCACGTACATACGCATCAGTTTACATGTATTTTATATATAAGGAACACAGGAAAGCACGCTCTTTCTCTGTGGTAGTTAAGAGACTGGAGAGGAAGGTGTGGAAATGTGTTCTCAGAGCTCCTGAGTGGTTGGCCCGGGTTCTAGGACTTCTCATCCCAACTTCCAGCACAGACCTCCACTCACCAGAAAAATTGAGGATTTGTCTCTTCTCGCTAGGGAACCTCATCTGCATCCAGCAAAACAGGAACTGAGCAGCTGTTAGTCCTGGAAATCTGGCCCCAGGGCCCAGGGCTGGCAATTCCCCTTTCAGAGGCTGGCTTCAGGCTCAGTGTCCAAGGGGGACCCCTGTTGGTGGAATTTAAACATGCTCATTATTCCTGAGCCTCTTCTCTTAGGATTGGGATGTCGGAGCTGTTATTTTTTTGTGGGGTCTGCTGGAAGCCTTGAAGCCAACAGCCCGCTGGCTTCTTACCCCAGCTGCGTCCTGCTCCCCACCCCTCCATGCTCCCCCTCTCCTCAGGCTGCGTGCTGTTTTTCCGAGAAAATCAGGTCATCAGGCTTGGGGGATGGAGCCACAGGAGTGGCCAGCCTTTCAACCTTCACACAGGCAGGCTGCTATGGGGCAGGGTGTTGGCTTTGCTGGCCAGCAGGTAGAGTGTGCTGACTCGTGCTCTAAGGGACAGACTGGATCCTGCCAGCTGACTGAAAATGCCAGGCGTGGGCAGCTCGTGGAACAGGTAGCAGGTGGGCCTTCCGCTACACACACGTGGTTGAGGGGGCTGCCTCCCACCCAGGAAGGCGGGCTGGAGGCAAGCACAGCGGGCTTCCCGGGGGGTGGGGAGTCACACCATTTAAGAGCCTCTCCTCTGTATCTGGAGACTCTGCTGGGGGATTCTGACAAGAACCAGAAACCAACACAGCCTTTCCAGACCAGCTCCTGTATCTGCATCCACGGGGGCGAGACCTCAGACTGAGGGAAGTGTGGGGAGTAGTGCCACCAGAGCCACGCGCTGGCATTCGACCAAAGAAGAACCACCCGCACACTCCGTCATCACCGAGTGCTGCGTGGAAGTGCCCAATGGAGCCCCGGATGAAGAACCTGGCTTCAGACTCGCGGAGCCCGTCTGCACCTCGTCAGTGCTGCTGTCTCCCCGGGGCACGGGGCTGTGAGAAAGAAAGCTGGACACCGGAGGGACGTGCTGGGCATTTCTGTGCTTTGAGAAAACACGACGAAGCACCTCTCAGAGCCACCGCCAGACGACAGTCCTCCTTTACTGTTTCTTCTCTCCCACGCCTGTGGAGCGGGCCCCCCACCAGAGACTGTGCCCCACGGGCCTCAGATCTACTCTCTCCAGACGGCAGAGGGGAAATGCCACATGTCGCTCCAAGCAAGGCTGAGTCAAGGCCACCCTCTCTCCATTTGGGCCAGGTGCTCAGCATCCTCCAAATGGTCCCGGGGTCTGGGGGCTCCAACTTAGGAAAGGAACCAGGAATTACCACGTGAGGAGGGGGGCACCTGGGTGGGTGCCATCTAAATTTGCGGGAGAGGAAAGGCTCAGGAGGGAGGCCTGCCATAGGATCCAGCTCATTACCTCCCGAGAAGTGAAGGAAGGGCTGAGGATCCTGATAACTGACCCCAGTTTAGCCTGCTAAGCAAGGCTTCTGTCCCAGCCCAGAGGACAGGACACAGACACAGCAGTTCCTGTCTGACTGTAGCTTGGCCCCAAAGCCCAAACTAGATTCATGGAGCTGGTGTGTGCCGCCCAGGATGGGGACGTTCCCTGCAGAGTTGGTTCTCACAGGGCACCCGCTGGAAGGAAGAAAGAACTGCACATCCTAGGAGGGCTCCAGTCAACCAGTTGAGGGGGCTGAGTCGTAAGCTCCCCAAAAGTGGAAGGGGTGGAGAACTGGTTTCAAACCTTCATTTTACAAACCACCAACAGAGACCCAGAGAGGGGGAGTAGATGGCACTGGGTCACACAGCAAGTTCGTGGCAGAGTTCAGAGGCGACTCCAGGTGCCCTGGGGACATGTCACCGGCTCCTTCCCCTAGTCCTGTTTCCGCAGGCAGGGGAACGTCTAGAGCGGTCACACCTTCTTGCTTTGACCCTGGAGGACCTCGGTCTGTCCAGTTAAAGAGGAACGGACCCTCCCCCACATAGGGGAAGGGTTCCAACCTACCAAGCACCTACTATGGGCTAGGCACCCGCACTACTGCGACCTCATCTAAGTCCTCCTGCTAGTCCGCTGAGGAGGCATCATAGAACCCACTTTCCTGATGACGAAACTGAAGCCCAGAGAGATTAAAATCCTCGCCCGCAGTCATACAACTGGTGCGTGTGGCTCTGGTTTCACATGAAGTGCTCTCTGACGGAAAGCCCACGCATTTCCCTCTCCGAGGGCCTGCCGGGTCCCTAGACCAGAATCCCTCTCTAAGGCCACTCTTTTCTGATGAGTTAAAAAAAAGATTCTGAGACTTAATAGCCCCGAAGCCCATCTCGCGGCGATTCGGCGGCAGACGCAGGACTTCCTTTCTCCTCGATGGCCTCTCCTCCTCCGGGGAAGCCACCAGGCGCGAGCGGGGTTGTAAGGCCGCGCACGCGCGACCCTAACCTCCCTGCGCCCCAGAACGCGCTCTCGGCGGCCGCCGCGCCGCTCCGCGGAGCCCCGCGCTCCAGCGCCCTCACCTGGCTCCGGGGCGGGAGTCTGCGTCTCCCAGGGCGCGCGCCAGAGCCGCCCGCGTCCGGCCGGGACAGGGAGGAGCTCCGGCGGGGGCGCGCTGGCGTCAGGGGCCCGGAGGAGGAGCCAGCGGAGCCCGCCGCGCATTGGGCTATAAAAAGCCGCAGCTCCGGCTGCCTGGGGAGCGCGCTCGCTGAGGGCGGCCGGGCTCTGATGGCGGCTCCGCAGACGAACTGCCGCTCAGCTCGCTCGCGTCAGGGGAACTCCGGAGCCCGTCCATGCGCTCGCTCCCAGAACGCCCGGCCGCTGCGCTCCTGGCCCGCGAGGAGTGGCACTGTCTCGGCTACCCACCGGGAGGTAAGAGGGCTGCGCTGACCGCCCAAGCCTCGGAGGGAAGGCAAGAACCGGGGTCCGGCGCCTCCACCCGTCTTGGGGAAAACGTTACCGGTCCTTGGCTTCTATTTGTCTATCCACTCCGTGCTGTGCAGTCCGTCTGTCTGTCTGTCCACACGTCTGTTAATGGGCACACGCCCCAGGGCACCTGGTGTCACGGTCCTCTGTGAGATTTCTTTGAGATCGTGCGATCCTTTGCTAGCGACAGGTGCCGGAAGCGCCGGTGTCCCCGGAGCGCATCCAGCGCGGGGCAGATCCTTGCATTCCGTAGAGTCCTCCCTTCTGAATGGCTCAGGGATCTTGCGCCCAGGACAGTGTCTCTCCGAGGAGGGCCTGCTCCGAGGGTCAGGTCCCGGAGTCCAGCCGACAGGAAGCCGGCTCACTCTGCGCTAGTGGGCGTGCGCCTGGCAACAGGTCTGCGCCCTGCTGCTGGTCCTCAGCAGGGTCCTCCTGCTGGCTTCCCTCCGCCTCCCGCTAGCACCTCCCTCGCGCACTCCCGGACAGCGCTAGGCACCCAGCGTGGCGCTGGCGCGGGACCGGGTGCAGGCAATTGAATGTTAGATGACAGGAGGGCTCCTGCTGATGTTCAGACTGAGATTCCAAACCTGGCATCGCTGGAAGAGGGTTTGATGGTCCCTGGCAAGGGACGTCAGCTCCAAGAAGGGTCAAATTAAGTTGGGAAGAAAGGCAGGGACCTGGCGCAGCACAGGCCAGGGCCGAGGCCAGGTCTCCTGCTCGCCACTCTGGGAACGGCGGCCAGAGACAGTCCCCGATATCCTAAGACTGTGGGAAAGGGGAGGAGGCCTGTACCAGGGCACAGGGCCTGTTAGTGCTTGAGGACAGGGACGTGAGATGGCAGGAAAATCTGTGCCTTAACAGGCATAAAGGAGGTTAGAAGGTTCCGACCTGATTCACTAGGGTCTCTACGCAGGAGGGGGCTGTGCTGGGTGGTGTGGAAGACAAGAGACACACAGGGGGTGGGCAGGTCTCAGGTTTGGGTGGGGCAAGAGCTTGATGGGTCCAGGTGACCTGTGTGTGGGAAGCGACTCCCATGCACAAGGCTAGGGGCAGGAGCCTGGGGTTCATCCCTGGGAGGAGGCAACCAGGACGGGCTTGGCAGCCCCAACCCACGAGGGTGGGTGAAGTAGGCAAGTGACTGGGAGACCGGGAGGAAGGCAGAAGGCTGGCATTAGAGACCTGGCAGGATGGCCAGGTAGAAAAGGGGTGTTCTCTGTGGACACCTGGGCTATTCCTGCCTCACCCCCATGCAAGTTCCTGGTCCCCAGACTCACACAAGACCCCAGGTTGGGCGGTATTGGCTCCTGAAGTAATTTTAATGGATCTGGACTATAGATCACACTTCCAGAAACAGGAATCAAGAATCTGGATGAAATTCTGGCTGCTTTGCCTGTGCTAGCTTCTTCATCTTTCTTTGCATTAATTTCTACATTTGCAACATAGGAAACGCTACCTCAGGGAATGACAAGAGAGTCAGTGAAGAGATGGTGCAAGTGACCCTGACCTCACACGTGCTGCAGAGCCACCTCTGGTCTCCTAACTCAGGCATTAGTGCTGCCTTCCCGGAAGTCATGGGCCAGGGTCCCTGGTGATGAGAGAGATGGACCAGGCACTGCCTTCCTCTGTGGCTTGAGGTGTCTTTCATGTGTGGAAATAAAACCAAAGACACGACCCACTGAACAAAATCAAGAGTCTTTCTCACACTCAACAGGCTGTGGTTTACTCTCACTCCCACAGGAGCCTCCGGTACTTAAATGCCTGTTGCACAGTGTGACATCAAAAGGCCAGGGAGGCTAAAACCCGCAGGTGCAGAAGCAGCAGCCTGGGGCGGGATCCCTGTAGACACCTCCAGGTGGCGCTAGACCTGCTTTGACTCCTTCCTTGCCTGTAGGAGAAACTGGAAATCCTAATTCTGGACTCAGTACCCAAAAGTTTTCCCAGAGAAGTTAATTTGGTTAACAAAAGGTCCTGGGCTTCTCTGGGATATAAACTACTAGAAAACATACCGTTGATGACAGGATGGCTAACAGTTGTGCTCAGCCCCTTTCATTAAGACGGGAGTGTTCTCAGAAGGAAAATCCTGGGTCTTTTAAGAACAGCAGGAATGACTGTGACCATGGAATAAAGAGGGGAACAGATGGGACCGGGGGGGGGCAGGAGGAGAAAGAAGATACACATTTCAGGAGGTAGTTCAGGCAAATCCCTGCCCAGTCAGAGGGGGCCCCACCTCCCCTGGGCACCCTGCCAAACCAGTTACTCATTCTTTGTTATTCTGCAGGCACCAGAAACAGACACCAGACTCACTCCACCATTAGCAGTTACCAAGGACAGGACACATCGTCCCCCACTAGTCACAATGCCCTGGACTGGGGGCTTCACGTTCAGTCTCGTGCTCCTGCTCCTGTGCGCCTGTCCCTGGTTGCCTCTTGGCGGTGAGTTCCTGATGCACCCTGTGGGTTGGGGGGCAGTGAGGAGAGGATGCATTAGGACAGGGGAGGGGGACTTGGGGGCCCCAGGAAGGATCAGACATGTTCTTCACCAGTGGCGCTGCTGCCCCCTCCTCAAGTCCTTTCCACAGCTTCCTTGTCCGCGAAGCCAGGAGAGAGTCCACTTTGGTGAATAAGAAATATGGGACAATGGGAGGGAGAGGGCAGCGGAGGGAGAGAGGGCGCAGCGGGGAAAGGCTGCTGAAGCCCCCAGTGCCCAGCCCGCCCGCCCCGCGGGAAGTGGGAGCCCGAGCCCCTGGCACCCGGGGTGTGGCCAGGACAGGGGCCATTCCTGCAGGGACACGACCCCCAGACGCTGCCTACCCTCCTTGCTGACACAACTGTCCCGACAAACCCTCCATCCTGCCCACCGCTCTCTCCCAAGAAGTTCCCAGTACACCTGGCCAGCAGATCACCGCACATGCAGCCCCAGCCACTGTCCCCCAGGAGTCCCTGCTCCTCCACCCCAGCTCACACCCTGCCCCTGCCCGCCTCACCCCGTCCCCATGCTCCCCAGGGCCTCCAACACCTTCCCAAATGGGAACTGCCCCTAATCACCTCTCTACTAACTGGCACCTCATCCCCTTGTCCCACGGTCCAGCAGAAGCCCCCACACTTGGCCCCCAGAACCTGGAGTAGGAGGGCTGAGAGGCACGTGTTCCCGAAGTCTGACCCTGGGAGTGAGGTGGAGGAAGGGCACTCCCACTTCCACCCTTTGGGCCCAGCCCCATGTATGTACCTGTTGGGAGACAACATCCTGACGGTCATTGATTTACACCAGAGTCTGCAAACTGTTCCTGTAAACAGAAGACAGGGAAGGTTTTCATCTTTGGGGGCCATTGGGAACCTGTCTCTGGATCAGCTCCTCCCCTCTACCTTTGCAGTGCAAAAGCAGACAAGGCAACATGCAAAGGAATGGGGGACCAGGTTTGGCCCCTGTCCTAGTTTCCTGACTCCATATTTAGGGTGTATATGGTGTCCCAGATATGGGTGCCCCATCCCCTAGGGAATCATCTCCAAGGTGTCTCAGCTGTGTGTTGAAGAGCCAGAAACATGCCCCGTCCTGCCTGTGGCGCTGGGTGGAGTGAATGTGACAGGATGTGGGTCCTGCAGGGGTGGGCCCTGCTCCCCTCCTTTCTCTAGAGTGGCTTCCTTGGTCTAAAGGGGCCATAAGGGACGCTCCGTGAAGACAGCTGGGATGCTGCATTTCTGGTGTCAGGATCTGGGCCACCTGCCTGTGCTGCTTGTCTGTTCCCTGTGGCCCTGCTCACGCCAATGCCGGAAGAATCACCTCTATCTCATGACCGCCGGGCCTGTCCCACCTGCTGACGCTCTTTATGGGCGACTCTGCTGTCCCACGGCCAGAGGCCTCATCTCCACCAGGCCCGGGACTTCACCAGGAGCCTCTTATCAATAGCGTGGGCTCCCTGCTGCAGGTGGCAGGGCCTGGCTTCTGAACACTAGGGGTCTGCGTCGTGATCCTGCGATCAGGAGTGCCCTCAACTCCACGTAGCCCCTTCTCCTACTGCAGACACCTGTAGCATCACAGGTTCTCCCGGGCCACATGGTGCAGCAAGTCCGTCCAGCCACACTCGTCCATTCCCGCATCGTCGCGGCTGCTTTCACGCTGCAACACGGGCTTGAGTGGCTGCGGCAGAGACCTGTGTTCTGCAAAGCCTGGAACATGTAACACATACCCCCTTACAGAAAGTCTTCAGCCGGGGCTGCCAATTAAATGGAGACGGGAAAGGCATCACACCCCTGCATCTCTGGCTTTTCCTCCAGGATAAGACATTGTTTTAACTTTCTATTTGGAGAACAAGGAAGACAGTGTAAGAAGATTGTGCTTGAATATCCCTACTACGTAGCCCTCACCCCGCAAGTAATTCACTAACTACAAAGATTTTCCATTTGTTACAAATCTGGGGAATGACCGCTGTGTGGGTTCCTGAACCAAATGACACCACTGTAACAGGACCTGTGACAAGTGTGTATTCATTACCTGGTCCCCGTGCAACACTTCAAAAACAGGGGGGCCATGATGATGCTTCAGATCCCCCAGGATGATGTCAACCCACACAGGAGGTCCAGTGTGAATGTCTGGGTAGTTTCTGCTCCCCAGTGTACACTTCCCTGAGTAATGGCCATATGGCTCTTTGGGGAAGGCCTGAAGGAGTCACTGCACCTGCTGTCACCTTGAAGGGTCCCTCCGCTCATTGGAACCTGGCCTAGCAGAAGACTAGTAATGGGTTCCAGGTCTGAGAAGTGGCTCAGTTCTGGAAACTGGGCAGATGATCCAGACATTTTGTTGGGGAGCTGCTTTTAGCCTCCTAATCACCATCCTTGAGTTTTGTCCTTGTTTGTGTTTATTATTTAAATCCAGCAGTCTCCCTCTGTTGGCTGTCCCTCTGTTTTGCCTCTAGGATAACTGTGTTCTATGAAACTAATGGAGAGTTTTCTGTGGGTCAGGCCCCTGGCTGGCATTCCACCCTTTGTGATCATTTCAGTAATCGCACTCTCTCTGCTTCTGAGAGTTGAGCATCTCTATGTCAAACCTATGATGTCAGGATTTTTCATCCTCGTTATTACTGGGAGCCCATTTCTGGAATACCATCTCCTACTACCAAGCCCAGCCATCAGAGACAGCATCACTAAGCCTCGTTGGTGCCCTTCTCACCATGCTGTCTTTATGAGCTTGATAAACAAAGAGTCCTCCAAACCTCCCCAGGGAGCATAGTTGGGACACATTGTGTTTTTTCTGGCCTTTCATACTGTATCCACTCTGACATATGCACTTCTCTGAGCCTGTTAATCCCTTCCTCTACTATCTGCCTTGGAAGTTCCTGATATTCTATTCCATTCAGCGTGGGCAATTTCTTTTCCAAACTTCCAAGGACGGATGGTGACGGATAGGTCCAAGACCCATCCTAGTAGCAGACTTGCACCATATCCCAGGGTCTTGCTGAATCCCGGGACCCATAATTGTAAACTCTCCCTTCTCCAGCTTTGGCTTCTATGCTCACCTGCCCCCACTATGAATGGGCTTCCTCAGGAACAGCCCGTACATGCTCTCCCATCTCTACAGTCCACAGACTAGCTTCTGATAATCCTTTGGCATCTAGAACTTTTCTTCCATAGCAGGCCTGGCATGTCTCTGGATTGGTTATGGGCTGACTGGTGCTGGGTGTTGGCCTGTTGTACAGAGGGGACGTATCCCTGAATGTGTGGTTTCCTGCTAGGCAGAGACCCCCTCTTCCTCCTCCTCAAGCTAGGGAAGGACACTAGCCTTTAACTGGTGAGGGGAAGGGCTGGGCAGGGGAAGTGTTTGCTCTGCCATCCCAGCCCTTCAGAGATTCTCTCACTGTTGCAGAGATGGGGGAGGGGGTGTCTAGAGGTCCTTTTCCCTCAACTCCAACCCTCACCTGTGTTTTTCCTTCACAGAGGCTCACACTCTTTGCTATGAGTTCACCATCCGTGCTAAACCCAAACCAGGACAACCCTGGTGCATAGTTCAAGGCAAGGTCAACGGAGACATGTTTCTGTACTACTGCTGTGGTAGCGAGAAGTTCGAACCCAAAGGTCGTCTGGGGATGAAGGTGAACACTACAGAGGCCTGGGGGAGACAGTCAGAAGCTCTGAAAGAGCTGGTGGAAGAGCTCAGAAAGAAACTCCTTGAGGTGGAACGAGAGATTTCCACAACCAGCGGTGAGTCTGAAGGCTCAGGGCAGACCCAGAACAGTTTCTGTAGGGGAGGGAGCCAGTGTGTTTACGTAAAATCGGAAGTTGGTCCCACACAGGAGGCCCAGCAGCCAGGGCAGACACAGAGGGCAGAGCAGGACTGGGAGATACGAAGGGGCCCAGAGGAGTGGACACCAGGGTGGGGAAAGGATTTGACAAGACCAGAGGCTGACCTCTTTCCCCTGCGGGCAGATTCTGTCACCCTGCAGGGCAGGATGACGTGTCCCTGTAAACCCAATGGAGGGAGCAGCAGATGCTGGCATTTTGACGTATGTGACTCAGAGAACAGTCACTGTACAGTGGTTGATGCTGGAGAGAGACTGCTAAAAGAGACATTGGACAATGACAATGATATAACCATGTTCCTCATGAAAGTCTCACACGGAGACTGTAAGAAGTGGCTTGAAGAATTTTTGTTGCACTGGGAGAGAATGCTGGAGACAACAGGTAATTGACAAGGGAAGGAGGTAGTGGTAGTTCTTTTCAAATGAGGTCGACCTGCCCCACTGTGTGTGTGAGTATGTGTGTGTGTGTGTGTGTGTGTGTGTGTTGGAAAGAGTGATCCATCCACCATGAGTTCTTCTTGGGAGAATATTGGCCATAGGTAGCTTCTACCATCCTTCCTTCCCGTCTCACCTCCTGACATGTCTTCCTCACTGCACATCCCTCTGGTCCACTCACCGTGGCTTTCTGCCTGATCACAAATATGAGGGCATCATTCTGTTTCCAGACATTCTTAATGTTCCCTCTCCTTACCTCACTTTTCTTTTTCATCTCACCTGGTCTGTTTCCGGAAATGCTTCAATACCACCCCAAATGTCAGCCCCTGAGAGGACTTCTCTACCACCATCCTCAGGTGTCACCTCCGCTTCAGTCACAGCAGGAGTGATTGGTTACATTGTCACCCCTGCTTCCCCCATCACCTGTAGGAGCCCCCTGGGGACAGGGCCCATCTCCTCTCTCCCTTCCTACCTTAGGACCTGTGACAGCAGCTGCCACAAGGAGAGGGGTAGAAAATGTCTGCATTGTACAGTTATCCGGGGCAGCAGGAGCTGAGGAGGAGCCTCAGAGGAGGAGATCTGGGGTCTGGACAAGGGCTTTGACTCTTCCTTTTCCACTTCAGCATCACCAACCACAGGCCCGGCTACAGCCCAATCCAGGGCCCCAGCCATCACTCCCATCCCCTGGATCCTCCTGGTGACCCTCACCTGCTCTCTTCTCCTCGGCATCCTAGGCTGAGTCCTTCACAGTAACAGGTACTGAGAGCACATTGAGAGGGAAGGGAGGGGCAGATAGCCTGGAGTGAGGACAGGGAATGGTGGATTCTCAGCCCAAACCCTGCCCCCTCACTGTACTTTCTCGTCGTGGAAACGAGACCAGGAGAATGAGAATATGTTCTCATGTTACTCCAGAACAACAACTTGGACAAGCTCAGCCCTGGGCTGTGGTGTCTCCTCACTGGTGAGGCCAGCGGGAAAGGGGAGGGGCCACACCTAGGCTTAGGGCCTGTGGGTGCTGAAGGGGGTTAGCAAAGTCAGGCCTGACTCAGTCCAGATCCTCTGTTTGGGGGAGTCTCCTTGGGCCCAGTAGGAGGTGGTGTGGGGACAGCAGGCACTGTAGCCATGGTTAGGACTCACATTTGGGGGAGAGTAACATGGTGGCTCCACGTGATGTGTTAAGGGGAAGGGGAGTCTGGATGATTCCCCTTCCCCTTAAGGAGGAGGAGGGGTGGGAAGGCTGTGCAGACCTAACTCAAAAGGCTGGAGTAGGGCTGCATTTTCAAGAAAGTGCCTTGGGTCGTAGCAGGTGAGGCAGACGGTGAAGAGTGGAGACTGTGAAGGATGAGATCAGGAGGAGGCCAGTTCTCCAGGGAGCAAGGGGAATTCTGGCTCAGCCTGGTGCATGCGCCTGGCAGGCAGCCTCCTGCAGACCCCAGATCCTGAGTGACTGTGCAGCCCCTGCCTGGAGAGGAGGTGACTCAGGAGAGAGGTGGGACTGAGCTGCTGTGATGCTCACAGCTGGGCAGGACCAGGAATGGATGGGGCGAGGACAGGGACCATCACACTGAGAGCTATGTGTGCTGCTAGCTAAGAGGCTGGGAGAGGAGGAGAAGAAGGGTGTTTGCCTGCACCCCTCCCCAAGGCTACAGGTGTCAGGATGCAGGCCCTTCCCTTCCATCAGAGCTCCCACCGGGTCCTTGAGGCCCTCCCATCAGAGGGAGAATCGGGACCTGAGTAAAGGGAGCAGATTGATCCATCACTCACTAGTCCTGAGTCTAAAATGATTGGTATGAGGGCCTGGAGCTGACCGTGATGTGGTAAAGGTAAGAGGAGGTTGGTACAAGCTGATGGACCCGGGATTGGGGTGACGGGTTGGGGGAAATACATGACCCTCAGTGAGGAAGATGCTCGAGATGGGGAGTGACTGGGGAGCTGACCCAGGAGAGGTGACCCAGGTTTCCTCAGCCACTCGGACCAACACTGTTTCTTTTCTGAAGGCTGCTGATCCTGTGAAGAAGCCCCTGAGAGTGTGGTGCACGTCACGACTCTGCCTTCTGGATAGCCGCTTTTGGGTCACCTGCTGCTCATTTCTAGACCACCTGGAGTTCAGGCCTCACAAATCCAGATGTCACCATCAGATCGTGGTGAGACAGTTAATGCAACATCTCAGGCCCCTTATTGCATTTGGGGATTCTCCTGTTCAGCACTTTTCCTGAACATCTTTTGCCACTTTCCTTTGGTGCTCAGTGATGGAATTCCTGCACTTCAACTTGAACTGCTTGAACAAGAAACCTCAGCAAAGAGAACATTTTCCATCTTCTCTTTTGATTGTGGAAAATCAGATTCTTCTCTGCATCCTGACCCTGTTCTTACAAATGATATTGCCAGAAAAATATCATGTTAGACTACAGAACCTCAGGGATTCTTTCTCTATCATGAGAAACAACCTCACTCACTTTTCAACACAACGAGGTTATTTATATGATCATTTCCTTCAGCGATTTGCGTGTGTGTGTGTGTGTGTGGTGGGGGAAGATTTGCCTTGAGCTAACATCTGTGCACATCTTCATCTATTTTGTATATGGGACCCTGCTACAGCATGGCTTGATGAGCAGTGCATATGTCCGCGCCCGGGATCCGAACCTGCGAACCCTGGGACATGGAAGCGTAGCGTGTGAACTTAACCACTGTGCCACCGGGCCAGCCCCTCCTTCAGTAATTTTTTAACCTTTAATGATATTTGAATGAACACCTCTATTTTCTAAAAAACTTAATCAATTTGGAATTTTCATTGATAACCCAGTAGAAAATTCATGGCATTTCACTATTCCTCCACATTATGGGGCAAATATAACTGGTGATTCTGCTAGATTTCTTGTGGAAACAGAGAATTTAAGGATCATTCTTGAATTAACAAGCAGTCCTGCTGTCTCTCTCAAACACTCTCCTGGTACCCTGATGCAAACAAATATTCTGGGCCTTAAGCAATGATAACCTTTCTCGTTTCGGCCCAGATCCCCCACCCCAGTAGTGACTTTCCTGTGTTCTCTCCACCCTGACTCGCCTTCTTCATGACATGTCAGTCTTCACAGCAGAAACATCTCTACTTATATTGTTGTTTTATTTCCCCTCAGACAGAGGATCAGTGTCCAGAATATACAATGAACTCCCACAAATAAACAAGAATAATTCTCCTAACATTTGAGCAAATGTTTAGAGCAGTTCAGAGGAGGTCCATAAGCCTATGAACAGATTGAACATTTCCCAGATCATCAAGATAACACAAAAGAAGATTGGGTAAACTTACACACCCAGCAAATGGACACACTGTGAAATATATCAAGTGGTGGACAGGAAATGGAATAACAGGAGTTCTCTCACGTTGTTAGTAGGAAGATGAATTGAGTCAGTGCTCAGACATGTATTTCACCAGATCCCAATGCTGGATGGTGTGTTCTTCCTACTACGCGGCAATGCCAGTGTGAGTTCCAGGCGGGCAAACGTGGACCACAAAGCATGTAGATATGGTTGTTTATTGTAGTGTCATGTGTCACAGCAAAAATCTATCATTAAGATATCCAACTGAAGTAGTGTATATTTTTCAATGTTGTTAAAATATTTCTGTTTCTCTCTATTTCAGGGTAGATTATCTGAACTTCTATCCAAAATGAAACCACCAAAATGTCAGAGGAAAACCTTTTAAACCTTTCAAATATGTAGGCTAATATACATTGTTTTAAACCTCTGTAATTTTGGTTTATTTGCACCTGCAATAAACCTAGCATGCCTTGATTGTTAGGCTTCATATTTTTGATCCTTCTGTTTCTTTTCATTTTAAGAGTGTCTTTTGCAAATAATGTATGTCGTTGGATTACTTTTAAATCCAAACTGAAAATTTCAGTTATTCAACTGGGGAGTTTAATAATTTGCATTTATTGTGGTTACTAGTGTGTTAGGTCTTATCTCTCCCATCGCATTTTCATTTTTTATGCTTTTAAAAGAAAATTTCCCCCTCCATACCTGCTGTCCTTTTCCTGTACTTAGTTTTCTTCTGTGGCTCTAATTATACTTTCTAATTCTTTCTCCTAATGATTTCTCTTAACTTATGAGCCACATTAATGTGTATTTAATTAATTCATTTATTTACCTTTGTTTTTATTTATTCTTAATAAGATGGCTGGCATGTTTTCTATCTCTTTTGTGTGCCACCTCCCAGCCCATTTTTCTGATATTGTCTAGAATTTCATTTCTGGGATGTTTATAGGTACACGTTTTCTTTTCTGTGCTCTAAACTCTCTGCCGCCCACCCTTTGTGAGGCAACACCCATCTTTAACTAATTATTTGGTTACTCATTCTTCTTATTTCTCTTGTCCCATCTCCTGGATGTGTTTCTCTTACTATTGGAGTACATTCTACAAAAGTATTTTCAACTTGAATCTTTACAGGGAAATTATTCTTTACGCTTTGTATATTCAAAAGTATTTTTAATACACTGTGGTAGTCAGAATTCTTAAGATTTTTCTGTTTTCTGTCCCTTGCTTACTCAATCAAACACTAATTTGGATACTGCTGCGAAGGGGCTTTGCAGAGATAATTAAAGTTACTAATCAGTTGACTTTAAAATCAGGAGATTATTGTATATTATCTGAATGGGCTCAATGTAATCCCATGAGCCCTTAAATGTGGAGAACTTTTTGCGACTGGAGGCGAGACAGATGCGGCAGAAGGAGAAGTCAGAGAGATTTGCTGTGCTCTTGCGGGCTCTGAGATGTAGGGGGCCACGTGCTTGGACTGGAAAGAGGCCCCTGGGAGTTAAGGAGAGCCCCTAGCTGGTGGCAAGGAAGAGGGTCCTTCAGTCCCCAAAATCCAAGGAACTGGATTCTATCTACAATCTGCAGGAGCTGGGAAGCAGATTCCTCCAGGGTCTCCACCTAAGAGTCCAGCTTGTTGACACCTTGATTTTGGCCTCGTGAGACCCCGAGCAGAGAAATCAACTAAGCCAACTCAGACTTGTGACCTACCGAACTGTGAGACCGTAAATACGTGTTGATTTAAGCAGCTAGGTTTGTGCTGATGTGTTATGGCTGCAGTAGAAAAATAATGCATACACTCTCCTACTTAAATGAGAATTTGACTGGATATAAAATTCTGGGTCCAAAACTCTTTTCCTTTAATTCTTTGGAAGTAATTCTCCTCAGTCCTCTTGCAACCAGGATTGCTGTTGAGAAGATGCTGTTGATATATTTCATCCTTCCTTCTGCAGTTTCTCAGGGCTCCTTTGGGGAGGAGCCAGAAGACCGTGCTCATCTCTGTCCAGCTGGCTCTGCACTATCCTGTGCTGCCAGTCGCCGTCTCGTGGAGCTGGACGAAAGTTTTAAAAACTTTTTCCACCAATAGATCAATAGATGCACTTAAATGTGTGACAAGCTCATCGTTTTTCTTTTGTTCAGGTGCTGCTAGTCTTCTCTCCCTCCACCTTTTTTAGAAATCAAATTTATTGAGAGAGAATTTACAGACAAGACTCCCCTCTTTTGGGATACAAGTAGCTGAAAGTCCCTTATCTTTGGGAGTGTAAGACAAACATGGAGGCATCTGGCCACATTATAAGGCATGTTCCCAGGCTGTGGGAGTAAAAGCAGATGAATGACATTACTGCAGTCGTGACTTGTCTGTCCAACCTGTAAATTCTACAGAGAATCATGTTTCCAAGCAGTCTTATCTTCAGGTTTGCAGAGGGAAAAAAACTAATGATGTTTTCAGCAAACACATTTTAGATTTTAGTCAAAGCAAATGCTGGAACTAGATTAAGTCCCTTTCACTTACTGTCATTTTTATATTTTATACATTCCATAAAATCAGCCCATATAATCCTAGATTTATTATAAGAATAATAGATATTTTAAGAAAATATCTGTCATCTTTCAGTCATTGGAAACACTTATATTAATTCTAGGCTTTAAAAAATAGCCATATTGGGGGGCCGGCCAGGTGGCGTAGTGGTTAAGTTTGCATGCTGCGCTTTGGTGGCCTGGGGTTCACAGGTTCAGATCCTGGGCACGGACCAATCCACAGCTCATCAAGCCATGCTGCGGTGTCATCTGATATACAAAACAGAGGAAGATGGGCACAGATGTTAGCTCAGCAACAATCTTCCTCAAGCAATAAAACAAAAGGGAAGATTGGCAACAGATGTTAGCTCAGGGCAATTGTCAATCTTCCTCACCAAAAAAAAAAAAAAAATAGCCAAATTGTAGAACAGCACCCTTTACTAAGTAAGCTCACCTGAATTCATCAGAGATTACTAGATATTTCTGGACTCTCACAGAAAGTTAAAGAATCATTTAAATAGTTTAAAATGCATTTTTAGAATATACCTAAATGGTATGAATCATAGTAACACTTTGCCTTTGAGGTGCAATCATTAATTTTGGATTTAATGCACAGAGTGGCACCACAGGAAGACATGTAAAGTCAGGAGATTTGTACCTTTTAGAGGACAAATGAGCAATTAAATCCATCTGATCAGAGTTCCTCCATGGGCTGCTCACACAGTTCCTTTGCAATGCGAGCATTTTTCTGCCTAGGAACTGCATAAATGACTGTTCAGCTCTAGCTGGCAGACACCACGGGACCTGGCAACAGCAGAGCAAGAAAACCAGGAAAATGTTCTGCTAGAAATTAAACGAGTTCAAATCTCCATTTGCAAAGCATTTTAGCTACAGTCCCTCTTCCTCCCAACAAACTAACAAGGCACAACAGCAACAATGATGAAGGACACTTAGCCTCTGATTGCTGCAATAATGGGTAGAAATTGTCAATAGAGGGAAGAAGTATTTATCCAAGAATAAAGGCATGTGGATATAAAATGAAAAGCTAGTAAAAATACATTTTTCATGAAAATGTTTTGCTTTATTAACAGCCATGTGCTAAACATTTAATTACACCTGTATTTGGGCCGTCCCCGTGGCTTAGCGGTTAAGTGCGCGCGCTCTGCTGCTGGCGGCCCGGGTTCGGATCCCGGGCGCGCACCGGCAGACCGCTTCTCCAGCCATGCTGAGGCCGCGTCCCACATACATCAGCTAGAAGGATGTGCAGCTATGACATACAACTATCTACTGGGGCTTTGGGGGGAAAAAAGTAAATAAGTAAAATCTTTAAAAAAAAAATAACAATTACACCTGTATTTAACAAATCAGATAATTTAATTATCCAATTTTTTTCAAATTTTTTGTGTATTACAAGACGTTTTGTTTTAGTTTTTCTTGCAGTATTGAAGCCTTAAAAAAAATTGCTCCTGTCAGAGAATACCATCCATTTCAATTACTGTCAAAATATTTCTTGTCTCTTCATATAAGTAACCTTCTCTCAGGACCTCCTGCAAATGACCAGGAAGTGGCACCGCTAGAGGCTGACATTCAAGGTTTAATAGGAGCGATTCTAGAGGCCATACCTACTAAAGTATGCACTCAGAATGAAGGGGAACATCCAAAAGCCTTTGTTGAACGTTTTATACAAACTTTTCAAAGGCACACTGCATTAAACCCGGAAGCCCCAGAACATAGGAATCTCCTAATTTCTGCTTTAGTTGGAAATTTTCTTCCTGATTTAAAAAACAAACTCAAAATAGCGTGGTGGATTAGTCAGGGCAACTATTAAGCCTAATAATGGAGGCTACTACCCAATTCTTTGCAAATAGTCAGCAGGAAAGCAAAAGAAAAAGAGAATTAAAGACAACTCTTCTTCCTGGATCCATGCAAGCCATGCCAAAACAGACCCAGAACATCACTCCCAAGACAACTGGGAGACAGTCCCCACAGGTGACCTTAAACTAAGGATTTTCAGGGCCAATTCCGAGACCCCAGAAGCAGCTGGCATCAGGAAGTAGACAGCTTTTCCCAAGATCACGGATCAAGAAACCTCATGTTCACCTATTTTCTCGCCCTTGCTTAAAACTCCTTATACACATATAACACACACATTAAACGCACACACACACACAAACATAACAACAAAAGTAATATATACATTCCTTTTAATCATTTATCAGAAAGCTGACTGGAGAGTGCTGGTCTCTCTCTCTCCTACTTCCCTCCTCTTAGTTCCCACTATGGGCTCTTTTCCGATCTGTCTTACTCTTACTAACCCTCTGTTTTTCAACAGGTCAGACACAGACCAAACACTCCTTTATGCCAGTTTAGCAAACCCTGGCCACGCTAACTAGTCAATCTGACTGTTGGTTATGTCAACAGCTAGATAGTGCAAAAGAACTTGAACTAGTCTCTGCTCCTGCTGATGTGAACACCCGGTGGACTAAGTACGGAAGACGGATGAACGACAGGGTATGGCATCCACGACAAGGGAAACTTCACTCTGCCTCTTCTCCTGGTGAGCCACCTGGGCCCCAGAAAGCCACCATAGAAGCTCAAGGACTGTTCCCCGCCCAGGTAAAGACAACAGGTAAAAATTGTTCCCTTTGCATTGAAAGTAAACGTGACACTGGACCTTTCCTGGGTGACGTTCCAGGACAAGATTGCAAACAAACTCTGTGGTTTGATTCCATAAGTGACATCTTCAAACCTCTCAAGGGAATTGTAAGTGACTCTAACACTACTCCCTTTGGCACAAACATTTGCTAAATCATCAAATGTTCTAGGTGGCTTATAAGCCACTCTTGTACAACTTGGGGTATTGCAGCTGCCTGCATGGTTAAGCTGCCCAATACCACAAAGTATATGTGGGTGGATCAAAAATCTGGACTCACTTGGTCAGGTGACAGGACCAGGCTTTACAGCTGCCAACGTCAGACTGCAGGCCTCCTGTACCAGCTGTTCCACAACTTGTTCTGCTCTCACAGATTGCAGGAGTGCAAGGAAAATGGAGATATTTAGGCACTAATAGTACCAGTGACAAAGGTCATGGAATACTCCAGACCCTGGGAACTACAGGTTCAGTTCTAACCTTGTCTGTAAACCACACTCGTCTTTTTATTTTATGTGGCAACAAAGTATATAAAGATTCCCATCTAATTGGTCAGGACGATGTGGACTTGGATACCTGGCCCCTTCTGTCACCTAAGCATCCACCCTAAATGCCAGGGACGTCGCAAACTTGGGTTCCTTTGTTCATAAGATTGTGCCACATAAACATGCCAGGTAAGAAACCATAGAGAATCTGCTTGTGTATCACAACTCTTAAGTTCTTTTCAGCATTGAGAGTCCTGTTCCCTAGCTTTGGAGTTGAAAAAGGTGATCTTACATCTCTCCATGGTAATGGAGCAGGAGTTCAACACCACCGTGCAAACTCTGAACATACTCCAGTCAGAGATTAACAGCCCAGCCTCTGTGGTGCTCCAGAATCGACGGGCTCTGGATGCACTCACTGCCCAGCAAGGAGGAGCGTGTGCCATCCCTGGTGAAAAATGCTGCTTTTATGTGAATCAAACAGGGCAAGTAGTATCTAATTTATGTCTATTAAAAGAGAAGACTGACATTTTCCATCAGATAAACGAAGCTCACACATTTTACTGAACTGACATTTCCAGGATTGGGGAACTGGTTTAATGGAATGTGGGGGAATGTGCTTCGATTTGTTCTTTTCTGCTTGTTTATCCTCATTCTAATCTATGCTCTTTTTTCCCTTTGCAGATTTCTTACCACTTGGATATTAACTCATTTTCTCTCTCCACAGTCACCAGCTCAGCTTTTAATATGTGAAATTTCCAGGGAAGTGTCAAAGTGAACTCAAGGGGTTCAAGGCAGACGGCCCCAAGACGTGCCACTCTGGTATGTGGATTATTTTGAGCTGAAGACAATAAAGGCTCAGAAGACTCAGGAAGAACATTTGGCCTTCCCCCAAATTGCCAAAAAGAATTTAAGATAGAAGGCCTGATCCAGGAAGGAGCTAATACCACAAGATAACTACAGTATAATGTAAAATAGGTGTGATAAGAAAGGCACCAACAAGCCCGCGTTATTAAAATTCTGTCTCTCAGGCCACATTCTCTATAGGTGGCCCAGCAAACGTTGTCTACCAAACACTTGCTTTTCCATCTCCACGTAAATTCCCTCCTCCACTTCGAAGCCCCAAACCACTACCCACAACATCCTCCTTTGTCTGTAGCTGAAGATAGTATTTAAGATGGTGACTTTGGCCATGGTGGCGAGTTGCTCAGTTTTCCTGGGTTTCTCCCATGTATACATGGTGTAAAGCTTTGTTTGATTTTCTCTTGTTATTCTGTCTCGTGTCAATTTAATTCTTAGACCAGCCAGAAGCACCCGGAGGGTAGAGGAATTGTCTTCCTCCCCTATAGTCACTGTTACCAAAGCAGGTTGGTTTTGCCCACCGCACGATTATGCCAATCACTGAGATGATGAGTTTGCAAAGAGAAAGGATTTAATGACAAGGCAGCCTCATAAAGAGGCAGGAGAATCAGTCTCAGATCCACCTCACTGAAAATGGGGACTCAGGGACATTTATGGGGTAGGGGGCAAGGTGGTGTGAAGTGTGGGAATGGAGGGAAGGAGAAGTGAGGTAATTGATGATCTGCCCAAGCATAGTCAAGCTTCCTGCCTCCTTACAGTATGCGTGTTCACAAAACGGTGGCCTTATCGTCATCTTAGAGTGGAGTTTTTAGCTCCTTCACATAAAAAGGTCACTTGTCAAGTACTTGTACAGGCCCAGTTGATGGGTTGGTGGTCTCAAATGGCCTGAACTGGACAAGGGGTCTCAGTTCCTGAAAAAACACTGAATTACTCTGTCGATAAGATGGGGTCAGTTGAGCTGGTCCTGGAGGACCCACAGTCACATTACCACAGCTAAACCTGAGCCCAGACTTGGCATTGGGATCTCCAACCACAGCTCCCTTCCCTGTAGCCTAAACACTGGGGCTCATCCTGGCACAAGTCCCCTACATGTAGAAGGGCAGGCTTGAACCATTGTCCTGCCCTGAACAAGCAGAACCAGGCTCAATGTTGGGTTCCTGTTTGTAAGAAATGATTTGGGGTTTCTGGGGTTTTGGTAGGGGTTGACCAAAGTCTCTTTTTTTGTCCCGTTCCTTTGTAACAGATCCAACTTATGTGGCTGGTCCAGGAGGATGAGGGGGAACTGACACCTTCAGGGCCCTGAGCCCTTTCAGAACTTCTTCCCTCAGGGTGGCCGTTAGGAGACTCTAGTAGCCACTAAGGCCGCAGACTGTCAGCCTGGAGAAATTCAGCAGCGATTCTGACTCCTCCAGAGGGGTGTGGTGTGTGTGGAATGTCTCAGCCAGCTCTAGAATCAAGTTCTAGACCATTGGTTTATCACAGATGTTTATCTTTCACAACTCTCTGTGGGAATACCAGCCTCACTTGAAACTTTGTTTGGTACCAACAGTCACTAACGCACCTTCCCCATCCCCTCCTCCTGTGTCCAGACACTTCTAGTCTGTTCCTGAGAATCTTTTTCAGGAGTTATACCTGAGATTCTACAAATACACCAGAGGTTGAAATGCCATAGCATGTGCTCAGCTCCAGGTGCTCTGTCTTCAAGAGGAGGCCCGCTATGGCTGGACCAGTTTTAAGCTGAGAAAGTCAAAGCTGTCAGGAGTGGACTTCCTCATCGACCTTCCCTGAAATGTAAACACTCACCTGTTTGCACCCACCCTCCCTTCCTTTCCCTCAGGACTAAAGGAGAAGGTGTCCCCTCTTCCAAGGTCACTCTCTCCCCTGACCTTGATGCAGCCCCTATCTCATCAGGCACGTTTCTCCATCATTATTAACTCTCCTATGTTTGTAATCTCTCTTTCTCTGCTGGCTCCTTCCCCCAACAGTTGCAGACATATTCAGATCGCTCAATACATAAAAAATAAAATAGTGTCCCTCACCCTTCAATCTCCCCATAAATGAATTCCCGATTGCCAAGTCCAGTGGCCTCTACAGGCCTCACCTCACTGGACCCCTCCTTAGCATTTGACACATTGGCTTATAGTCTCACTAAGAAATAAATGACCACTATTAGAGACTTCCCCCCACCCCACTCCCCATAAGTGCTATAAGTGGGGACCTCTGGTCCACTGGAAGAAACAAGGAAAGAACATGAGATAAAATAAAAGGACGCCAGGTATCAAAGTAGACTTTCATTATTATTGAAATAATTTTTATTAGTGTTAGTCTCATTCAGAACTATCATCTCCAATATGTTTTCAGGGTAAGATATATCAACCAGCTTCCCTTCTAATTTTTGGAGAACTACAAGGATTGCAGCTCCAGAACTGAGGTAGAATGTAGCAACCATGTGTGCCAAAGGCACAGTGGGGAGTTAAATGCTGGTATTGTTTAGGATTAGATTTGGGCACCTGTGAAAGAACACAGGAAACAATAGTGGGGGAAGATAGGAATGAGTTGATTTCACTTTCACATAAGAGTCTTGAGGCTGCTCTGGGCTCTGATGATTCATCATGGAGTCAAGGATCCAAATTATTTCTTCTTGTTCCATGACCTTCAGCTTGGTTTTTCACTTCACATTCCAAGACAGCTGCCTGAGCTCAAGCCATCTCATCTATATTCCAGCCAGCAGGAAGGAGAGAAAGGAATAGGGAAAAGGGCTTACACCAGATGTGTTTTCAGAAGGTCCCTCACAATACTCCCCTTATCAGATCTTTGATGAGAACTGATTTAGATGGCTATACCCATCTGTAGGGAAAACTGGGGGAAACAGAGTTTTAATCCTGCAAGTTTCAGTGTCCAGCCCAAACCCTGAGTTTTATTACGAAGAAAGGTGAAGTCAGAGAATGGGTTGACAACCAGCATCTGTACCAGTGCTTTACCATTTTTCCAGAGCTGAGATCTAGGGACCTGTTTATTTCAGGTCCAGAACAGAGAGTGGGAGGGGACTAGAAGTCAAAAGTCTTAGAAAAATGTTAGTGGAAACAATGGGTCCAATATCACTTCCTTGCATGGGAGGAATTGTAGAGTTATTGAGGTTGGATCTTTGAGTGGCCTGGAGGCAGAAGGAAGCCTCCCTCTTAGCCCTGAGGAGTATATTTGATTGTGCCACTGAGGGGCTGGGGTTCTTCTGCCCACAGCCACCCCACTCCCACACATTCATAGCATCCTTGGTGCTTTTGAGGCAGGGCAAGGACTCCTTTGGCCTTAGAAAGCTTGTGTCAGACTTGTCCTGAGGAGCAACTTTCACCTGGGGTAAAAATGGCCCCTAAAGGAGGCAGTGAACCTTATGATAACCAGGTTATCATAAATCATTAATATCAACAATTAAGTACAACATGTCCTTCCTAAAATATTAATTAATGCTAGTACATTGCTTCCAAGCGTACTGAGCTCTTCCTCAGTTGATCTTCACAGTGTCTCTGTGTAGACACAATCCCCTCTTGCTGCCTCTGTGATTATGGAAGGGAGGTTGTGTGGACTGGGGCCAGGCTCCTGTGCTTCTCCACAGAGGAGGGGAAGGGAGAGCCACTGGGGGACAGCACGTCTCCATGTCTGCTCTACACCCAGGCCTTCCAGTGCAGCCTGCTTGCTGGTTCCCACACTGGTGGGCATCTTTGTACTAGGAAAGATCACTGGGAGCCATTTCGTGGTCAGGCTGCCACCATTCCTTTACTTGGACCATCCTTGTCCTCACAGGACTGGTCCTGTGGGCAGAGGGGTCAGGACACAACAGGCTCAGGACTCAGAATCCAGATGGAATGCCTGAAAGAGGAGTCCTTTGGAGTGGAGCTGGGATCAAGGAAGACTGATGAAATATTTTTTCCATGTTGCATGATCCAGTAGGATAACACAGAGGATCAATAAAGTGTCTTAAACAGTCATTCTAAGAGGCAGCAATCACCAGGGCCCCTGGTTGCCCTCCAAGTAAGATATAACTCCCTGTGGTCCAGGAAAGAAGGAGCAGGTGAAACGATGGCTGTCAGTTTAAGGATATTGTTGAGTTGAGTTGAGCTCTCTGGCTTTAGCACCAGCATCAGGTCTTCAGAAGAGAAACCAGTGTTTGTCCAAGGGCCTAGAGAAACTCTAGGTCAGATCTCCTTGGGGCTAGCCTCTCTCCAGTCTCTGCCCATCTCAGACCCTCCCCACTTTCAGAATTAGAGAATACCACAAATTCAATCCTCTCATGGTTACGGAGCTTCTCCTAGAGCTTCTCCTTTGGCCCTGATTGTACAAAGGTGAATGAAGGATGTACTTTGTTTTCAAAAATCTAAAGGAACTAATACATCTATTGAGAGAGACAGAAAAATATACACCTTGTTAGACCACACTGGTCAGAGCCTTGAAAACACGAAAGAAGGCAGAAGGCGTGATTGATTCTCTCCAGGAGGATGGTGAAGCCTTCATGGGAGATGAATCTTGGGCTAAATAAAATTTAGCCAGGTGGGAAAATGGGGAAAGTGATTTCTGAGGAAAGAGACGAGCACAAACCATAGAGCTTAGGAGCATCAATAACCTCGGATGAGATCAGGATGATTGGACCTTGAGTTATTGTGGAAGATCCTGTTGCAGTGAGGAAAGGTGTCAGAAGGATAGGTGGGAAATATCTGTGGAATCATAGATGCTTCAGAGAGGAAATCCACCAGGTCTTGCAGCCAATAATCCATCCATCCATCCCTCCATCATCCATCTGTCCATCCATCCATTTTTCATTACAATAGATTCTCCCCCCACCCCGCCCCCGGCTACACACACACACAACAAAGATGTTAGTTGTCTGTTTTGGGTCCCGGAACAAGAGAGTGCTCTGCACTTGGGCATATGACTCAGCAGATCCAATGATGGTTGATGTATCAGGGGTAGATGGATACTATTTGTTTTTGTTGACTTTGTTTTCATTTTTCACATTAGCTTTTATTTAGATTAAAATTTTCTTCTGCCTTCCTCCTGTCCTCCTAATCACTTGCCTGCTTAACCCAGTCTTATGGGTTGTGGCTGCCAAGACCTTCCTGGTTGCCTCCTCCCAGTGATTCAACCCAGCCTCCTGTCCTCCAGCCCTATGCGTGGAAGTCTCTTCCTGCCACACAGATCATCTGGACCCACCAAACTCTTGCCCCACCAAGCGTGAGTCCTGCCCACACCCACTCCCCATGTGTCTCTTGTCCTCCAACCATCCAGCACAGGCTTCTGTGGGATAGAGATGCTAGTGGTTCAGTCAGGAATGTTCTATGATCCTTTGTGCCTGTAACTTCACAGATTTTGCTGCTATCCCATGTCCCTGTCCTCAAGCAGAGACAGGTCTTGTCCTCTGGTACAGGTCTCCTCCACTTTCTACAACCTTAGGGCAGTGGGGATTTATTGACAATAGGTGTTATTCCTGCTCAAATGATGAATGTGTGGAGTAGGAGGCCTTTGTCTATTTTTCTCATTAAAATGAGGAAAGGGCTCAGTCGATGGGCACAGAGTGGGGTTCATGGGTTTTCCCCAGTCCTCACAATAGTCTAAGACCTACCCAGCAACCAGGGTCCGCTGGGCTCCTTGCCTCCCTCTCTAAAGACAGGAATGTGCTTAGTGTTCCTCCGTTAGGGCTGGCTGGAGCAGTCTTAGCAATGAACTGAGCAGACATGGGGTTGTACTCATGTACTTGGGGATGGTTTGGCCACACCTGCTTGTCCAGGGAAGAGTGGCCCAAACTTCAGAAGAACACTCCCTCAGCTCCTGCACCCCAAGGGAATTCAATTTATCAGAGATGAGTAAACAACAGCATGTATTAGCCCTTGGGTTACAAAAGTGATAAATGACACATTCTATTCCTAATGGCCACAGGAAGTGTGGGGCACACAAATATACAAACACCTCTCATCAAGTGTGATGGCCTCACTGTGGACTCGCGTGTTAGGACACACAGAACAAGGTAATTAACGGAGCCTGAGGAGGGTCAGGAAGACTTAATGGGAGGTGGCATTTCTGTCCAGCTTTAAAGGAGGACGGGCTCTGGGTTATGGGAAAGGAAATACCTGACAGAGGAATGAGCCAGAACAGGAAGCCTGGAGGCACGATGGTGAGGACCAGCGAGTAGGCCAGTGTGGTTGTACCATAGACTAGTGGGGAATAGGAGATGTCAGGGGGTGAGATGGGACAAGGAGGATGTGTGGGATATCCCTCTGGCAATCATGAGTTCCAGGCAGAAAATGCATCAGTAATACACAACACACACACACACACACACACACACACACACACACCCCCCACAGAGGGTTGATCTAATCTCAGAAGAGCTGCTTAGCCCCTTTCTCTGTTTCAGTTACCTATGCATGGGAGGGTCAGGATCCGCAACAGTGAATTTCCACATACCCCATTCCTGGCGGGAGCTGCTTTCGTTTCTAGACAGGCCTGGGCTGACCATGCTGACGAGGTTCAGGAGGGAAAAGCTGAGGAAGGCTGGAGCACAGAAGAGTAAGAAGGAAACATCGAGGAAGGACCTGCCTCTGTACAAGGAGTTGGATCTGTATTGTATTTTTGGAGGCGTTTATCTTCTCACATCAAATTCTGAAAATTAAGTTTTTCTTAAATTCCTATTTTAACAACTATACAACATTTTTACCCAAGCATAAACGGGTACAGAACTTGTAAGTACAGTCAGAGCACTTCTCTTGCTGAACCATCAGACAGTGAGCTGTCACATCGATGTTCCCCCATTTTTCACGATGTCTTCTGCTGCTATATTCATAGTATGTATTTTCTAGAGACTAGGCTGCTCCCTCCATCACCACAATACAACCACTGAGGTAGACTTCCCTCAATACTTGACTACTATCTACTCCTCAGATCCCATTCACGTTTCAACATTGTTGCAATAATGTCCTTTAGAGTCAAAGGAACTGATGGATTTAGGTATTTTTCATTGCCTTGATTTCCTGAAGATGTGGGTTAAGGTATTTTATTTGCCCCTTTTGTTGATCTGTATGATTTATAAGTGTAGGTGGAGAGAATTAGATTTATGTGACCACTGTTATTATATATCAACCAGAGTCATCAAATATATATTTGAGAAGTTTAACAGTTTTCATCTAGCATTTTGGTGGTTTCATTTTTGATAGTAGTTCAGAAAATCTATTCTGCATAGAAAGAAACAGAAATCTTTTTTCTATTTTTTGGGTTTTTTTTTTTGGTGAGGAAGGTTGTCCCTGAGATAACATCTGTGCCAATCTTCCTCTATTTTTTGTATGTGGGACACCACCACAGCATGGCTTCATGAGTAGTGTGTAGGTCCACGCCCAGGATCTGAACCCAAGAAACCCGGGCCACCAAAGCGAAGCGCACAAACTTAACCACTATGGCACCAGGCCAGCCCCTAGAAATCTTTTAACCATGTTGAAAAATATACGTTACTTCATTTGCATGTCTTAATGCTAGTTTTTTGCTACGATACACAGCACTACAATAAATGACCATATCTCTACATGCTTTGTGGTCCCCATTTGCCAGCCTGGAACTAACACTGGGATCGCTGTGTAGTAGGAAAAACACATCATCCCCTGTCGGGATCCGGTGAAAAACATGTCAAAGGTGTGATTCAATTTATACTCCTACTAACAATGTGAGAGAACCCCTGTTATTCCCTTTCCAGTTCCACTATTGATAGATTTAACAATTTGACCATTTGCTGGGTGTGTAAGGGTACAAATTCTTCTTTTGTGTTATCTTGATTATCTGGATATGTTCAATCTTTGCATAAGCTTATTCACCTTCTGTGAACTGCTCAAAACATTTGCTCAAATGTTAGGAGAATTGGACTTACTCTCATGTATTCATAGGAGGTCATTATATTTCCGGATACTGATCCTCTGTCTGAGGGGAAATGAAATAACCTTTAGAAGTAGAGCTGTTTCTGCTGTGCAGACTGACTTCTCACTGAAGGAAGTGAGTCAGGGTGGAGGGATCACAGGAAAGTCACTGCTAGGGGGGTGGATCTGGGCCAGAATCAGAAAGATTCTCATTGCTTCAGTCCCAGAATACTAGTTTGCATCAGGATATCAGGATAGTGTTTGAGACCAACAGCTGGACTGCTAGTTAATTGAAGAGTGATCCTTAAATTCCCGGTTTCCAAAAGAAATCTAGCAGAATCACCAGTTATATTTGCCCCATAATGTGGAGGAATAGTGATGCCATGAATTCTCTACTGAGTGATAAAAGATAATTCCAAAAGAATGAAGGTTTTTAGAATATAGAGAAGTTTATTTAAGTATCATTATAGGGGAATAAATTACTAAAGGAAGCAATCATAAATGTAAGCTTGTTCTGTTGAAAAGACAATGAGGTTGTTTCTCAGGACAGAGAAACAATTCCTGACGTTCTGTAGTCTCACATGATATTTTTCCGGGAATATCATTTGCAACAACAGGGTCAGGATGCAGAGAAGAATGTGATTTTCCACAATCAAAGGAGAAGATGGAAAAATGTTCTCCTTGTTGAGATTTCTTGTTCAAGCAGTTCAAGTTGAAGTGCAGGGATTCCATCAGTGAACACCAGGAGAAAGGGGCATAATATGTGAAGCAAAAGCGCTGACCAGAGAATCGCCAGATGCAATAAGGGCCTGAGATGTTGCGTGGACTGTCTCATGGGGATCTGATGGTGGCCTCTGGATTTGTAAGCTCTGAACTCCTGGTGGGCTAGAAATGAACAGCAGGTGACCCAAAGAGGGCCAATCAAAATGCAGAGTTGCTGACATGGACCACACTCTCAGGGGCTTCTTGGGAGCATCATCAGCCTTCAGAAATGAAACAGTGTTGGTCCAAGTGGTTGAGGAAATCCTGGGTCAGTTTCCTGGGTCAGCTCCCTAGTGACTCCACATCTCGAACCCCAACCTCACTGAGGCTCATGTATTTTCCGCTACCCCACACCCCAATCGAGGGTCCAGCAGCTTGTACCAACCTCCTCCTCCCTTTACCACATTGCAGGCAACCCCAAGCCCTGCTACCAACCACTTAGGCTCAGGACTAGAGCGAGTAATGAATGAATCTGCTCCCTTTACTCAGGTCCTGATTCTCCCTCTCAAGGGAGGGCCTCAAGGACCTGGCGGGAGCTCTGATGGAAGAGAAGGGCCTGCATCCCGAAACCTCTAGCCTTGGGGAGGGGTGCAGGCAAACATCCTTCTTTTCCTTCCAGCCTCTTAGCTAGCAGCACACATAGTTCTCAGTGTGAAGGTCGTTGCCCCAACCCATCGATTACTGCTCCAGCTCACCTGTGAGCATCAACAGCAGTTCTGGCCCACCTATCTCCCAAGTCACCTCTGCTCCAGGGAGTGGCCAATCAGTGGCTCAGGATCTGGGCTCTGCAGGAGGCTGGCTGCCAGGCGCATGCAACAGGCTGAGCCGCAATTCCTCTTGTTCCCTGGAGAACTGGCCCCCTCCTGATCTCCTCATTCACCTTCTGCCTTTCCTGCTGTGACCAAGGCACTTTCTGTGAGAACACAGCCCTGAACTCCAGCCTTTTGAGTTGAGTCTGCAAGGCCTTCCCACTCGTCCTCCTGGGATTAAACCCAGGCCCCTCTCCTCTTAGCCCCCTGGATGAGTCCCCTTCTCCTTGACATATCACATGCAGTCACCATGGGGCTCTCCCCCAAATCTGAGTCCTGCCCATGACTTGTGTGCCTGCTGTCACCATATAACCACCTGCTGGGCCCAAATAGACTCTCCCAAACAGAGGATCTGGTCTGAGTCAGGCCTGACTTTGCTAAAGCCCTTTAGCATCCACAGGCCCTAAGCCTTGGTGACGGCCCCTACCCTTTCCCCCTGGCCTCACCAGTGAGGAGATATGGGCACCCAGGGCTGAGTTTGTCCAAGTTATTGCTATTGAGCGAGATGAGGTCTTATTCTCCTGGTCTCATTTCCATGATGATAAAGTTCAGTGAGGGGCCGAAGTTGGTCTGGGAATTCACCATTCCCAGTCCTTGCTCCAGGCTATCGGCCCCTCCCTTCCCTCTCAAT
The DNA here is from genome assembly GCF_057802395.1 of Ceratotherium simum simum. Classification (NCBI taxonomy): domain Eukaryota; kingdom Metazoa; phylum Chordata; class Mammalia; order Perissodactyla; family Rhinocerotidae; genus Ceratotherium; species Ceratotherium simum. The sequence continues at coordinate 17,024,310 of NC_141937.1, read as the reverse complement.
CTGTTCTCAGTACCTGTTACTGTAAAGGACTCAGTTGAGGGTGCCAAGGAGAAGAGAGCAGGAGAAGGTCACCTGGAGGATCCTGTTGATGGGTGTAATGGTTCTGGCCTTGGATTGTTTTGTAGCTGGAGCCGTGGTTGGTGATGCTGAAATGGAAAAGGAAGCATGGAAGGCCTTGTCCAGACCCCAAATCTCCTCTGAGGAGACTGTTCCTCAGCTCTTGCTGCCCCAGATAATCCTATACTGCAGACATTTTCTTCCTCTCTACATGTGGCAGCTGCTGTGATAGGTCCAGAGGTAGGAAGGGAGAAAGGAGAAGGGCCCTGTTCCCAAGGGGATCATACAGATAATGGGTGAAGCAAGGGTTACAATGTAACCAATCACTTCTGCTCCAACAGAAGAGGAGGTGACACCTGAGGATGGTGGTAGAGAAGTCCTCTCTGGAGCTGACATTTGGGGTGGTATTGAAGGATTTCCAGAAGTAGACAGGATGAGATGAAAAAGAAAAGTGAGACTGTGAAGAGGGAGCAGTAAAAAGAAAAGTTCTGGAAACAGAATGATGCCCTCATGTTTGGGGTCAGTAACAAATCCATGGTGAGTGGACCAGAGGGATGTGCAGTGAGAAAGAGATGTCAGGAGGTGAGAAAGGAAAGGAAGGATGGTAGAAGCTACCTATGGCCATTGTTCTCCCAAGATCTCATGGTGCATGGATCACTCTTTGAAACATACATCCCGGGCTGGCCCCGTGGCTTAGCGGTTAACTGCACGCGCTCCGCTGCTGGTGGCCTGGGTTCAGATCCCCGGCGCACCCTGACGCACTGCTTGTCCGGCCATGCTGAGGCCGCGTCCCACATACAGCAACTAGAAGGATGTGCAACTATGACATACAACTATCTACTGGGGCTTTGGGGAATAAAGAAAGGAGGCGGATTGGCAATAGATGTTGGCTCAGAGCTGGTCTTCCTCAGCAAAAAGAGGAGGATTAGCACGGATGTTAGCTCAGGGCTGTTCTTCCTCACAAAAAAAAAAAAAAAAAAGAACATACATCCCCCCACTTCCCCCAACACAGGGTGGGGTAGGTCAACCTCATTTAAACAGAACCACGACTTTCTCTTTCTCTTTTCAGTTACCTGGTGTCTCCAGAACTAAGACAAAGAGCCCGTAGTGTTTCTGAGAATTAAGTCAGGAGGGCCAAGGGGAGACCCCCTAATCTTCCCAGAACCCACTGCTCCATCCAGCTCCAACTGTTAGGTGTTTCCTCATTGTCTGCATCTCATGCATACGTAAATGCATTTCATCACACATTAGTCTCTGTTAATCTTGACCCAGTGGAAGTTTTAGCTTCCCTGGCCTCCTGTGACTCAAGACTCATTTATAAACAGGGTGCTTGAACAATTACTCATGCTACCACTTTTGTGAAGATTGCTGGTGCCTTGATACCACTCTGGCTTGCAATGGAGTGGAGCGGTGCCCTGATGGGTCTGATGAAGCTTCAAATGCTAATCTCTTTGAGAAAGAACCTCACAGACAAACCAGAAAGAATGTTCTACCAGCTATCAGGACATCCCTTAGCCCAGTCAAGATGACATATAGTGTTAACCAGGAGAAAGAGCTCATGTTGCTTGACAGCAATTACTTAGGCAAGTTCAGCATAGAGTTCTAACAATTCCTCACTGTCAAAGTCCAGTATCCCCTGGCAGCCAGCCTCCTGCTGTGGACCGCAGATCCTGAGGCACTGAGCAACCCGTGCCTGGAGCAGAGGTGACTCAGGAGATAGGTGGGGCTGAGCTAGTGGTGGAGTTGGGCAGGGACAGCTCAGTGGGACCAGGAATGGATGGGCAGGGCAGACACCATCACACTCAGAGCTTGTGAGCTGCTAGCAGGGTGAGGAGAGGCTGACAGAGGAGGCAAAAGGAGGATCTTTGCCTGCAACACTCCTAGTGCTAGAAAAACCAGGATCCAGGCCCCTCTCTTTGCACTGGGATACCGCTGGTTCCTCTAGGCCTTCCCATTGGAGGGAAAGTCAGGATCTAAGTATCATGAACAGATTGAATGTTACTCACCTTAGTCCTGAGCCCCAAAGTGCTGTAGCAGGGCCTGGGGCTGGGACTCTGTCACGTGGTAAAGGCAGGGGGAAGTTGGTCCAGGCTGCAGGACTAGCGCTGGGGGAAGGAGTGGAGGGAACTACATGACCCTCAGTGAGTGTGGTGCTCTTAGATGGGGGCTGACTGGGGAGGGGTAGCCCCAGGAGCACTGACCCAGGATTTCCTCAGTCCCTGGGACAAATACCTGTTTCCCTTTCAGAGGCTGGAGTTGCTACAGAAGCCCCTGGAGTCTGCTCCAGTTCCTCCCGTCTCCCTTCTGGTCGGGGTCTTTTCGTCACCTGCCCTGCATCTCTCCCCCACCTGGGATCTCAGTCCCTACAGCAAAGGCAGAGGCCCCCAGGAGTCTTGAGGATCAAGGGGATGCAGCACCTCATGCTCTTTACGCCCTTGGCTGATCATCCTATTTTACACTTTTTCTAAACATCGGCGCCATTTCTCTTGGTGCTAAGGGTTGGGACTCCTGCACTTTGCCTCTGAACTATTTATTGAACAAGAATCTCAACCCAGAGACCATTTTCCACCTTCTCCTCTGGTTGTGGAAAATCAGATGTGTCTCTGCATCCTGGCCTTGTTCTTGCAAATGACATCGCCGGAAAAATATCGTGTGAGACTGCAGAACTTCAGGGATTCTTTCTCTGCCCTGAGAAACAACCTCGCGTCTTTGCAACAGAACGAGATTATATTCATGACTGTTTCCTTTAATAATTTATTAGCCTGTCATGGATATTTAGATGAACATCTTACTTTCTTTTGTTTTTGTTTTTTTTTTGTAAGGAGATCAGCCCTGTGCAAACAACTGCCAATCCTCCTCTTTTTGCTGAGGGAGACTGGCCCTGGGCTAACATCTGTGCCCATCTTCCTCCACTTTATATGGGACGCCGCCACAGCATGGCCTGCCAAGCAGTGCATCGGTGCGCGCCTGGGATCTGAACCTGTGAACCCTGGGCCGCCGCAGCGGAGCGCGCACACTTAACCGCTTGCACCACGGGCCGGCCCCCAACTTACCTTTTAACAGATTAAACTGTTTCAGAATTTTGTTTTATAACACAGTAGAGACGTAATGGCATTCACTCTTCCCTCATGTCTTGGAATAAAGAAAACCAGTGTTTCTGCTAGATTTCTTATGGAAACAGAGACTTGAAGGACCCCTTGTAAATTAACTATTAAGCGGTAGGTGTGTCAGTCGCAAACATTATCCTGACACCCTGATGCAAACAAATATTCTGGGACTTATGCAACAACAATCTTTCTGATTTTGGCCCAGAACCCCCACCCCAGCAGTGACCTTCCTGTGATCCCTCCACCCTGACTCACCTCCTTCATGAGAGAACAGTCTTCACAGCAGAAACAACTCTATATCTACATGTTGTTTTATTCCCACATGGACCGAGTATCCAGAATATATAAAGAGCTCCTACAAATAAATTGGAACAAGTCTGATTCTTCGAAGATACAGAGCAAATGATATGAGGAGTTAACACATGGCAAATAACTCTATGAAAAGATTGAGAATCTCAAAAATAGTCAAGAATACTGTAATTAAAAGAAGAAGATACCCTCACATACTCATCAAAGTGACAAATATTTTTAAATATATCAACTCTTACTAGTGGATGGTAAATGGAATAACAGGAATTCTCTTGTGTCATTGGTATGAATCAACCTTAGAACACTATAAGTTTACAATATCTAGTAAAGTGGAAGACACGCTCATCTCTGTTCTCTTTACATCGGACTCGATCATTTGAACCACTGTCAAAAATCAAACAACCAAAAAGCTGGATGAAAAAGTTTAAATCTTTCAAAAGTATTAATGCAGACTTCTGACTGACAAACAATCAAAGTGGCCATCTCGATACAAATCTCTCCACTTTCCCCTAAAAACTTATACAGATGAACAAAAGGGCAAAGGAAACACTCCTCACCCAAATCTTCAGCACAAGGAGGAGACTGAAAACCCCTAAAGCCATCGGACCCCTGAGCTAGAAAGGATGATGGTGGTGAAAATTGAATGGGGTCTGAGGGGTAGATGGTGGGAATGTCTCAACTTGAAATCTGTCTGATGACTGTATTATGACAACCTAGGAGATGTCCTGGTTTGTAAGAAACATGAGCTAAAGTGCTTGGCAGTGACGGGACATCAGAGTGACCACTTGCTCTGAAATGGTTCTGGAAGAGAGTTTTCTGTACCTGCAGCCCCAACTTTTTGTAAGTTTCTGCTTGTTTCCAAAATTTTTTTTAAGCTATTAAAATGAGAAATTAAGACAAAAGTTGTTTTCAGAATTTGATATAAGAAGGGAAATATCTAAATAAATACAATAGAGACAATAGAACTGTAAGCCTCCCCAGTCTCCACCTCAGATCCTGCTCCTTGTACAGAGGCAGGTCCTCCCCGGATGTTCCTCCTCACCCTTCTGTGCTCCAGCCTTCCTCAGCCTCTCCCTCCTCAACCTCATTACACGGTCAAGCCAAACCCTTCTAGAGACAAAAGCAGCTCAGGATAGGAATGGGGGTGTGGAAGTTCACGGTTACAGATCCTGACCCCCACTTGCATGCAGCAGCTGTCAGATATCTGACTCAGAAAAAAGGGCTAAGCAGCTCTTCTGAGATTAGATCCACCCTCTAAGGGGGGTGTGTGTGTGTGTGTGTGTGGGTGGGTGGGTGGGTGGGTGGGTGTGTGTGCCCAATGACCTTTCTACTTGAAACTCATGACTGCCAAGGGATTTCCCACAAGTCCTCCCTGTCCCATTTCACCTCCTGAAATGCCTTTCTCTCTAATACTCTAAGGAGAAGCCACTCTAGCCTATCTGCTGATGCTTACCACCACACTTTCAGGGTTTCTGTTCTAGCATATTCCTCTGTCAGGTTCTCTGGTTCCCACAGGCCAAGAGCCTGTGGATCTGGAAAGCTGGGCACAAACATCACTTCTCGTTAAGTCTTCCTTACACACCTGTGATAGTCCAGGTTTTCCAGAAAAATAGAACCAGTATGATGTTTAAAGAGAGAGAGAGAGACTTATAAGAAATGGGCTCACGTGGTTACGGAGGCCATCGAGTCCACAACCTGCAGTGTGGACTGGCTCACTGGAGCCCAGTGGAGCCAATGGTGCAGATGAAGTCTGAAGGCAGTCTGCTGGAGGATGCCCTCTCCTTTGGGGATGTCAGTCTCTTTGTTCCTTTCAGGCCTTCAACTGATTTGACAAGGCCCACCAACATGTGGAGGACCATCTCCTTGACTCCAAGTTCACTGATTTACATGTTAATCTCATCCAAAACATTCTCCAAGTGGTCCCATAAAATTTCCCATCACCCATTCCCCAAATTAAATGATTAACCTCCTCTCCCCTCCTCTGTGTCCTAAGACCCAAGTCCACAGCAAGGGTGTCACACTTGCTGAGAGGTATTTTTGTAGATTTGTGAGCTCCACACTCCATGTGGGCATTGGGAACAGAATGTGTCCCTTTATCGCTTTTGCAAAACAAGAGTATAATACATGCTGTTGCTCAATCACTCTGTGACAAATTGAATTCCCTTGGGGAACAGGAGCTGAGAGAGGGCTCTCCTCATGCCTGGGGGTCCACTTTATAGCACAATCTCTGTGGCCAAAGCATCCCCAACTCCACAGCTTTAACCCCATCTCCAATGAGTTTATTGCTATGAACTCTCTGCCCATCCCCAAAGGGGAAACCCCAATGCATCCTTGTCTTGTTCCTTGTGAGGGCAGTGTGTGTTATGGGCAGAAGTGAGACGGAGGATGGAGTCCAGTGGCCCCTGGCTCTGGGGAGCTCTTTGCCTGGTGTGAGGACCGGGGAGACCCTGAGTCCCACTCTGCCCCCATCCACTGAGCCTTTTCCCATCTAAGGAGGAAAATACACTAAGACCTCCTACTGCACATATTCTCCATGTGGAAAGGATGAGCTCCAAAGGAGGAGAAGTCCCCAATGTCCTCAGGCTGTGGGAAAGTGGAGGCCTGTACCAGGGCACAGGGCCTGTCTGTACTCGAGGACAGGGACGTGGAACAGCAGCAAATTCTGTGAATTAACAGGCGTAAAGGAGATTAGAAGGTTCTGGCCTGATTCACTAGGGTCTCTATGCCGGAGGGGCCTGTGCTGGGTGGTGTGCAAGAGAAGAGACACACTGGGGGTGGGCAGGTCCCAGGTTTGAGGGGGGCAAGAGGTTGGTGGGTCCAGGCGACCTGTGTGTGGGAAGAGACTCCCATGCACAAGGCTTGGGACAGGAGCCTGGGGTTCATCCCTGGGAGGAGGCAACCAGGAAGGGCATGTCAGTCCCAACCCACGAGGCTGGGTGAAGTAGGCAAGTGACCGGGAGAACAGGAGGAAGGCAGAAGGCTGGCATTAGAGACTTGGCAGGATGGCCAGGTGAAAGAAGGACGGGCCTCTGTGGACACCTGGGTATTCCTGGCTCACCCCCATGTCAACTCTTGGTCCCCAGACTCACACAAGACCCCAGGTTGGGTGGTATTGGCTCCTGAAGCAATTTTAATGGATGTGGACTATAGGCCACACTTCCAGAACCAGGAATCAGGAGTCTGGGTGAAATTCTGGCTGCTTTGCCTGTGCTAGCTTCTTCCTCTTTCTTTGAATCTGTTTCCACATTTGTAAGGTGGGAAACTCTACCTCAGGGAATGACAAGAGAGTCACTAAAGAGATGGTACAAGTGACCCTGAGCCACACATGCTGAGGACTGTCCTCAGGTCTCCTCACTCAGGTATCAGTGCTGCCTTCCCGGAAGTCATGGGCCAGGGTCCCTGGTGACGAGAGAGATGGACCAGGCACTGCCTTCCTCTGTCACTTGGTGTGTCTCTGATGTGTGGAAATAAACCCAACGACTGGACTCACTGAACAAGAATCAAGAGTCTTTCTCAGACTCAACAGGCCATGGTTTTACTCTTCACGCCCACATGAGCTGCCAGTACGTAAATGCCTATTGCGCAGTGCGAGAATCCAAACGCCAAAGAGCCTCAAATCAGCATGTGCAGAATCCGCGGCCCGGGGCGGGAATTCCTCTAGAGGCCTCCAGGTGGCGCCAGATTCTTTTCTGCAGCAGAAACCGGGAAATCCAAATTCCGAACTCAGCACCCCAAACTCTCCCAAAGAGGAGTTAATCTGTTTACCAAAAGGTGTTGGGCTCCACTGGGATCAAAACTACCAGAAAACATACCTTCGATGACAGGACAGCTAACGGCTGTGTTCAGTCCCTTTCATTAAGATGGGAGTGTTTTGGAAGGGAAATCTTGGGTCTTCTAAGAAAAGCAGGAACGGCTGTGACCACGGAATAAAGAGGGGAAGAGATGGAGGGGAGCAGGAGCGGAAAGGAGACGCTCATTTCAGGAACTAGTTTAGCCCCCAAACTCCACCCAGTCCGGTAAACACGACGAAACAACACCCGCACTGGGCACACTGCCAAACCAGTTAGTCATTCTGTTCTGGAGACAACGTGACAGCGTACACGCCTCTGAGCACAGTCCACACCAAGCAGGGACCCGACCAGATGGCCAGACGCTGCTGGTCACTGGAGAGGATGCTGTGCACCGGGAGTTGCAAGTTCAGTCTGGGCCTCCTACTCCTGCTCCTGTGGGCCTGTCCCTGGTTGCCTCTTGGTGGAGAGTTCCTGATGCACCCTGTGGGGGGGAGGGGGCGATACATTAGGACGGGGGAGGGGGATGCGGGGTCCCCGGGGGGATCAGGGACCTTCTCTGCCCGTGGCATTGCCCCGCCCCCAAGTCCTTTCCACAGCATCCTGGGAGTGTAGATAGAGGCGACTTTGTTGAATAAGAAATAGGGGAGAATGGGAGCCGGGAGGGAGAGAGGGCACAGGAGGAAAGGCTGCTTAAGCCCCCAGTGCCCAGCCCGCCCGCCCCTCGGGAAGTGGGAGTCCAGAGCCCCTGGCACCCGGGGTGTGGCAAAGACAGGGGCCATTCCCACAGGGACTCGACCCTCAGACACCACGGCCCGTCTCTACTCATACAACTGTCCCCACACACCCTCCATCCTGCCCACCGCTCTCTGGCAAGAACTTCCCAGCAGCCCTGGTCAGTGGATCACCACAAGTGCAGCCCCAGCCACTGTCCCCCAGGAGCCCCTGCACCTCCACCCCAGCTCACACCCTTTGACTGCCCACCTCACCCCATCCCCATGCTCCCCAGGGCCTCCAACACCTCCCCACCTGTGAACTGTCCCTAATCACCTCTCTACTAACTGGCACCTTATCCCCTTGCCCCACAGTCCAGCAGAAGCCCCCACACTTGGCCTCCAGAACCTGGAGCAGGAGGGGTGGGAGGCACGTGTTCCCAAAGTCTGACCCTGGGAGTGAGGTGGAGGAAGGGCACTTCCACTTCCACCCTTTGGGCCCAGCCCCATGTATGTACCTGTTGGGAGACAACATCCTACCCGTCATCGATTTACGCCAGAGTCTGCAAACTCTTCCTGTAAACAGAAGACGGTGAGGGCTGGCCCCGTGGCTTAGCAGTTAAGTGCGCGCACTCTGCTGCTGGCGGCCCAGGGTTTGGATCCCGGGCGTGCACCGACACACCTCTTCTCTGGCCATGTTGAGGCCGCGTCCCACATACAGCAACTAGAAGGATGTGCAGCTATGACATACAACTATCTACCGGGGCTTTGGGGGGAAAAAATAAAATAAAATGCTGTATATAAAACTACTTGAATAAACTGACTCATATTTAAAAAAAAAACAGAAGACAGGGAAGGTTTTCATCTTTGGGGGCCATTGGGAAGCTGTCCCTGCACCAGCTCCTCCCCTCTTCCTTTGCAGTGCAAAAGCAGACAAGGCAACATGCAAAGGAATGGGGGACCAGGTTTGGCCCCTGTCCTAGTTTGCTGACTCCATATTTAGGGTGTATATGGGGTCCCAGATATGGGTGCCCCATCCCCTAGGGAATCGTCTCCAAGGTGTCTCAGCTGTGTGTTGAAGAGCAAAAATGTGCCCTGTCCTGCCTGTGGCTCTGGGTGGAGTGAATGTGACAGGATGTGGGTCCTGCAGGGGTGGGCCCTGCTCCCCTCCTTTCTGTAGAGTGGCTTCCTTGGTCTAAAGGGGCCATAAGGGACGCTCCGTGAAGACAGCTGGGATGCTGCATTTCTGGTGTCAGGATCTGGGCCACCTGCCTGTGCTGCTTATCTGTTCCCTGTGGCCCTGCTCACGCCAATGCCGGAAGAATCACCTCTATCTCATGACCGCCGGGCCTGTCCCACCTGCTGACGCTCTTTATGGGCGACTCTGCTGTCCCACGGCCAGCAGCCTCATCTCCACCAGGCCCGGGACTTCACCAGGAGCCTCTTATCAATAGCGTGGGCTCCCTGCTGCAGGTGGCAGGGCCTGGCTTCTGAACACTAGGGGTCTGTGTCGTGATCCTGCGATCAGGAGTGCCCTCAACTCCACGTAGCCCCTTCTCCTACTGCAGACACCTGTAGCATCACGGGTTCTCCCGGGTCACATGGTGCAGCAAGTCCGTCCAGCCACACTCGTCCATTCCCGCATCGTCGCGGCTGCTTTCACGCTGCAACACGGGCTTGAGTGGCTGCGGCAGAGACCTGTGTTCTGCAAAGCCTGGAACATGTAACACATACCCGCTTACAGAAAGTCTTCAGCCGGGGCTGCCAATTAAATGGAGACGGGAAAGGCATCACACCCCTGCATCTCTGGCTTTTCCTCCAGGATAAGACATTGTTTTAACTTTCTATTTGGAGAACAAGGAAGACAGTGTAAGAAGATTGTGCTTGAATATCCCTACTACGTAGCCCTCACCCCGCAAGTAATTCACTAACTACAAAGATTTTCCATTTGTTACAAATCTGGGGAATGACCGCTGTGTGGGTTCCTGAACCAAATGACACCACTGTAACAGGACCTGTGACAAGTGTGTATTCATTACCTGGTCCCCGTGCAACACTTCAAAAACAGGGGGGCCAGGATGATGCTTCAGATCCCCCAGGATGATGTCAACCCACACAGGAGGTCCAGTGTGAATGTCAGGGTAGTTTATGCTTCCCGGTGTGCACTTCCCTGAGTAATGGCCATATGGCTTTTGCACTTGCTGTCAACTTAAATGGCTCCTCCCCTCACTGGAACCTGGCCTCTTCTGCTAGTAATGGTTTCAAGTCTGAGAAGTGCCTCAGTTCTGGAAACTGGGCAGATGATCCAGACTTTTTGTTGGGGAGCTGCTTTTAGCCTCCTAATCACCATCCTTGAGTTTTGTCCTTGTTTGTGTTTATTATTTAAATCCAGCAATCTCCCTCTGTTGGCTGTCCCTCTGTTTTGCCTCTAGGATAACTGTGTTCTATGAAACTAATGGGGAGTTTTCTGTGGGTCAGGCCCCTGGCTGGCATTCCAACCTTTGTGATCATTTCAGTAATCGCACTCTCTCTGCTTCTGAGAGTTGAGCATCTCTATGTCAAACCTACGATGTCAGGATTTTTCATCCCCATTATTACTGGGAGCCCATTTCTGGAATACCATCTCCTACTACCAAGCCTAGCCATCAGAGACAGCATCACTGAGTTCTTGACAACGTTAGTGCCCTTCTCACCATGCCGTCTTTATGAGCTTGATAAACAAAGAGTCCTCCAAACCTCCCCAGGGAGCATAGTTGGGACACATTGTGTTTTTTTCTGGCCTTTCATACTGTATCCACTCTGACATGTGCACTTCTCTGAGCCTTTTAATCCCTTCCTCTACTATCTGCCTTGGAAGTTCCTGATATTCTATTCCATGCAGCATGGACAATTCCTTTTCCAAACTTCCGAGACCCATCCTAGTAGCAGACTTGCACCATCTCCCAGGGTCTTGCTAAATCCCAGGACCCATAATTGTAAACTCTCCCTTCTCCAGCTTTGGCTTCTACGCTCACCCGCCCCCCTCCACCGTGATCCAGCTTCCTCAGGAGCAGCCCCTATATTCTCTCCCATCTCTCTGCAGGACATGGACTAGCTGATAATCCTCTGGCATCTAGACCTTTTCCTCCATAGCAGGCCTGGCATGTCTCTGGGTTGGTTATGGGCTGACTGGTGCTGGGTTTGGCCTGATATACAGATGGGACATATCCCTGGATGTGTGGTTTCCTGCAGAGACATCCTCCTCCTCCTCCTCAAGCTAGGGAAGGACACTAGCCTTTAACTGGTGAGGGGAAGGGCTGGGCAGGGGAAGTGTTTGCTCTGCCATCCCAGCCCTTCAGAGATTCTCTCACTGTTGCAGAGATGGGGGAGGGGGTGTCTAGAGGTCCTTTTCCCTCAACTCCAACCCTCACCTGTGTTTTTCCTTCACAGAGGCTCACACTCTTTGCTATGAGTTCACCATCCGTGCTAAACCCAAACCAGGACAACCCTGGTGCATAGTTCAAGGCAAGGTCAACGGAGACATGTTTCTGTACTACTGCTGTGGTAGCGAGAAGTTCGAACCCAAAGGTCGTCTGGGGATGAAGGTGAACACTACAGAGGCCTGGGGGAGACAGTCAGAAGCTCTGAAAGAGCTGGTGGAAGAGCTCAGAAAGAAACTCGTTGAGGTGGAACAAGAAATTTCCACAACCAGCGGTGAGTCTGAAGGCTCAGGGCAGACGCAGAACAGTTTCTGTAGGGGAGGGAGCCACTGTGTTATGTAAAATTGGAAGTTGGTCCCACACAGGAGGCCCAGCAGCCAGGGCAGACAGAGAGGTCAGAGCAAGACCAGGAGATACGAAGGGCCCAGAAGAGTGGACACCAGGGTGGGGAAAGGATTTGACAAGACCAGAGGCTGACCTCTTTCCCCTGCGGGCAGATCCTGTCACCCTGCAGGGCAGGATGACGTGTCCCTGTAAACCCAATGGAGGGAGCAGCAGATGCTGGCATTTTGACGTGTGTGACTCAGAGAACAGTCACTGTACAGTGGTTGATGCTGGAGAGAGACTGCTAAAAGAGACATTGGACAATGACAATGATATAACCATGTTCCTCATGAAAGTCTCACACGGAGACTGTAAGAAGTGGCTTGAAGAATTTTTGTTGCACTGGGAGAGAATGCTGGAGACAACAGGTAATTGAGAAGAGAAGGAGGTAGTGGTAGTTCTTTTCAAATGAGGTCGACCTACCCCACTGTGTGTGTGTGTGTGTGTGTGTGTGTGTGTGTTGGAAAGAGTGATCCATCCACCATGAGTTCTTCTTGGGAGAATATTGGCCATAGGTAGCTTCTACCATCCTTCCTTCCCGTCTCACCTCCTGACATGTCTTCCTCACTGCACATCCCTCTGGTCCACTCACCGTGGCTTTCTGCCTGATCACAAATATGAGGGCATCATTCTGTTTCCAGACATTCTTAATGTTCCCTCTCCTTACCTCACTTTTCTTTTTCATCTCACCTGGTCTGTTTCCGGAAATGCTTCAATACCACCCCAAATGTCAGCCCCTGAGAGGACTTCTCTACCACCATCCTCAGGTGTCACCTCCGCTTCAGTCACAGCAGGAGTGATTGGTTACATTGTCACCCCTGCTTCCCCCATCACCTGTAGGAGCCCCCTGGGGACAGGGCCCATCTCCTCTCTCCCTTCCTACCTTAGGACCTGTGACAGCAGCTGCCACAAGGAGAGGGGTAGAAAATGTCTGCATTGTACAGTTATCCGGGGCAGCAGGAGCTGAGGAGCAGCCTCAGAGGAGGAGATCTGGGGTCTGGACAAGGCCTTTCACTCTTCCTTTTCCATTTCAGCATCACCAACCACGGGCCCGGCTACAGCCCAATCCAGGGCCACAGCCATCACTCCCATCACCTGGATCCTCCTGGTGACCCTCACCTGCTCTCTTCTCCTCGGCATCCTAGGCTGAGTCCTTCACAGTAACAGGTACTGAGAGCAGATTGAGAGGGAAGGGAGGGGCAGATAGCCTGGAGTGAGGACAGGGAATGGTGGATTCTCAGCCTGACCCCTGCCCCCTCACTGAACTTTCTCATAGTGGACATGAGACCAGGAGAATGAGACCTCATGTGGCTCCACAGCAACAACTTGGACAAGCTCAGCCCTGGGCTGTGGTGTCTCCTCACTGGTGAGGCCAGCGGGAAAGGGGAGGGGCCACACCTAGGCTTAGGGCCTGTGGATGCTGAAGGGGGTTAGCAAAGTCAGACCTGACTCAGTCCAGATCCTCTGTTTGGGAGAGTCTATTTGGGCCCAGTAGGAGGTGGAGAGGGGATAGCAGGCACACAAGTCATGGATAGGACTCACATTTGCGGGAGAGCCCCATGGTGGCTCCACGTGATGTGTTAAGGGGAAGGGGACTCAAGCAGGGGGCTAAGAGGAGAGGGGCCAGGAGGAGGGGTGGGAAGACCTTGCAGACTTAACTCGAAGGCTAGAGTTCAGGGCTGCGTTCTCACAGAAAGTGCCTTGGGTCACAGCAGGTAAGGCAGAAGGCAAAGAGTAGAGACTGTGTAGGTCGAGATCAGGAGGAGGCCAGTTCTCCAGGGAACAAGGGGAATTCTGGCTCAGCCTGTTGCATGCGCCTGGCAGCCAGCCTCCTGCAGACCTCAGATCCTGAGTCACTGAGTGGCCCCCGCCTGGAGCCAGGTGACTCAGGAGATGGGTGGGACAGAGCTGCTGTTGATGCTTACAGCTGAGCTGGACTAGGAATGGATGGGGTGGGGCAGGGACCCTCACACTGAGACCTATGTGTGCTGCCAGCTAAGAGGCTGGGAGAGGAGGAAAAGAAGGGTGTTTGCCTGCACCCCTCCCCAAGGCTAGAGGTATCAGGATGCAGGCCCTTCTCTTCCATCAGAGCTCCCACCAGGTCCTTTAGGCCCTCCCATCAGAGGGAGAATCAGGACTTGAGTAAAAGGAGATTGAGTCATTACTGGCTCTAGTCCTGAGCCTAAATGATTGGTAGCAGGGTGTGGGGCTGACAGTGATGAGGTAAAGGGAGGAGGAGGTTAGGACAAGCTGGTGGAACCATAGAGGGGGTGATGGGTGTGGGGAAATACATGAGCCTCAGTCTGGAGATGGGGAGTGACTGGGGAGCTGACCCGGGAGAGCTGACCCAGGATTTCTTCAGTCACTTGGGCCAACACTGTTTCCTTTCTGAAGGCTCAGGAGGATTCCAAGAAGGCCCTGAGACTGTGGTCTATGTCGGTGACTCTGCCTTCTGGTTGGCTGCCTTTGGATCCCCTGCTGTTGATTTCTGGACCGCCAGGAGTTCAGGCCTTGGAAATCCAGAGGCCACCATCAGATCTCCACGAGACAGTCAATGCTATTTCTCAGGTCCTTTTGCATTTGGCGATTCTCCTAGTCAGTGCTTTTGCTTCACATATTACGCCACTTTCCTTTGGGGCTAAGCAGGAGAATTCCTGGACTTCAGCTGGAACTGCTTGAACAGGAAATCTCAACCAAAGGAACATTTTCCATCTTCTCCGTTGATTGGGGAACATCAGATTCTTCTCTGCATCCAGAGCCTGTTCTTTGGAACGATATTGCCAGAAAAATATCGTGTGGCACACAGAATGTCAGGGATTCTTTCTCTGTCCTGAGAAACAACCTTTGTCTTTCAAACAAAAAATATTTATTCATGTTTATTTCCTCTAGTAATATATTAACCTATAATGATATCAAATATACATCGCTGTGTTCTAAAAAACTTCATTCTTTTGGAATTATCTTTTATCACTCGTAGGGAATTCATGGCATTTCGCTATTCCTCCCCCTTATGGGGCAAATGTAACTGGTGATTCTGCTAGATTTCTTGCGGACACAGAGAATTTAAAAACCACTCTTAAACTGACAAGGAGGCCAGCTGTCAGTCTCAAACACTATCCTGATACCCTGATGCAAACAAATATTCTGGGACTTAAGCAACGAGAATCTTTCTGATTTCATCCCATATCTCTGACCCCAGCAGTGACTTTCCTGTGGTCCTTCCACCCAGACTCGCCTCCTTCAGTGAGAAGTCAGTCTTCACGGCAGAAACAGCTCTACTTCTAAAGGTTGTTTTCTGCTCCCACGGAGAAAGGATCAGTATCCAAAGCATATAATGAACTCATACAAGTCAATAAGAGTAAGTCTAATTGCCCCAAGATTTGAGCAAATGTTTTGAGCACTTCAGAAAAGATAGAACATGTCCCAGATCATCAAGCTAACACCAAAGAACAATGGGTACTCTTACACACCCACAAGTGGACACACTGTGAAATACATCAAGTGGTGGACAGGAGATGGACTAACAGGGGTTCTCTCACGTTGTTAGTAGGAGGATGAATTGAATCCCTCCTTTGACATGTGTTTCACCAGATCCCGACAGTGGATGGTGTGTTCTTCCTACTACACAGCACTCCCAGTGTTAGTTCCAGGCTGGCAAACGTGGACCACAGAGCATGTAGAGATATGGTTGTTTATTGTAGTGCTGGTGTCATAGCAGAAGATTTGCATTAAAACATCCAAGTGACGTAGCATATACTTTTCAATGTGGTTAAAATATTTCTCTTTCTTTTTACTTCAGAGGAGATTCTCTGAACCACACTCAAAAAGGAAACCACCGTGAGGGCGGCCTGATGCAACGTCTCACATAAAAGAACTAGAAGGGGGCCGGCCCCGTGGCTTGGCGGTTAGGGTTAGGGTTAGGGCGGATCCCGGGCGCTCACCGATGCACCACTTCTCCGGCCATGCTGAGGTCGTGTCCCACGTGCAGCGGCTGGCTGGAAGGATGTGCGGCTATGATGTACAACTGTCTACTGGGGCTTTGGGGGGAAAAATAAACAAATAAAATTATAACAAGAACAAAAAAAAGAACTAGAAGGACCTACAGCTAGGGTATACAACTAAGTGCTGGGGTCTTTGAGGAGAAAAAAGAAAAAAAAAAAGAGGAAGATTGGCAACAGATGTTAGCTCAGGGCCAATCTTCCTCAAAAAACAAAAAAAAGAAAGAAAGAAAGAAAGAAACTACCAAAATGCCAGACATAAACCTTTCAAACCTTTCAAATATATACTACAATAAGCGTCATTTTAAGCCTCTAAAATTTTGGTTTGTTTGTTTCTGCAATAAACCTGCCCTACCTTGATTGTTAGGCTTCATATTTTTAATCTTTCTGTTTCCTTTCATTAAGGGTGTCTTTTGAAAACAATGTATGTCATTGGGTTATTTTTTAATCCAAACTGAGAATTTCAGTTATTTAATTGGCAAGTTCAATGATTTGCATTCACTGTGATTACTAGTGTATTAGGACTTAGCTCTCCCATCACATTTTTCATTTTTTGTACTTTTGAAAGAAATTTCCCCCTCCATAGCTGCTTTTATTTTACTCTACTGAATTTTCTTTTGTTGATTTAATAGTGATATTTTCTAATTTTTTCTTGTACTGATTGCCCTTGTTTTATGACCCCCACTAATGTGTATTTTTTTATCTATTTATTTACCATGGTTTCGTTTATCCCTAATAAATAAAGCATTTGGCATGATTTCATGTCTCTTTTGTGTGCCACCTCCCAGTCCATTTTTCTGATATTGTCTAGAATTTCATTTCTGGCGTATTTATTGGCATACTTCTTCATTTCTGTGATCCAAACTCTCCCCCTCACCCTTTTTTTAGGCAACACCAATCTTTAACTAATTATTTGGTTACTTATTCTCTTTATTTCTCTTGTCCCATCTCCTGGATGTGTTTCTCTTTCTATCTGAATACTTTCTCCAAAAGCATTTTCAACATGAATCTTTATGGAGAAAATATTCTTTAGGCTTTATATCTTCACAAATATTTTTGATACACTGTGGCAGTACGAATTCTAAAGATTTTTCCAATTTTCTGTCCCTTGCTTACTCAATCAAACACCAATTTGGATACTGCTGTGAAGGGGCTTTGCAGATATAATTAAGGTCACTAATCAGTTGACCTTAAAATAGGGAGATTATCCTAGGTTATCTGACTGGGACCAATGTAATCCCATGAGCCCCTAGATATTGAAAATTTTATCTGACTGGAGGCGAGAAAGATGTGGCAGAAGGAGAAGTCAGAGAGATTTGCTGTGCTGTGGGGGCTCTGAGATGTAGGGGGCCGTGTGCTGGGACTGGAAAGAGGCCCCTGGGAGTTAAGGAGAGCCCCTAGCTGGTAGCAAGGAAGGGGGTCCTTCAGTCCCAGAACTCCAAGGAACTGGATTCTATCTACAATCTGCAGGAGCTCAGAAGCAGATTCCTCCAGGTTCTCCAGCTAAGAGTCCAGTTTGTTAACACCTTGATTTTGGCCTCGTGAGACCCCGAGCAGAGAAATCAACCAAGTCAACTCAGACTTGTGACCTACAGAACTGTGAGAGAATAAATACGTGTTGATTTAAGCAGCTAGGTTTGTGCTGATTTGTTATGGCTGCAGTAGAAAAATAAGACATATACCCTCTTACTTAAGTGAGAATTTGACTGGATATAAAATTCTGGGTCCAAAACTCTTTTCCTTCAATACTTTGACAATAATTCTCCTGGGTCCTCTTGATACCAGGATTGCTGTTGAGAAGATGCTGTTGATCTGTCTCCTTCTTCCTTCTGCAGTTTCTCAGGGCTCATTTGCAGAGGAGCCAGAAGACTGAGTTCATCTCTGTCCAGTTGACTCTGCACTATCCTGTGCTGCCAGTCGTAGTCTCATGGAGCTGGAGGAAAGTTTTAAAAACTTTCCACCAATAGATCAATAGATGCACTTAGAAGTGTGACAAGCTTGTCGTTTTTCTTTTGTTCAGGTGCTGCTGGTATTCTCTCACTCCACCTTTTATAAAAGTCAAATTTATTGAGATATAATTTACAGACAAGACTCCCCTTCTTTTGGGATACAAGTAGCTGAAAGTGCCTTATCCTTGGGAGTATAAGAGAAACATGGAGGCATCTGGCCACACTATAAGGCATGTTCCCAGGCTGTGGGAGTAACAGCAGATGAACAACATTACTGCAGCCGTGACTCATCTGTCCAACCTGTAATTCTACAGAGAATCATTTTCCAAGCAGTATTATCTTCAGGTTTGCAGAGGGAAAAAACTAATGATATTTTCAGTGAAACACTTTAGCAAAGTGAATGCTGGAAGTAGATTAAGTCATTTTCACTTACTGTCATTTTTATATTTTACAAATTTCATAAAATCAGCCCACATAATCCTAGATTTATTATAAGTATGATAGATATTTTAAGAAACTATTCAATCTCTTTCAGTCATTGGAAACACTTATATTAATTCTAGGCTTTAAAAAATAGCCACTTTGTAGAACAACAGCATCCTTTAAAAACTGAACTCAGCTAAATTGATCAGAGATGACTAGATATTTTTCGGACTGTAACAGAAGCTTAATGAAAAATTCTAAATAGTTAAAATAGATTTTTAGAATAGACCTAAAAGGTGTGAATTATACTAACACTTTGCCTTTGAGGCACAATCATTAATTTTGGATTTAACGAAGCGAGTGGCACGATAAGAAAATATATAAAGTCAGGAGACTTGTACCTTTCAGAGCACAAATGAGCAATGAAAATCCATATGACCAGGGTTCCCCCGTGGGATGCTTACACAGTTCCTTGCTATGCGAGCATTTTTCTGCCTAGAAACTGCGTAAATGACTGTTCAGCTCTAGCTGGAAGACACCACGTGACATGGCAACAGCAGAGCAAGAAAACCAGGAAAATTTTCTGCTAGAAATCGAATGACTTGAAATCTTCCTTTGCCAAGCATTTTGGCTAAAGTCCCTCCTCTTCCCAACAAGTAAACACTCAAGGCAAAAGAAAACCATGATGGATGACAGTTAAACCTCTGGTTTCTGCAATAATGGATGAAAATTCTCAATAGAGGGATGAAATATTTACCTAGGAAAAAAGGTGTATGGACATAAAATGAAAAGCTAGTAATAATATATTTTTCATTAAAATGTTTTGCTTTCTTAGCAAGCATGTGCTAAACATTTAATTACACCTCTATTTAATCAGATAATTTTATTTTCCAATTTTTAAAAATTTTTTGTTTTACAGGACATTTTCTCTCACTTTTGTCTCCCACAATATTGAAGGCTTAAAAGAAATTGCTCCCATCAGAGAATGCCATCCATTTTAATTACTGTCAAAATATTTCTTATCTCCTCATAGAAGTAATCCTTATCTCAAAAGAGAGTGCTAGGCTTTTGTCTGATTGCTGCTTGCAGAACATTCTCACCCAGCATTATTTGAAATCTCCCTCATCTCTCTCTTTCTTTGTACGGACCCTTCCTGATCTCCATTCTGAGCTAAAAAGATTCACCTTCACGATGATAATATTGAGTCTCTCTGCCTGTCCCCCTGGAAACATTAAACCAGTCACTGGTCCTCCGTGGCTGAGTCAAAGCTTACTGCAAGCAATGCTCATTTTCTCTCAAAGCCAAGTTTAATCATTTGTTCAGGAGCCACTGGTGGGTGAGAGAATGGATTGGGCCATGGCCTGAGCGATCAAGGACGTGCCCTGGGAGAGAAGGAGAAGGAGGAGGAGGACAATGAGGAGGAGGGAAGAAACCTGACAGAACCCTGTGACATAAATGGAGGATTCAGGTGAGTGCACGGCTGTTACTCACGGGATGAACCCCTGCCCAGGATTCCTCCACTGGTTTATCACTATCACCTCGGGCTCTCTCCAGTCGGGGGAAACCTGCTCTTGATGTTTCCTGAAGACACTCTGTCTAGGCCTTTCTTTCAGAGCTCGGGATTTTGGAAAAAACAAAGGAGTCTTTTATATTTTCTCCTCTGCCATGAATCTCCCATGAGGAAAAAAACCCAGAAAGCTTCTTGCTTAGATAGTGAGACGGGAAGGTGGGAATATAGAGAGAAAAATCTAATGTTTGTCTTTATGTCACTACTATACAGTCCACTCAGCTGACACAGGTCACATTAGGTTTTATCCTCTTGTAGTTTAACCTGGATAAGAGCACATGAGAGTCATTCACTGCCGCTCCTCCTCTGTGTTCTAACTGGTTAAGAGTCAAGATGAATTCATCCATCTTTCACTGGGAGATACGATATTTTAGGTTCAGAGTTTTGGCTCTCAGTCACCAAAGCGAGAAGGATATGTAACTCTCTTGTTAAAAGCACAGCTGAGTTACATGAGAGGGAAATTATAGGGGCCAGACTTGAAAAGAGAGCTGAAAAGCAGAGTGGTAAGCCAAGGGTAGACACTGGCTTTCCAGAGGGTGGTGGAAGGACAGGGAAGGGAGGTGGAGGTTGTTGGCCTCAGTATGCAAGGGCCGTACTCCATAGATCCTACTCCTGTTCAAGGACCAGACATCAGGCTATGGGGTCTACCCATAGTGAGGAGTTGGAAGTGAGACACCATGTAAAGCTAAGATATAGTGAAAAGATGAATTAGAAAAAACTCTGCTCAGGGGCACAGGGAGACAACTTAAAGGTGACACAGGCACACTTCTCTGTCTTGGCCTGGGTTCTATGTGTAAAAACAAACAAATAAAAATTCTTCCCTAAGAAGTAATAACTACAGGCTGTCCTTATTTGGCTATACGTTTAGAATTCACTCTGCCTGACTGATCCAGGAGTCTCCAAGCCACAAAATTAAAATAAAAATGATTCCAAAATAAATAAATTGATTAAATTAATTTAAATTAAAATGATTCCTGGTTAGTAGAGATCCCTGGGTGACTAGCAGAATCAAGCATAGTACCCCTCCAGAAGAACACAACCTCAAGTAGGCTGCAGACATTTCCTACAGATAAAGTCCTGCCCAAGAAAAGCTCATGATTTAAACTGACAGAACACATCAAAACTCAAACCACAATAAGTGAAATATCCCATCCAACACAGTAGGTTAGGCCCTCAGGAACTACAGGTATTAGAACTATCAATAAAACTGAAAAATATGTATATTTAAATCATTAAAGGCATACAGGAAGGAATAAAAAACATTGAAAATAATGGGACACTATCAAAAAAAGACCAGCTATATTTGAAATAGAACCAAACAGAATTTCTAGCAATAAAAAATATGTTTGTTAAAATTAAAAACTCAACACACTGGGCCAGCCCCGTGGCTTAGCGGTTAAGTGCGCGCGCTCCGCTGCTGGCGGCCCGGGTTTGGATCCCAGGCACGCACTGATGCACCACTTCTCTGGCCATGCTGAGGCCGTGTCCCACATACAGCAACTAGAAGGATGTGCAGCTATGACATACAGCTATCTGCTGGGGCTTTGGGGAAATAAAAGCAATAAAAAGAAATTAAAAAAAAACACTCAACACACTGGTGAACCAGCACATTAGACCTAGTAGGACAGAGAATCAGTGAACTAGATGATTAATCTTAAGAAATGATTCAAAATTCAACGGAGAGAGTTGCACTCTGAAACTATAAGAGAGAGGTATAAAATGTAGATATACAATGAGATGGTCCAACTTGCACTTAACAGGGCCTCCAAAAGCAGAGAAGAAAGAAAATGAGAGAGAAGAAATTTTCAAAGAGCTAATAGCTAAATATTTTCCAGGATAAAGACAACAATCCTCCATTTCTAGAAACACAATAAATCCCAAGTGGGATACATAAAAGTAAATTCACTCCTAGGCACATTGTGGTGAAATTGCAAAATATCTTCAAGATCTTCAAAGAGAAAAACTTAAAGGAAAAAAAACTTAAAAGCAACTATTGATAAGATTACCTTCAATGGAAAGACAATCAAATTGACAATGGATTTCTAATTAGTTTTGAAAAATTCTCAGCGATTATCTCTTCAAAAATAACTTCTTCCCTATTTTCTCCCACCTCTCCCTTTAGGATTCCAACTGAATGTGGGGTAAACCTTCTCACTGTGTCTGCCGTGTCTCTTCCTCTTTCTTCCGGATTTTTCCACACTTTGGTCTTTCTATACCTCATTCCACATAATTTCTTCTGACGCACATTCCAGTTGATCAATTCTCTCCTCATGTATGTATAAGCTGCTATTAAAGGCATCCACTGAGTTGTTAATTTCAATTATTCAATTTTACAGTTCTAGATCATTCCATAATTCAAATATCCTGTGTCACTTTTATATAATTTCCAATTCTACACTTAAATTTTTCATCCTTTTTTAGCTCCTTAAACATAGTGAGCATAGTTACTTTTAAATTCCTGCCTGATAATTCTAAAATCTAAAGTTGCAAGATCTACCACAGTAGTCATTAGCCACAGTTGGCTACTGAGCACTTGAAATATGGCTAGCCCAGATAGATATGTACTGTAAGTGTAAAATGCACACCAGATTTCGAAGATTTAGCATAAAAAATGTCAAATATCTCATTATTAAGTTTTATATTGATTACATGCTGAAATAATTAGGTTAAATAAAAATTGGTGTTCAAATATACTGAGTTAAATAAAAATATTTAAAATACTAATTTCACCGGTTTCTTTTTATTTTTTTAATATGGTTACTAGAAAATTTAAAATTACATACAGGCAGAGCTCATTTTATTGCACTTCTTTTTATTGTGCTTTGCAGATATTGCATTTTTTACAAGACCCTCCACCAGCGAAAAGATTATGACTTGCTGAAGGCTCAGATAATGGTTAGCATTTTTTGGCAATAAAGTTTTTTTTTTTTTAATTTTATTGAGGTCATAATAGTTTATAACATTGTGAAATATCAGTTCTACATTATTATTTGTCATTCACCATATAAAGGTGCCCTTTTACCCCTTATGTCCACCCCCCAACCCCCTTCCCCTCTGGTAACCAGTAATCTGTTCTCTTTGTCAATGTATTTGTTTATCTTCTGCATATGAGTGAAATCATACAGTGTTTGTCTTTGTCTGGCTTATTTTGCTTAACATAATACCCTCAAGGTCCATCCATGTTGTTGCAAATGGGACGATTATGTCTTTTTTTATGGCTGAGTAGTATTCCATTTTATATATACACCGTATTTTCTTTATCTGTTAACCAGTTGATGGGCACTTGGGTTTCTTCCACATGTTTGGCTATTGTGAATAATGCTAAAATGAACATAGGGGTGCATAAGTCTCTTTAAATTGTTGATTTCAAGTTCTTTGGATAAATAACCAGTAGCAGGATAGCTGAGTCATATGGTATTTCTGTTTTTAATTTTTTGAGAAGTCTCCATACTGTTTTCCATAGTGGCTGCACCAGTTTGCATTCCCACAAGCAGTGTATGAGGGTTCCCTTTTTTCAACAGCCTTTCCAAAATTTGTTAATTTTTTGTCTTGTTAATTATAGCCATTCTAACAAGTGTAAGGTGATATCTCATTGTAGTTTTGATTTGCATTTCCATAATTATTAGTGATGTTGAACATCTTTTCATGTGCTTGTTGGACAACTGTATATCTTCTTTGGAAAAAATGTCTGTTCATATCCTCTACCCATTTTTTCATGGGGTTGTTTGATTTTTTGTTGTTGAGTTATATGAGTTCTTTATATATTTTGGAGATTAACCTCTTGTCAGATATATGATTTGCAAATATTTTCTTTCAGTTGGTGGGTTGTCTTTTTGTTTTGTTCCTGGATTCCTTTGCCTTGCAGAAGCTCTTTAGTCTGATGTAGTCTCATTTGTTTATTTTTTCTTCTGTTTCCCTTGCTTGAATAGACACGGTATTCAAAAACACGCTTCTAAGACAGATGTCAAAGAGTGTACTGCCTATATTTTTTTCTAGGAGTTTTATGGTTTCATGTCTTATCTTCAAGTCTTTAATCCGTTTTGAGTTAATTTTTGTGTATGGTGTAAGATAATGGTCTACTTTCATTCTTTTGCATGTGGCTGTCCAGTTTTCCTGGCACTATTTATTTATTTATTTATTTTTAAAGTAAATTTTTATTGGAAATTCTTTTTTTTTTTTTGTGAGGAAGATTAGTCTTGAGCTAACATCTGTTGCCAATTTTCCTCTTTTTGCTGAGGAAGATTGACCCTGATCTAACATCTGTGCCCATCTTCCTCTACTTTATATGTGGGAGACCTGCCACAGCATGGCTTGATGAGCGGTGAGTATGTCCGAGCCCAGGATCCGAACCTGAGAACCCCAGGCCTCCAAAACCAACCACTCATACTTAACCACTACACCACCGGGTGGGCCACCCAACACTATTTATTGAAGAGACTTTCCTTTCTCCATTGTATGTTCTTGGCTTCTTTGTCGAAGATTAGCTGTCCATAGATGTGTGGTTCTCTTTCTGGGCTTCCAATTCTGTTCCCGCAGAGGGCTGCCTTTTCCCCCTTCTCCTCTCAGATTTGCGTGCCAGCCGCTGAGTGTGGTCCAAGGCCCTAGATCGCAGCCACTGGCAAGGGAAAGGAGATATGCTTACCTCTTTCCACTGCCTCCCGGGGGATCCAGCACCCCCACCTTCAGATGTACGGCTGCATGGATCTCTCAGATGTCTATCGTGTTGTGTGGATGTCCTCTTTTGGTTTATGAATGTCCTTTTCATTGTATCTTAGGGGAGAGAAACTAGGGGAAGAGCTCACTCCACCAGGATGCTGACCTCACTCTTCTCAGCCATAAAGTATTTTTTAGTTAAGGTACATATATTGTTTTTTTAGACATAATGTCATTGCACATTTGATAGACTACAGGATAGTATAAATATAACTTTTCTATGCACTGGGAAACCAGAAATTCATGTCACTTGCTTTATTGCTTTATTTGCTGTATTGTGGTGGTCTGGAACTGAACCCATGATATCTCTGAGGTATGCCTGTATGTGGCTCACATTGTGGCTTGCATTACGGTTCTATTAGAGCACTGATCTTAAGCTTCTGTTTTCTCTTTCTACTGTATGTTTCTCCTGGTTCTCATTCTTGTGCTTGGTTATCTTTTTATGTGTGCTGGCCATTGTACTTTAAAAATGACTGTGGAAAGAATTACAAGTCTAAGATGATATTTCCTTGCTCCAGAAGTGACTTTCACTTCTTTGTATCAGGCACTTCGTAGCTATAAATCCAGAATCATTTTCATTACATTTCAGGAAATGAAATATTTGTGGCAATGCAGAAGATTTGAAGCTGGACCGCGGTCTGTTTGAGAACCTGCACTTCACCTTTACCCCTAGGGCCCAGTCCCTCAGGACCCCTACCCCATGTCTTATGCGTGCTTTGCCCCATGAAATTTTCCAAAGCATGCATAAGCCACCAAAAGAGCTATGATTAAAAAGTGGCTGATTTTATTACCATATCACTAATGCCACAATTAGAAAGCCACCATATATGATAGGAAACTACTGTAATCAGGAAGTCACCACAATCAGAAGCCACAGCTTCTACTGCTGGCTGGGGGACCACACAGCACTTGTGATGATCTGCACAAATGGATGCCATGTGCCACGTGTCCTGCTCTCAATATCTCGATGCCCATGACCAGAGACTAGGATCTCTGCCAACGCTGCTGCAGAAAAACCAGATGTCTCCACAACTGGGCTTGGCAGCAGGAGAAACAGAAGCCTGGTCTCTGCAGTAAGTCTGCCACATTTGATTGACAGAATCTAAATCACATCCAGGACTCTGGTTGTGAAGGAGTCTGAGAAAGGCAGTTTTTAGTTTCCATGTAGTACAGGAAGGTACACTAGAAAGAAGAGGAAATGGGTGTTAGGTACCCATTTCCCCCATCTACACCAGGCACACACAGTTGTGATGCTATTCATTATTTTTTGCTATTATTTAATGAGTTCAGTGGGTTGTTATAAGGCAAATACCCAGCATACACCATCCAGGTTAAGAAACAGAATTTTGTCAGCCCCCAGCAGCTCCCTTAGGATCCCATCCCAGCCTAACTTCCTGCCTTCCCCCCAAAGGAACACTTCCTTACGTTTGCACCCAAGGGCAAACATTCTTAGACACTATAACTTGGAGTTGCCCATTTAAAAAAAACTGGATATGTCTCCTAAATCCATTTCAATCCAAAGATTTCCCCCTTTACCTGTTTTTCTTGTTTTTCATCCTAAAATATGATGCTATTTATTTAAAGTTATAAGATATGAAAAATGATGTTATATCTTGCTTATTAATGTATCATATATATGTAAGTATCTGCACATCCATATGTCAATATCTATATATCTACTTCTATGTATACAATTTCTATAAAGGCAGTAGGACCAGTAGTGGCTTCATGCATGGGTTCTGGAATCAGGCTGCCTGGTTCAAAACCTGTATTTGTGTGACCTGGAGCACACAAGTTTCTCTAACCCATCTCTCACAGCATATATTTCTCTATGTGTAAAATAGCTATAATTATAGTACCTACTTCAAAACATTGCTGTGGGGCTCAAATAAGATAATGCCTGTAAGAGACTTAGCATAGTGCCCAGCTCTTGACAGTTCTTAGGAAATTTTAGCTCTTTTTGTTATAAGGTGGCACAAGATCTAGATGATAAACCCAACTCATATCATGTTGGCAAGGCACTGCCTCTCTCTGGGTCTTGATTTCTTTGTCTTCCCAATGAGGGAGTTGTCTTACATGCTCTGTGAGCTGAGTTCCTGAGCCAACATCCTCCAAGTTCGTAACTGGAGACAGTGAGGCCCTGGAAGAAGTTCTTCCTCAGCACTTTATTAAGTAAGCAGGTTGGAAAGACTGGCTTCTAGGCATCTTTATTTTAAAATTGTTTTTACAAAGTCTTATAATTCTAACTTATCTCTAGATGCTACTTAAGAGAAACGTGATACAACTCCCCCCATGAAGCACAATGAGACAAGCAGCAGAGGCTATGAGCTCACTTGCTGAAATCAAGAACACCAGAGGAGGGCCGGCCCTGTGGCTTAGCGGTTAAGTGCGTGCGCTCCGCTGCTGGCAGCCCGGGTTTGGATCCCCGGCGCACACCGGCGCACCGCTTCTCCGGCCATGCTGAGGCCGCGTCCCACATACAGCAACTAGAAGGATGTGCAGCTATAACATACAACTATCTAGTGGGTCTTTGGGGGAAAAAAATAAATAAATAAAAAATTTAAAAAAACCTTAAAAAAAAAAAAAAAAGAACACCAGAGGGCACTCAGTTGAAGAGTGAGGGCGAAGAAAGTGAGGTTGGCTCTGGCCAGTCTTTTCAGGGGGTGAGAAAACAGTGTGAGCAGAGGCTGGTGGAGAAAGGAGTAGGACATTAGTCTTCCGTGAAAAGCTGTCATTTAATTTAGTCTTCAGCTCCCCTGATGTGCATGCCTTGGGAGAGTGGTTGTGTATGGTTTTGTTACCCTTAACTGGATTGTTGTTACAAAGCTTAAAGGATCACACTAATAAAGCAAAAACAAATGACAAAAGCACAAACCTTAATCTTTTGCTGTGGATTCTTATGCAATGGAAAGTGCTTCCAGAATCCTAGTATTTGGTGAATGAGTCAGTGTCCTTGTTCACAGTGTCTGTCAACACTATGGGCTTTCACAATACTTAGGGGAGATGGGCCCTGGAAAGAAACTAACCTTGTGGCAGTGTACACACAGCAACTTAGTCCCCAAGGAAAATTTAGATTCAGAGAAATGCATATTAAGACTGTGATAAATATTGGAGACAGACGAAGACGGATGGATAATAATTGAGATATAATTCACTGAAACTATATTATGTAACTGAACCATTTTTAACTCTCATAGAGGTAATATATTTAAAAATTAGAGGGCCCAGCCCCGTGGCTTAGTGGTTAAGTGCACGCAGTCTGCTACTGGCGGCCCGGGTTCGGATCCCCGGCGCACACCGACACACTGCTTCTCTGGCCACGCTGAGGCGGCGTCCCACATACAGCATCTAGAAGGATGTGCAACTATGACATATAACTATCTACTGGGGCTTTGGGGAGAAAAAGGGAAAAAATGGAGGAGGATTGGCAATAGATGTTAGCTCAGAGCTGGTCTTCCTCAGCAAAAAAGAGGAGAATTGGCATGGATGTTAGCTCAGGGCTGATCTTCCTCACAAGAAATAATAATAAAAATTAGAAATAAAAGCAACTCCATAGAGACTAGAACCTAACGAATGTTCAATTTTACCTAGGGTTCTTAAATTATCTTTTCATATCTATTTATGTGATAATAGTTTCTATTCTATTCTTAAATTCTTTTCTTTTCAGTTAACATAATTTTAAGAGTACAAAAAAAGATCTTTACACAAATGAACTTTTTACGCAAATTTTTTACACACAAAAAAAGATCTTTACACAAATTTACAATTCAATAAACTGCAGTTCAGAAATAATGAAAATCTAGGCAAATGAAGCCTTTCTTAGATAACCAAAGGTTTCAATTAATGACTGCTCTCCATCTTAATCTCAGCACTGTGTGTTTAGAAAATTGAAAGTCTGGAAAGTCTCACCAGCTATAACTTTAGGTGACATGATCATAGAGAGTAATGGGAACATTCCAGCTCTGACATATGAAAATTCCAAAATCTGAGCAGATATCTATACAGTCCATCAGCTACTTCCGTAAAAGGAAAGGCTTAAATACGATTTAGAAAATCTTTTTGGTCACCAAGACCTATCAAAGAAGCTTGGATGCTTTGCTTAAGAGTTGTTGCTAGACTTGCTTAGTGATTAGTAAATGACGGAGTGATAGTTAACATTTAATCTGAAGTTCTAGTTTTTGCATTTACTCTGAAGATCTGTGATATACTCATTTGTTCAGTGTGGAGCAGATGTTACTTTCAGGTAGACAACTCTTTGCCTGGCATGTGGCTGATCTTCTTTCAAGGGACTCTTGGTTCCTGGACCAGGCTGGTGTGGGTCGAAGTGGAGGGTTTGCCCCTGTTTTGAGTTCACATAAATGTAAAAATCACTATTTTTAATTGTTCACTTCTCGATATTCCTTATCACCCCTGAGTGTCTCTTCATTTCTTTTTATCTGAAGCCCAAGTGTAGGACTATAAGATATGGCAGGACAGAGACGTAAGATATTTGTAATTCTCTGCATCTCACACTGGGCTGTGTACTCTGTTAGTACACGGCTGAGTGCCAAGGAGAACAAGGAAACAGGTTAATTCTGGGGTTGCCCTAGAGAATCCATTTTAGTAAAAAATTTATACAGGATATGCTTAGTAATTTACATTTACATTGAAACAAATCCAAGTATATTATGAAGTAGAATGCAGAACTGCACATAATTTTTTTCAGCAAAAACAAGGAACTTCAAAGAAATTTGTCTCCTGCAGAGGACCACTTTGGGCGGGTTTCTTGATCCTTAGGAGTAAAGCAAATGCTTGCTCACGTTCTCGGTCATTAGCCGTACTAGGGAACACATGTGGAATTCTTGTTTAACAACCTCATTTGATGTCCAAGGAAATAGAACACCAAGAGAAAACTGCTAATTTATGAATATGATTTGGGCTTTATATATTTTCATTCTTCAATTTAACCTTGGATATTTCCTCCGACTCCCAACCTCAGCCTTGGGTAACTAGAAAATTCAGAGAATGCGTGATCTGGTGGGAATGAAGAGCGTGAGGTGGTCCATGATTTTAGTCCCTCTCTGCCACTAACCACTGTGTGAATTGAGCTGGGAATCTGATGTCTCAGTCCCTCAGCAATAAAGAAATGCTTTGAAAAAGAAAGAGTTCCAAATACCCATCATACTTGCTTTGTGTGGTTGTTAGAAAGATCAAACCAGGTGACAGGTGTGAAGTGAGGTTTGCAGTGCTGTGAGGAGAGATGGAACCCACCTTTCAACAAACAGTGCTGAGGACACTGGATGTCCACATGCAAACGAATGAAGCCGGGCCCTTATCTAATGGCATAGACGGAAACTGACTCACAGTGGAGCAAGGTCCTAAAAGTAAGACCTGAAACAATAAAACTCTTAGAAGAAAACATAGGACCAAAGCTTCACAACATCAGATTCGAAAGATTTTTTGGAAAGGACACCAAAGGCACAGGTAACAAAAGAGAAAACAGACAAATTAGACTTCACAAAAATTTAGAAATTTTGTATGTCAGAAGACGCTAGCCACAGAGTAAAATGGTACCCACAGAGTGGGAGAAAATATTTGCAAATCATATATCTGATAAGGGATTAATATCCAGAGTATATAGAGAACTCCTAAAACTCAACAACAAAAAGACAACCTGAGTAAAAAATGGGCAAGGACTAGCATAGATATTTCCCCAAAGAAGATACACAAATGGCCAATAAGGACCTGAAAAATGTTCAACATCAGTAATTATTTGGGGAAATGGAAATCAAAACTATAATGAGATGCCACCTCACACTCATTAGAATGACTACTATCAAGAAAACAGAAAGCAATAATTGTTGGTGAGGATGTGGAGAAGTTGGAACCCTGTGCATTGCTTGTGGCAATGTAAAATGGTGCAGCCGCTGTGGAAAACAGTATAGTGGTTCCTCAAAAAATTGAAAATAGAATTACCATGTGATCCAGCAATTCCACTTCTGGATAGACACCCAAAAGTACTGCGAGCGGGGTCTGAAAGAGATATTTGTACACCATGTTCATAGCAGCATTATTCACAATAGCTAAGACATGAAAGCAACATGTGTCCATTGATGGATGAATGGATAAGCAAAACGTGGTATATACACACAATGGAATATTATTCAGCCTTAAAAAGGAAGGAAATTCTGCAACTGCTACAATGGAGACAATCCTGAGGACATTATGCTAAGTGAAATAAGCCAGTCACAAGAAGACAAATACAGTGTGATTCTACTTATATGAGGGACTTTAGAGTAGTCAAAATCATAAAGACAGAGAGTATAATGGTGGTTGCCAGGAGCTAGAGGGAGGGAAGAATGGGCAGTTACTGTTTAATAGGTATAGAATTTAGATATTATGAGACAAAAAAGTTATGGGGACAGATGGTAATAATGGTCACACACAGTGTGAATGTATTTAATACCACTGAACTGTACACTAAAAAATGATTAGGATGGTAAAGTTTATGTACATTTTATAACAATTAAAAAGAAAAAAAAAAACAGAGATGGAGCCCAAACACTAGAATCCAGTGCTGGAAGGCACTTTGATAACG
Organism: Ceratotherium simum simum; assembly: GCF_057802395.1. Taxonomy (NCBI): domain Eukaryota; kingdom Metazoa; phylum Chordata; class Mammalia; order Perissodactyla; family Rhinocerotidae; genus Ceratotherium; species Ceratotherium simum. Next base: position 16,993,306 of record NC_141937.1, on the reverse strand, counting down.
AATGGAAGTGGGTTTGCCCTGAACAATTCTAATTTCAGGCCAGTGCACTTGACTGCTATTTTCTCTGCAAGGTCTGTGGTTGGTGACTCATCACTGTGCCTCCACTGCTAAGATTTGCTTTATTCTTTGGCTTCAGGCTTCCTCCTAATTCTGGCCCTTGGATGCTAGAAACCCACACCCAGGCCACTAAGAGGGATGGAAAAGAGCAGGATGGAATCACCACTGACCCATCCCCCACTGTTGGGAACCATCTCCTGGAGTGTAAGCCCCTGGAGTGGGTGTGATTGTCAGCACTGCTCTCTAATCCTCTCAGGAATGTCTTGAGGTTGGGTCTAGGCCTTCCCTCTTTTCATAGATAAACAAATTGAAGACTACAGAAGTTAAGTGCTTTATGTCTGTGTCTTTCTATCTGCAGTGCCTCCCCGCACACGCACACGTGGCTGGTGAACTCCTGCCCCTCATTTACAACCCAGCTACCTGTCAACTCCCTCAGAAGCCCTCCAGTCTAGGGACCCCTCCCAGGCACTCCTATGATGTGGCACACATTGTTTCCTCACTTCCTTCCCAGGGTTTGTGCCTCTGTCTCCTGAGATGGATTGAGAGCACCTTGACAGCGGGATCTGTGCATATATGACTTTGTGCCCCTGTCACCTGGCGCAGTCTGGCAAAAGAATGCTGTGAAATCCAAGAATTAATGAGTGAATGGATGCATGAATGAATAAATAAATAATGTTTTAAAATAGTAGGTTCCCAAGTGAGAAATTCATTCTGGTTTATGATCCCCTAGAAGTTCTTATCAATCTCCCTCTTCACAACTGTTAACAACCTTGGCCCCACCCCAGCTGGAAGGGGTTCAAATATCCCTGAGGCAATATTTAGAAAGGAGAATTTGTTTAGCTCCCGTTGGCTCCAGCCCAGTTAACCCTTTCCAAGCCCTTGCTGAGCCTCATGCTAGAAAGTTCCTTGATGGAGCAGTGTCTTGTGAAGAACACACAACTGAGTAGGAACAGGCCAGTTGAAAGCAGTTCCTCTGTTGGCAGTTGTTTTCAGGCTTCCATAATTAATTTCATACTAATTAATCTGTGTGCTCTTTGGAAAGACAGCAAATTCACTGCTGGTTGGGCTAGTCTCAGGGGAGCTTTTAATGGCCCCCAAGAGTTCTCTCCTTGTGTGGGATCAAATAACCAGGACTGCAAGGGGTCGTCCTCTAGAGAGGCTGACAAACACCCTCGGGCACGGGGTTTGGTTTGCAGGGTCAGTAAGGGCAGTAATGTGACTTCTCACTCAGTGCTGTCATGCCAGGGAGAGAGCAGCAGAGCTCTGCCTCTGAGACCTTAGCTGTTAGCAGTCACCGGGAGAGAGCCATACTGAGAGCAGAGTCTCCTGAATGGTTTTGAGCTGTGGGCTCCATCCAATTTCAAACATGGACCATTCTACTTGAAAGTGTTACTTTACTAGCTGTGTCATGGCTGCACCCGGGTCAGGGCCAGAGGCTGATGACCCGACAGCTGAGTAAGTGGGATGCAAGTTCACCTCAGCCTGCTGGACAGTCACAGAGCTGTTCCTAAGTATCCCCCAAAAGCTCACCCATGGCATCTCTTTGATTTGGTTGGGATACAATGTGCTGATGTTTGTCCTTCCCAAGTGACCACTGTCCCCTCCATGAAGCAGGGCTGGGCCACAGAGTTGGTTCACTTGTTTCACTTACAAGACACTCTCACATGCCAGGCTTTGGGGTCAGTAGGTTACTGACATGTTCCCTATCTTTGATGATACAGGTAGATTGGGGCCCTATCTTTGAAGCATACAGGTAGATTGGGCACCTATCTTTGATGATACAGGCAGATTGGGTCCCTAGTCCCACACATCTGTGATCACTGCTGTAACAGACAAGGGCAATGCAGAGGGGAAACAGCATAAAACATTGCTTCCTCAAAGAAGCTGGCTGTGATTCCCCACACAAGGTTGCATCTCCCTGTTAAAGCCTCTGCATCACTTTGTACTAGACATGAACTCCACAGAGTAGGAACATGTCTGTCCTGATCAGCACTGTATTTCTGGCACCGAGCACAGTCATTAGCACATCATACGTGTTTCGTGTATGTGTGTTGAATGAGTGAGGAGTCATGGAAAGAGATGTTGACATTTGAGGCAGGTCTGGACAAATCAGAGGGGTTTGCCAGGAGAAGTGAATGGACAATTTTGTAAAACGAATGTATGTAATTAAATTTATGTCCCTCCTGGTTAGCACAGGCATAATCCATGATGTTTACAGGTACTTTTGATAGCAGCAGGAAGGAGAGACAGATGAAGTGTTCCTTAGTTACTCGTGGGTGCACAAAGTATTTGTGGTCCTTCCCTTCCACATACTTGGAAAACCAACATTGTAATGGGAATGGGGCTTGGTGAGCAGGGGTCCCAGATCAGGGTGAGATAGCAGAACCTGCCTTTCCTTCATTCCTGCTCCGTCCTCCTATGAAAGAGCTGCCATCCCCCTTTCTCCACACATTGAGACTGCGAAGAATTAAGACTTGAAAGAAACCTTGGAAAGATTGTTATTTCTTTGGTTAGTACCCCCCCCGCTCCAAAACCCCAGTAGATAGTTGTACATCATAGCTGCACATCCTTCTAGTTTCTGTATGTGGGACGCGGCCTCAGCATGGCCAGAGAAGCGGTGTGTCGGTGTGCGCCCGGGATCAGAACCCGGGCCACCAGCAGCGGAGCGCACGCACTTAACCGCTAAGCCACGGGGCCAGCCCGTTTTTTTTTTTTTCCCTGAAAAAGGTTCTCCTTGAGCTAACATCTGTGCTGAGCTTCCTCTATTTGTTTTGTATGTGGGCCGCCAGCACACCATGGCTGCTGACAGAACGGTGTAGGTCTGCACCTGGGAACTGAACCCGGGCCACTGAAGTGGAACATGCTGAGCTGAACACTAGGCCACCAGGGCTGGCCATGGTTGGTATTTTTTATTTTACCTTCCTCTACTCTCTAATCAGGGTGAATATATTGGTGATAGGCCATTTACCAGTTTCAGTGTAAATTAGGAATCTTTAATTCATGATTCAATTCAACTCAACAAAGATTTAGGACCAGGAGAAGGGAGTTAACATTGCAGGACCCCTGCAACGTGTCAACCACAATGCTCCCTTAAGCTCCATAGTGGGAGGGTGGAGCCTGCAAGGGCAGATAGTCTGTCCTCCAGCTCCCTGGCAGCCAGGCAGTGAGCTTGTGGCCTGAGTGAGCTGACCAGATGCTTTCAGGGATCTTGAATTGGAAGGCGAGGGCCCCAGTGCAGGGAGAGTCAAGGATTACTCACAGCAGCAGTGTGGAGCCAGTGCCCAGAGGGGCAGGCATGGCGTCCTAAGCAGAATGTTCCTGTGGGTGATCCTGGCTGGGCCTGGCCTGGTCCCTGTGGTTTGTAAGCCTGGCTCTCCAGCCCTCCCATCGATCCTGAGAGACTCCTTTTCAACAGACTCTTTCTGCTAAATATGGCTTCTGATGTTTGTAGCTGAAAACCCAGCTGATGCAGCCAGTAAGAGGTAGAATCAGGGCTCAAATTGGGTCTCTGAAATACTGCAAATTCATTATTTACTCTTCTATAGCCAAAAGGGAATCTGAATGGCTGCCAGATGCTGTCCAGTTTAAGCCTTCATGGGAAATGGATTTACAAATAGATCAGAGTTCAAATAGATCAACAGTGATCACACACACACACGTATGTATTCACACACACACAGGTTTAAATAGATTGGCAAGTTTCCCCGAAACAACTTGGTTAAGATTTCTGTTGCTGGCTTTTCCAAAGGAGGAGAGCAGATCTAATATTTACTGAGTGGTTGTAAGCTCAAGAGGCATTGGGTGGGCTACAGAATAGAGTGTGTTGTTTAAAAATAGATATGGGAGTCAGATTTGATTTCACTCCTAGGTCTACTGTTTAATAGACCTTTGTGACTTTGGACAAGTTAACTATCTTCTTTGGACCTTAGTTTTCTTATCTGTAGAATGGGGATAATAAGTCCTATTTCATAGACATTTAAAACAGCACACACAAAGTGCCCAGCAGTGTCTGGCACATGGTAAGTGCTTAGCAAATGGAAGTTACTATTTTTATTTAAATACATTGCCTAGTTTAGTTCTACAGCAATGCTGGTAAGTGGGTATTTGACTTTTCTTGAATAAGTTTAGGAATCTTGTTGGCATAACCTCGTACCCCTTCTAGAAGGGAATGTGGGAGTGGGTGAGGAGCAAGTGTGGTGAGGAGGAAGCCAAACATGTCTTTATGAAAGTTCTGTTTGAGCCTAAAATGTCATCTGGGTTATCTGTTTTCAGTTTCGTTATTGAAGTTTTAGTCAACAGTTAACTTGACCTTTTCATTTTACTTGCCATAACACCCAAGACAAATTTAGATTTCAAAGAGGCTGCTATAAACCAAGGGCCCTCAGTACTTCATGACAAACCATAACACAGTTCTCCTGAGCTGGGTTAGCCATGTTACCCCTGGTCTCCTGACACTCAGGTGCAGGATACGCCAGGCGAGGCACAGCTCTGAGCATCCCGCTGTAGGATGCTGCTCCTGCGGTGTAGCAGGGACCACAGGCAGGTTTTGACCAGCACCAGCCAGAACAGCCCACTTCACCAGCAAAGTGCTGATGGCTTTGGAGGAAGCAACCAAATCCACTTAGAAAATAAGTCAATCAAAACATTCATTAATGAATACTTAATAGTCATCCACACTACATTCTATTACACAACGTACCATAGATGAAAAGACTTTGTCAGTGTGCTTAGCAAATAACAGGGATAAGGGAATGTTAAGTTCCCTTCTCCCTTTCTTTTTTTTTTTAAATGATCCTCTTTTATAATTTTATTTATTTATTTTTTCCCCCAAAGCCCCCGCAGATAGTTGTAGGTCATAGCTGCACATCCTTCTAGTTGCTGTATGTGGGACGTGGCCTCAGCATGGCCGGAGAAGCGGTGCATCAGTGCGCGCCCGGGATCCAAACCCCGGGCCCCCAGCAGCGGAGAGCGTGCACTTAACCGCTAAGCCACGGGGCCGGCCCTCCTCCTCCCTTTCTTATACAAACTCTTTTGGTGGCTTGTAAAAAATTTTCATCTGAATTAGTTTATATAATCTTCACAATGATTTTAAGAGATGTGTGTTGTTTTTAATCTCTGCCTCACAGAGGTGGAAATCTGGAATTTGGAAACAATTTTTCCAGGATTACGCTGTCTGGAAATGGTAGAGCAGGGCCTCAGACCCAAATATTTTGACATCAATCTTGTATTCACTCATTCCCCATCTGTGGATCATCTATCATGCCCCTGGACCTGGGCTGGGAACCGGGGACTCGTGTCTCGGCCATGGCCCCTGCCTGCAAGGAACTCACACTGGTTAGGAAGAGCCTTTCCTTTTTGCCATCCTGTCTGAGACAGCACCATTTATTTTTCTGGCCCTAATTAATGACCCATTCATATCCCAAGGCCAGAGGATGAATGGCTATATTCAGCTTTCCAATTTATGATAATTTTCTTTGGAAACCAACCAGTTTGGGTCTCCATTTCCATCTGCCCACACACTTTCCAGTTAAACCTCCTAGTGTGGAACATGGAAACATTTCTCACAAGGCCCCAGAGAGGGGCATTTCAGGAGTCTGTGACACTCTGGCTCTCTTCGGTCTGGGAAACAGAGGGGGAGATGCCCCAGTCAATGCACACCCAACTGTTGGGTTTTTTCTTTCTGTTTTTAGTTTGTTTTATTTCTTTTGTAAGACAAACCTGGGTTTGCTGCTTACCTGGCAAGAGAGACAACTACTTCAACCGACGCTGGTAGCATCTCAGAGGGGTAGGGGTAAAGCTGGATATTTATTGAGACTTTGAAGATGAGTTTAATGTAAGTCTCTAAGTCTTGCACTGCTTTGCTCTGTTAGGATTGTGTTACTGTTTTAAAACTTGAGAAATGTTGCCTTGAGAAGAAAAGTCTTCGAAAACCCTTTTAAGGTTTGGGGCTGTTGTCCAGTTCTTCTTCTGGCCGAGTGGCAACATAATGAGTCCAGAGAAGTCTGGCTGTGGAACATATGGACCAAGACACCAGTGACTGTCTATGAGCATGTGTGGCCACTTTGATTTTTCTTAGTTCACTACTACTTCCCAATTTATTCCAAGGACAAAAACCTCCTTTCCACCCCACTCTTCAGCAGGTGGAACTTCTGGGAGCATCATATACATGACACATTAATAATCATGCCAATCACAGTAATGCCAATAGCCCACATTTATTTACCCCTGACTCTGTGCAGGGAACTGGGCTAAGCACCTCACATGGATTCCTCTCATTAAGCTTCATAACAATGCTGTGAGGGGGGTACTGTTTATTCTTTTTTTGTGTGTGTGAGGAAGATCAGCCCTGTGCTAACATCTGCCAATCCTCCTCTTTTTTTTTTTTTTTTTTGCTGAAGACGACTGGCCCTGTGCTAACATCCGTGCCCATCTTCCTCCATTTTATATGGGACGCCACCACAGCATGGCTTGCCAAGCGGTGCGTCGGTGCGCACGCGGGATCCGAACCGGCGAACCCCGGGCTGCCGCAGCGAGCATGCGCACTTAACCACTTGCGCCACCTGCCGACCCCTCTATTCTTATTTATAAATTGGGATAATGAAACTTACTGAGGTTAGGTACTGGGACAAGGTGTTAAGTACTGCTGGGGCCAGAATTCAAGCCAAGGCTCTCCGAGCCCAAAGCCTTCACTGTTATTCTGTAGAAGCTCTCTTTCCTTTTAAAATATATTGTTCTTACAATTCATTTCTCTAAAGCAATATCCACGTGTTTGCCCACAAGGGAGAAGACTGACTCTCTGGGGACAGAACTCCTCTCTTCTTTCAATCTGGCAGGAGTCTAACTTTCATCCATGTCTAAGTGATTAGGTAGATCCTCCCGCTCCGCGGGGTGGAGGCCGCCCCACTTTTGTGCTGTTCTGCCTGGTTTCCTGATTTGCCTGGGAAGCCTCCCAGGTGAGAACGGTTTCCCCGGTAGCTGACAGCCCACCCACTGGCCCCTCTGCCAGAGTGAATCAATGGTTTTGTGACTCTTGGTTTCTTGAAGGTGTTTCTCTTGGGATATTCCCAACTCCTCTGATGCATATTATGACAAATTAGTGATGAGGAAGACACTTCCTTGGGCTAGAAGGAATGAATATTTAGATAAATAAGAGAAAATTGTCCAGCCGCCCCGTGGCTTACCGGTTAAGTGCGCGCGCTCCGCTACTGGCGGCCCGGGTTCGGATCCCAGGCGCGCACCAACGCAGCGTTTCTCCGGCCATGCTGAGGCCGCGTCCCACATACAGCAACTAGAAGGATGTGCAGCTATGATATACAACTATCTACTGAGGCTTTGGGGAAAAAAAAAAAAGGAGGAGGATTGGCAATAGATGTTAGCTCGAGCCAGTTTTCCTCAGCAAAAAGAGGAGGATTAGCGCGGATGTTAGCTCAGGGCCGATCTTCCTCACAAAAAAAAAAAAAAGAAAACTGTCAACCTAAATGGTGGCTGCCATAGAGTAGGAGGATTTTGAGCAACTCGTTCATTTATTTTCCTGGCTTTAGGCAGACATTGCTAATTGTTCCAGATAGATGAAATTCTACCAGTTTAACAAGATCCTAGAGAAGGAGATTCCACTGTTCCCTGTAACAGCTGGGTGATTATTTCTAATAGCTAATCAAATCCCGCAACTAGGAATCTGGACTTCATTTCTAGTTATTTTTCCTAGGGAGAGATGGAGGAAGGATTACCCACTTGATAGAGGGGGGGTCACACTTGCTCTGCTTTATTGTCCTAGGAACAGGGAATGCAGTGGAGGAAAGGACTCGCTGGCCTTCATGGAATGGTGGAAGGTGAGGGGAGAAGTAAGCCCCAAGTTCAAGCTCAGAAAGTGGGGGGCCAAGTCCCAGAGATCAGGAACCGTGACCATAGAACTTCTGGAATCTCCGTGAATGTTCTGTGTAGCTAGTGCCTGTTTTCCCATGGTGAAAACACTTTATAAAGACAGGCTCTATACACTTGCTTCCTGGGCAGCAAACAAGATGAGGAGGAGGTAGCAGGGTGATGATGGAATTGACTTAGGGGACTGGGGGAGAGACCAGCTCTGGGGGCAGTGTGAGAGGGGGCTGCTCTGTCAGAAGAGGATACAGGCTGAGTCCCGGCCACCTGAACTGACAAAGAGGTGAAAGCGAAGGGAGTGATTCAGGGTCTCAGAAAGAATCCTGACATACACAGTAGAAAGACTCCAGGAGAGCTGCTATGAACCCTAGCAGGGTCTCTAACACACCCGTAAACTGTGAGTTAAGTTCACGGCATCCTGACCTACCCCTGGTAAAGTCACACCTCCTCCTGAATTGTGGCTTTTTCATTCTTTTTGTCTGTTCTAGTCAAAGACTGTTATTTTATAAGGAAAGAAAAAAGCGGGGGGAAGAAGAGGAAACAGAGTTCTTGGAACAGGTGCACCTTAAAGGTGTTGCTTTGGGAACAGAGGCTTTCAATTTAGAAGGAAATTTTCTATAGAGTGTATTCTTTTTGTTCCCTGTTTTTTCTTTGCGATACAACATACAAAAGTACAAATTTTGACACATGTTTATCTCCGTGGAACCACCACCCAGGTTAAAATCAGTGTTTTCAGCAGTCAGAAGGCTTCATCACACCCCTTCCTAGACAATATCCCTCCCCTCCGGGGGTCACCTCTTCCATCACCATTGATTCCTTTTCGCCTCTTCTTTAGCTTCACATGAATAGGATCACACAGTATGTTCTCGTGCACGACTGGTTTCTTTTGTTTTCATAATGATTACAAGAGTCATCCCGTTGTGTGTACCTGTAGCTGGTTCTTTTTTGAAACAGTGAGTAGTATTCCTCTGCATGACTATACTACAATTTTGCCATCTGTACCAACCACCCTACTGTTGATGGATATTTGGGCTGGTTTCCAGCAGAAAAGCTATCAGTAAAGCTGCTATGAACTTTCTTAACTTTTTATTTATTTATTTATTTATTTATTTATTTATTTATTTATTTATTTTAGTGAGGAAGATTGGCCCTGAGCTCACATCTGTTGCCAATCTTCCTCTTTTTTTTTTTTTTTTTTTTTTGCTTGAAGAAGATTGTCCCTGAGCTAACATCTGTGCCAGTCTTCCTCTATTTTATATATGGGGCGCTGACACAGCATGGCTTGATGAGTGGTGCACAGGTCTGCGCCCGGGATCCAAACCCGCAAACCCCAGGCTGCCAAAGCAGAATGCATGAACTTAACCACTACGTCACCAGGCTGGCCCATCTTATCTTTGAATATTGACTTTTCTTATGAAATTTCAGATGTGTTTCCTAGAAAACATTTTGAGCTTGATGAGTCATGTGAAACAGGAAACATTTCACTGAAGGCCTCCACACGTAAAGGGCAATGATAGTTTCAAATCGCATCATTCTTGTAAGTAAATCATAACATTGTAAAGCAGAGCCTCTGCTCTTTGGCACACAGGCAGAAGCGTTCATAGCAGTGTTTTTCATATTGCAGACTGGGAACCATAATGTGCTGTAAAGTAAAAAAACAATTTTTTACAAAACAGAAAACAAGAGAAAAACAAATTTTTTTTAGGACTTCTGTCTCAGTGATATGTACACGTGTTTTCTGGGTTGCGAGGATAAAGGGAAAATTGTGCCAAACCTCGTCAGGGACAGAACCCTGAGTGTGATGGAATTCACAACCTCTTTCCGGGAAGAAATTAGCTTTCCAGATAAAACACTGAAGTGATTTTTTGATGAATTTAATGAGATTAAGAGTTGCTCAAGGAAACTGGTTACCTACCCACCCACTTAACTATCAGTGAATATCGGTCAAGAATCTAATAACCTTTACTCAAACAATTATTTTCTTTTAGTAATTAGTCTAACCATAACCATCTTCTTTTTCTATAAAATATCCCCACTACAAATAAATCTTTGAATGGCCTACCACAGGCCTTTTCCTTTGCAGCAAGATTGTAAAAATAACTTCAAAATGTGTTCATAATTAGATTGATGAAAAGTTTCCTTAAAACTATGTAAAATATGTTTCTTTCTGTAGGTCACGGTCAAAAAAGTCTGAAAGTCATTGATTTAAAGGGGACAGGACAGTGGCTGACTGATGGGACAGAACACATGGGACTCAGTAGTTTTCCAGATTTGATGCCAGATCTCTGCAGTGGTCAGAAGCAGGGTTAGAGTGGCTCTCTCATCCCCAGATGACACCATCAGGAGGCGACACCAGGTGAGGGGCTCACCAAGGGAGTTGCAGCTGGGCACACAGATGAGGCAAACGATGCATGCCAGGATGTCACCTCTGGGACAGGTGGGCTGCGTGGGTGGGCTGAGCAGCCTCAGACAGAGCTGACTGGTGTGGCCAACAGGTGGGGGCAGGGTCTGAAGGGCAGAGAGCGAGAAGCTGGAGTCTACAACAGCCATTGGGGTAATTGTCCGTGGGTCTTGTGTCTTCTCGGATGTCCTGGCCACAGCAAGCAGCATCTTGTGGCCTCACTAGATGGTGAGATCCATGAAGGCAGGAAATTACCTGTCTTGCTATACGATATGTCTCCTAGCACGTAGTGGGTATGCAATAATCACCTGTAGAATGAATGAATGTGACCTTTCTGTCACCCAGGGGTCCTGATGTGTCTCCCTCTACCCAGAAGTCCTCTCTGTGCTTCCTCAGACAAGTCAGGGCCCAGCCCAGAGCTGGCTGGCGATTGATCTCCCTGGTTCCTGGGATTCCACATTACCTGCTTCTTTCCCAAAGGGCCCGGGGCTAGTGTCTGACAGGTGGGCTTTTGACCAGAGCCCCCAAAATATGTGATTACCTGGACCCTATTTCCAGGGACTTTGTGAAAGCTGCTAGCTCTTAGTGTGACCAGTCAGAGGAAGAAGGAAATTAACAGAGAGAAAATGAAAGCATAGATGATTATTATAAACAGGACAGAACATGAAGGAAGAAGAGAGTGCATTTACTGTATCAATGAACAGTGAATGAAATATTAGATGAGAAAATTCCTGAAAATGACTGAAGATACCTTAAAATTCTATAAAAGGGCTCATTAGGTGATATATATTGAATTGCTTGCCTGATATATACATTTTGAAATCATGAATTTTAGAATATAAAATCTAAAATAAACCGTGTTGCATCTCTCTTAGGGTGTTAACTCTGCTGGAAGCAATTTTACCTGGGTTATAAAAATAGGCTAGTACTAAATATTCCAAAAAGTATGTCGTCGTCTTTCCTTTCTCCACATAGTTGAATGTTTAAAAGCGTGTTGATCATTTTGTTTCTTTACGCACTTGTTTCTGTTGTATCTTAGCTTGGTTTCCACAAAAAGCAGAAGCTGAACGAAAGGCTTATGTATGAGGATTTTATCAGGGAGTCTGATCCTGGGGAAAGAGGGAAGGCTGTATTATTGAGTTGCCTGCAGCACTGGTCACAGTCTCTGGATATTGTGGGACCGCCTGACAAGCTATGTGAAATGCATCTCAGGACTGTCCATCAGGGGAAGCAAAGGGAAAAGACTGTCCACCAAATTCTGTTCCCCGTAGATCATAGGCTTGTCCTGTAAGGTGTTAAGTCCCCCGTCTTCCAGGTTGGGCGGGTGCGGGCACCAAGTGGGTCCCCAAGGCATCCCACTCTGTAGCGTCAACAGAGAGGCGCTGGTTTGGGTGGTGAGATCCTCGAGGTGGAGGTCTGGCTGCACCAGGTGACACTGACAGGAGCTGTCCCAGAGCTTGTGTCCAGTGGAGGCTGAAATGAGAGGTAAGGCTGAGGGGACGCAAGTGGTAAATGAGAGATGCCCAGCACAGATGGTGAAGCACTGACACCACACAAGACAATATTTTGGTCAGCGGGATAGAAAATGAGAATATTAGGCATTGGCTTCAGCCTCCCTGGTTTTTTCTAGTAGTGATCTTAGTAAAGTCTTTTTAACATCTCTGCTCAAAGCTAGAAAAAAGAATGCGAAGTCGCAGTCTTGTGAAGATTCACCAACGGACCTCAATTTTGAATGGTATCCAATAATGGTGCCCCACCAGGCACGTGTTCTTCCCAAGAGATCCTATCCATGCCCTGGATATCTGTATGATTCCAACTCCAACTTTCCAGTTCAGCCTCTCTTCTGAGCTAAAGGTCCATTTACTTTATTACCTTGAAGAATCTTCCCTTGGGAACTTTGAATATATCCTATCAAGACAGGAATCAACACGTACATCTTAGAAGCTCTGTCATTTGCCATGTCTCAGTTTATGTGCTGCCAACATTTGGAAGAAGAGTTTAAAATTCAATCATGCAAAGTAAGCAAAAACCAGACAAATGATCGAGTTTGTCTCTCTTTGTTCACGTGTTTCGGCATCACAGAAAAATAGCCAGGAACTAGAAATTCAAGGAAAGGTGCCTTATGAACTTTCAATGAAACTCCAATCAGGTAACATATTTTCTCACCATACTACTTTATGAAAACCAGACAAACAAATACACTGGGTATATTGTGAGCTACAGTTCTAAAATACAATATAGTCCAGAGTTGTTCCTTTGTAGATTTCTTCCCCACAATCAGCTTTCCAGGATGTTATAAAATCTCCTTCTTTTAGTCTTACAAATGGAACCTACAGGGCCAGAACTAGAGGGAGTCATCTCTGACTCTTCCCTTTCCTCTCCCCTTCATTCCTTCCCCACTGCCAACCAGCTGTGAAATCCTGTCACTGCGTCTTCTTAGTGTCTTCAAGTCTGTCCCCTCTTTTGTGTTCCCTGAGATGTCTTAGTTCAGGCCCTCATCTCCTCTTGTCTGGGCTGTGGTCACAAATGGCCTCCCAACTTGTCTCCTTGCCTTCAGTGTTCTCTTCCACCAGTCCTCTGGGAAGACTTCACCGACTGTCCAGAGACTAGAGATGACATGAGGAGTCACACGATGTGGTGATTCTCAACCAACAAAATAAAGAAATCGTCTAGGTGGTGTTTATAACAATTCCCCAGATTGGCTCTTGCTTGTTCTCCAAGTCCACCAGTAAGCATGACGTGATCCCTGCTCCTCTTCCCTACCGTGGTTTATCCACCTGTGACCTCCTGGGAGGGGGGTTCTTGAACACTCGGTACTGATCTCAATCTCCCTTAAGCAAGTGTTTACGACGTGCTGCAGCCGTGACTGGATGTATGTATTTGGTCATGGTTGGAGGTCTGGAGGTGACGTTGGACCTACAACACAGAACATTCTTCACAAACACCGCAGGAAGGCGCACACCAAGAAGACAGTCACTGTCCAGCTGGGCTTCCTGGCTCTTAGCCTGGCCATGATTTCCTGTCTCACTTGCTGGAAGGGAAAAAAAGACGATTTTGAGCAAACTCCCTAGGGAGAGGGAAAAGTTAATTGAGTGACTGTTGGAAAGCATTGTTTGAAAGTTTGAAAACTACTGACCTAGAATAGCCCTGTACTTTACAACATGTAAACTATCCCCTAATGTTGTAGTAATAAGGGTTTCCCATGGGCCAGCTGTGTTCAATCTTGTGAGAGATATAGAACATATAAGACATAGTCCCGTCAACTGCTACTTACACACATGGACCATAAGTATAAGGTCAGAAGACCAAGTGCTGATTTGTATGGGGCAGAGATGGAGTCTGTGAGAGAAGGAGTTTTTATAACATCCTGGAAAGCTCATTGTGGGAAAAAAATCTACAAAGGAACCACTCTGTCCTTATATCGTATTTTAGAACTGTAGCTCACAATATTTCCAGTGCATTTGTTTGTCTGGTTTTCATAAAGTAGTATGGTGAGAAAATATGTTACCTGATTGGAGTTTCATTGAAAGTTCACAAGGCACTTGTAATTCTAATTCCCGCCTATTTTTCTGTGATGCCGAAAAATGTGAACAAAGAGAGACAAACTCAATCATCTGTCTGGTTTTTGCTTACTTTGCATGATTGAATTTTAAACTCTTCTTCCAAATGTTGGCAGCACATAAATGGAGACATGGCAAATGATAGAGGTTCTAATCATGGGTTAATGAAAGCTGTAAGGAAATAATCATGGACATGTTGCTTTCTGCCAGTGTTTACTATATGACACTGAGATTAATGTTATTTTAATTAGAACCATCACTGTGGCCTCAATTTCTTTAATGATTGCCAGGTTCAATCCATTTCCCATTTCACAGCTCTGAATGAGTTCCACTCTTTGTTAATATTTGCATATTTCAGAGGTTGGGTTTTTCTTTCTTTATGCAAGAGGAATTTTTCCTTTTGTTTCATGTTTAAGATATTTAACTTATTGGTTTGATGAAAAACTGAACAGAAATAACATTTATGATCACGCCTCCTTAGGTTGAATGGACTCATTTGACTTAGGGTAAAACTTTCCAATATCTAACAAGAACGATTTATTCTTAAGACAAATCTTTGATGATTTCTTCAGTTAGGTCAAACTCAACACGTCTGTTATGGGCTGAATTGTTTCCCTCCAACACGTACACTGAAGCCCTAACCCCCAGGATCTCAGAATATGACTATCTTTGGAGATAGAGCCTTTAAAGAAGTGACTAAGAAAAAACAAGGCCATTAGGGCTGGCTCTAATTCAAGCTGATTGGTGTCCTTGTAAGAAGAGGAAATTTGGGCACACAAAGAGACACCATGGATGGGCACAGAGGAAACACCAAGTGAAGATACAGCAAAAACGTGTCCATCTGTAAGCCAAGGAGAAAGGTCTCGGGAGAAACCAAACATACGGACACCTTGATCTTGGATTTCTAGCCTCCAGAACTGTGAGGAAATAGATTTCTATTGTGTAAGCCATCCAATCTTTGGTATTTTCTTATGGCTGCCCTAGCAAACTAATACAACATCCAAAATCAAATTTATTATTTCCCTGTCCAAACCCACTCATTCTGTGCAGAGGCATTTGCTGCTCACTGAATATCCATGTAATTCTCCCCGAAAGCCCTGCCCACCTGCAGTGAGGTGGGCCCATGCACTGGTTCTGATCTGTGGGCAACAACAGTCTTATCCCCTGTCACAGTGACCAAGGAGGCTCCTGTCCCCGGGGTGTAGCTCCAACATGGTGGAGCTTTCATCAGGTCCCTGGGAGGCTGAGTGGAGCAAAACCTCCCACCAACCAGTAAGGTACGTCTCCCAGGTGAGAAATAATTCATGACTGTATTAAGCCTGGGATTTGGGGGGTTTAAATTATTTCTTCAGCTTAACCTTCTTTATCATGACCAGCACAATTTCCATCCTCTTAGTTCACCAAGGAGTGTAACTTAGCCATATATCCGGACTCCGCTCACTTCATAATGTCACATCTGACAGGTCATTGGTCCTTTCCATTCGTCCTTTGCAACATTTCACAGATCTGTCCCTACTTTCCAGTCACAGAGCTGCCACAGTTGTCTCCCTAAACAAAAGATGATGACGATGATGATGATGTTCCAGTGCCTCACATATATGAAGTCATTTAATCTCATAACCTACGATCCAGGTACTATTATCATCCCCTTTTTCAGATGAAGAAATTGAGGTACAGAGAGTTTAAGTAACTTGTTCAAGTTCACACAGCTGGTAAGTGGCAGAGCTGCAGCTTGAACCTTGTCAATATGATTTCCATGGTTTCGAATATATTCATGGCATTGACGACCCTTCAAGTTCTAGTCCCAGTGTACCCTCTCAATCTCTTCTCCCATCAAGGACAACGCTCTACCCCTGACCACTTCCAACCTTTCACTATAGTTCCAGTCTAGATTGTTTCTGTTGTCCAAACAATTCCTGCATTTGCCAACCTGTGTTTTATTGCTCAAACTCCTCCACCAGAATTGCTCTATTTCCCATTCCATCTGCCCCTTGGCCCTATCAATCAACATCCTGTGTATCCTGCAATGCCCCACTCATTGGCCACCTCTTCTGGTGGGACACCATTTTGGGTCATATTCATTCAGCACTCCCATAACCCCCTGCGATACTTCCCTGGGGGCACTCATGGTTCACTTATTTGTGTATGTGTCTATCTCTCTCCCTAAAAGATAAGCCCCCTGAGCACTGGGCCCATGATTTCTTTGTCTTTAGATCTCCTCTGAAAGTAATGAGCATAGTGCATTGTGCATAATCATTGGGTTATAAATGTTTTTTTTTTTCTTTATTTCTTTCTTTATTTTTTTTGTGTGTGAGGAAGATCGGCCCTGAGCTAACTTCTGCCAATCCTCCTCCTTTTTTTGCTGAGGAAGACTGATCGTGGGCTAACATCCATGCCCATCTTCCTCCACTTTATATGGGACGCCGCCACAGCATGGCTTGACAAGCCATGTGTTGGTGCGCGCCTGGGATCCGAACCAGCGAACCCCTGGCAGCCACAGCAGAGCGCGTGCACTTAACCGCTTGCACCACCGGGCCGGCCCTGGGTTATAAATGTTGATTGCAATTAATTGAAAGGAAATTTTCTTGACTGCTTTGCTAATTAACAGAAGATAATAATGTTACCCCTTCTCACTTTAGCCACCATGGCTTAGAATTTCCAATCACTCTGTGTGAAAGTGACTTTGTTAACATCAGAACATGTTTTCTTCATTCCTCTATCCGCTCTCATTTCTCTGAGTTTGGTGCTCTCTCTTCTCATCGTTGTCATGTTAGCAAATTGCTCCTTTGGTCTTTATATTAGAACTGAATTTCACTGGATTTCAATTGTTTCTTAGCTTTGATTTATTGATTAAGGGCAGTCTTTTATCCTGGTGGTACTTTCCAGCATGTGGTAATACATGTTCCAGGCAGTTGAAAGCAAAGAGAAGGATGGTGTTCCTGCCTCTCTTCTTCCTGCAAGTCTCACCTTTGAGCATTTCATGAGCACTTAGCCCTCTTCTCTTGGGAATGGGCAGAAAGCTGAAAGGAAAGTGAAGTTCGGTCACTTCTGCCACAAGTATTTCTGGTTCAAATGCAGCATGGATTTGAAACTTGAACAAAATTTGATTTTCTGAGGATTTCACTTGATCATTTTCCCCAAGAACGTATTTGTGTTAATCGTGTTCCTACACAGGCATGCATTTTCCATGGTATGGCAGCCATGCTCCAAGATGGCTTCCAATGATCTTCACCTCTCAGTATTCATGCTTTTGTGTTGTTCCCTCCCACACTAAATAGGGGAGTAATTTTGTGTAAACAGGAGGATATTGCAGCAGTGACAGGGTGTGAGTTCCAAGGCTGGATTATAAAAGACATTGTGGATTCCATTTTGCTGTATTGGATCACTGTCTCTGGGGGAAGCCAGCCTCCAGGTTGGGAGGACCTGGAGCAATCCTACAGAGAGGTCTACATGGCAATGAATTGAGGCCTCCTGCCAACAGCCAGTACCAACTTGACAGTCATGTAAGTGAACCATCTTGGAAGTACATGCTCCATCCCTAGCTAAGCCTTCAGATGATTGTAGCCCAAACTGACATCTTGATTTTAATTCATGAGAGACTGAAGCTGGATCTGCTTGGCCAAGCTGCTTCCAAAATCCTGACCTACAGAATCTGTGTGAGATGATACATGTTATATTTGTTTTAAGTCACTAAGTTTGAGGTAATTTGCTGTGTAGCTATAAATAACTAATAAACATGGCACACGAAGTTTGATTTTACTGGTTCTTTGTAAATCCATAGTCTTGTGTTTTCAGTTCGAACAATATTTTTGGCAATATATAGAGTATGACTCTTTGTATAGTAGAAGTAAAAATCCATGGTACACAAGGAAAAATCACACTGGTTGGTCAGATGCTCAGCGTAGAGAGATTACCTCAGTTTCCCGCCTCAGTTGTGCCGGGATCTCAGGCACTGCCCCAAGACATGTTCCCCTTGCCTCTCCACCCCAAGACTCCTTTGCTCCCCTCCTCAGCCACCCTCACCCCTCTCACAGGTGCACCAGAACTGCCAGCAGGACTCAGAGGCACCCACCAACCTCCAGGTCAACATGGACCTTCACACTTCTGACATTTACCACCGTGCCTGACTGCTCTGATGGGGATGCCGCGACTCTGAAGATATTTGTGAAATATTTTCATCAATTCTAGAAGGAGAGACAAGATGCTGTGAAACTGCTACAAGTGCAAAATCACCAAAGAGGCCAAATCTTCTTTTGGCAACTAAAAGAAGGGACCAACAGCAGCGCAGTCTGTGTTACACTGGGAGGAGAGAACATGAGTCATTCATTACTTTAATAGAATGAACTACCTCCAGACGCAGACAACCCATGTGAGGGACCTCCTTGACACCATTACCTGAAGGAACGGGTGAAACCACCAGAACTAACTTGCAAAGACAGGGTTCCAGATTCTGACCTGGCAGAGTATCTCTTTGACAAGTACTTCTGGAGACAGCCACAACTAGAGTCAGATTGATACCGAACCTCTTAATCTCAAGTTCATGCGCAGTAAACCAATCACTGAGCCATCGGCGCTTGGAGATGGAGAAAGGTTTTATTCCAATTGGCCAAAATGAGAAGGCTTTGAGAAGGCGGGAGGATGGGTTCTCTCAAATCTGCCTTAACAAGAAAAGAAAGCAGGAGGGTCTTATAGAGCTAACGGCTTGGCAGGAAGAGTGTCAGAGAAACAAAGGGGTAATCTGTGCTCCAGAGAAGCCCTTGGGCAATCTCACTTCTGGGCATCAATGGCAGCTGGGGGCTGGTCATCCAGCCAACACAACCTCCCTGAAGGCATTCTCTTTCTTCTGCAAAACAAGCTCACAAATCCTTGCGACCCCTGAGTCACCCCTCAGGTTAAACAAGAAAACTTATCGAATATCTGCAGTAACCCTCAGGCACCTGGCTTCAAGGTCATGGGCTGCTTCCCTCTGGCCTTGAAAATGGTGGCCTCACCCACTCCTTCGTGTTTCAGAAGGTGCCTCTGGCCACCTGGAGAATTCTGCATCACCTGCCTGAGATACTGAATCTTTCCCCTCTCCTCTCCCTCTCTCCGTCATCTACCCTCCTCTTCTACACTCTTACAATTCTAAATAGTGCATTTGAGACACTTAGTTAATTAGTGGAAATTCTGCATTGCTTTATAGGCAAGGAGTATGGAAAACACTGCATAAAAGTCTATAAGGATTAATTCTATTACTTGAGAAAGATAAAAACTGAAATAAATGTATTAAGCGTATACTTGTTTTCTATAAAATGTTTAAGAACATCAGTCATCTCTAACTTAAATATTTGCTGTGGATCTACACCACTTAGAGAGAAATGAAAGGTAAAATCTGCGTGGTTAACATAGTCAGTGTTCAAAACCATACTGGGTAATTTAGGCAAGAAAATATACTTCATCTAGTTTGATTAAATCTGCAAGATACCGTAGCTGCCAAATTTTCACTTGGCTCCATACTACACAGATAGATTTTTTGAAAGATATTATCAATAATTCCAGTACAAAGATACATACAACACCTGCCACTTCCCACCTCAAATCCCTTAGGGCTTTAGCTTACTGACGCTTCTGTCATATGAACAGGTCAGACTTGGCTAAGAGTCCATTGACAGTAGCCTTTGGGGTCTGAAGCAATCCTGGTAACTTGTCTGAGCCCCAGGGTCTAAGGGATGACAGAGGGTTCCAGTCCTTTTAGGTCTTTGTGGAAGCTCAGGTCTTCCCTGATGTTCACAGTCAACTCCAGGCCTACCTATGGGGCAGGTGAGCTGTTTTCCCCCGCAGCTCCTGTCTTGTCTTCCCTGGTCCCTCAGGGCTGGCCCACCCAGACTGGCTCCAGGTAACACAGGACATTCTGGGAAACAATGGTGTCTGACTGCCTTTTCCTATTCAGACCGTCCATCAGGTGTTTTACAAAGTAGTCCCCCAGCCCACCCCACCCATACCGCAACAAGAGCTGTCGTGTTATTGAAACTGCTGTGGGCACTTCCTGGAAACGTGGCATTCATCAAACAGAAACCCACAAGGAGAAGTTTGAACAAATTCTACAAGTGTTTGCTCCTCTTGGGGCTGCCAGGGGTGGAGAGTGCTTTGTGCCTCTTGCCCTTGGAGAGATGCTGGGGGCTGCCCAGCTGGCCGACTCTAACTCACAATCAGGAGTCCCACTGCTCCACAGGGAAGGTCCGGAAGGGAACACCATTCTCCAAGAGGACAATCCCTCAACCAGGGCCGAAAGGCCATAATTGTGACCAGTTCCCTACTGAGGCCTGGACCCCAAGGGACAGCCTTGGGCAAACTCTGAAGTGTGTGGGGGGGCTTGTCTTCTTGGTCTCCCTTCTTGGAGGCCTCTCTCCCCTGGCATACTCTTTCTAGGTTTTCTCCTCCTCTCCTCTCACCATCTCTCTTCCACAGGTCACCCCCTTCTCACTCCTGGTCCCCAATTACCCAGGCCAACTGGCTTCATCCGGGGCCAGCTTCCCCTCTGCCAGTTAAGACCCTCTAGGCTTCACCTTCTCACCTTTTCCTCTAGGCTTGTAATCCAATAAGGTCTTCCCCACCATGTGCCAGTCAAAAAGACCCTGGCACCTCCATGGCCTTTCTGCTTTTGAGGGAGCACAGCCCAAGAGGCTCTGTACGCACATGTTAACAGTCACAGCTTCCTGTAATCCAGTAGTGACTATGGAGGGACAAAGTGCAGCCTTGTGGAGCTGACATCACTGTGGGTCGACTGTGGGAACCATCTCTAGGGCAGGATAGGTCCTGCAGAGGTAACCCTCAGATGAGACAAAGCTGGCACACTGCAGCTCACAAGTAAATAGGGCTTACAAATGTCTTTTGTTTTGCTTGTGTAGTTTTCTTAAATTCTTATTTAGTTGTCAACGTTTTAAAACTGGAAGACTTTGGGGCCAGCCTGGTGGCATAGTTGTTAAGTTCGCACATACCACTTCAGTGGCTTGGGGTTCACAGGTTCAGATCCTGGGTGCAGACCTACGCGCCACTTATCGAGCCATGCTGTGGCAGGCGTCTCACAAATAAAATAGCAGAAGATGGGCACAGATGTTAGCTCAAGGTCAATCTTCCTCAGGAAAAAGAGGAGGATTGGCAACAGATGTTAATTCAGGGCCAATCTTCCTCACCAAAAAAAAAAAAAAAAGTGGGAGATTTCATGTTAAAAAAAATCTGTATTTCTGGATTCTCTTGAAAACCTGAAGAGGTGGCCATGTGGGGCCTGACTAGATCTTGGCAGACTTGAAGAATGTCCCTGTGTTTAATATGCAAATAGGCGAGCTGTACTCCCTTCCTCAGGGGCCTGAGGCCCACAGGCTGGGGATGGCCTTGCTGGTGGAGACAGGGTGTCCCTGGGCCCCTAGGTAACTGGTGCGAGTTTGAAGGAAGTAAGAGTCAGGATTCTCTGCTCAGAACCTACATGCCTGGAGTCAAAAGAAGGTGACAAATGTTTAAGTGACAAACTTACACCTGAATAAACATGGTTTCACAATGAAGCTGATGTCAACACTCCTAAACAACTCAAGGGCTGTATTGCTCAAAGAGGTTCTCAGAGGTCAAGGAAAATCAGTTCTGGGGAGATGGGGGGTGGAGTTCAGGGCAGGCCTCAGGGAAATGTGACCTGTGCAACCTATGCAGTCACACAGGGCCCATCCTTGGACGAATCTCAAGCTTGGTTTAATGCTCTGCTGATGTAGTCTTGAAATTATCGACAATCTTTGAACAAGGGTCCCACTGTTTCATTTTGCACTATGCACCCTCCCCAAATTATGTAGCCAGTCCTGGCAGAGCTTGACAGAAGCAGGACTTCCTACCTCACCAAGGAGATATTTTTGAGATTGGATGCTTTCAAGAGACGTGAAATGCTGATGGATGCCCTGTAGCTCTGGTGCTCTGAGCAGAGAGTAATTTCATGTAATATTGTGCTGATCAGTGAACTTAGAGAATCTGGTTAATTGATGATAGAGCTCCTAGGAGAATGTGGGAACAACTTAACCTATTGTTAAGTGACCAGAAAGCTAGTGCTGTCTCAAGGAGTGTGAAACTAGCACCTTCTCTGCTGTGAGATATTTTGCAGACTGTTGGATGGGCCCACCAGAGCCAGCTAGGACCACGTGTGGAGAAACGCTGGTATGAAGCTGCAGTTCCTCACAGCCTTCACATCAAGTACATGCTTCAGATCCCTCTGGAGAGTAATTTACTCAGGGTTGCTACTTTCATTTCAAAGAAATACAGTCTAAATATCAATCTGCCACAGCTTTAACCCAACCAAATGCTTTGAGAACTTAAACTAGCAAAATGGAATATTTCTGCAGGTGTATTATATTTGAGTCTTTTGCTAAATTTTCTAGTTCCTATATGGTCTTTATAGTAATTAAAAAGTGACTTAGTAGGTTGTTATGGGTTGAATTGAACTGTACCTCAGAATGTGACCTTATTGAGAAATAGGGTCATTGTGGATGTAACGAGTTAAGATGAGGTCATACTGGAAGACAGTGGATGCTTACTCCAAAGTGACAGGTGTCCTTAGAAGAAGAGGGGACACACAGATACCCGTGGGGAGACAGCCATGTGATGATGATGGAGAAAAAGACTGAAGCTCTGCAGGGGTGAGCTGAGCGACGTCAAGGCTTGACAGCCACCCCCAGCAGCTGGGAGAGGCAAGGAAGGATTCTTCCCGCACTCAGAGCAGGTGGGGCTCTGTGGTGCCTTGATTTTGGATTTCTAGCCTCCAAAGCTGTGAGAGAATAAATCTCTAATGTTTTAGGCCGCCTTGTTTGTTACAGCTGCCCTAGGAAACGAACGCATAGGTATTCCTCAAATATATATATTTCTTTTTGGGTAAGTCTAGTTCTTTCTGGATGCCTACATTTAGAATTTTTAAAAAGAAGCACCCTATATTTTTGGATATCTGGATCTCATTTTAAGTAGACATCAGTATTTTTCATGGATACTGTCATACATTGTACTATAGCTCTACACAGTGGTTCTAAAGTAGTCTGTGAGTATTATGTTAAAAAAATAGCTGTCATTAATGAGTGTGTAACTATTACAGTGAATGTGCCAGAACCCTGGAACGTAATCATGGGTAGCATCATTTTTGTCTCTTAAATTTCTCTGCGAGCCGAATCCTGTCCCCTGCTCTAAAGGAAAGAACTAGAAGCTTTTCTGATCATTTTCAGAGTTTTTCTGATCAATTTCAGTTGACCAGGCTCAACCCAGTGATTAATAGGCTCAGATAGGTATAATATCAAAGCTTGAACCTTCTCCAAAGTTTCTTTTCTTCTGTAGGTATGGCCTGCAACAGGCTAAGAATCTGCCAGGCCTGGCCGTGATGCTGGTGGGGAGGATGGGGAGTGTGGGGTGGGCTTTGTCTCCCTCTGTCTCCACTCAGGACTTCTGGACTCCTCCTCAATCAGCTACCTAGATGTTGAGTCCTCCAGGGTTGGAGTTCAGGGCCGGGAGAGGAGGTCTGGGAAGCAGGAAAGTTGGTTTTTCATGATTAAAATGGCAGCCACACCCTTGTTCATGTTCATAGCTATGTTTTCTTCTTAGATCCCATCACCTTCTACCATACTTTATATTTTACTTATTTGCTACATTTATCATTTGTTTTCTGTCTCCTCCCACTAGTATATAAGCTCTGCAAAGACAGAATCTTTGTTTTGTTCACTAACGTACCCCAAGCTCCTAGAAGAGTGTCCATTGGACATTTGCTGAAGGAATGAATGAATGGAACAAAAAGATATGCCTCACCTTTCAGGGCTTGGCAGGTTTGGAAAGCTCATTGTTTTTTCCTTGTGCCTTTTTGTGAGTGGTGGGAGTCTCCCTTCCCCCAGCCCAGTCCCAAACTCCCATCACTAGGGTCTCTCACTTGCAGCTCTTTCATGGGGGTGAAACGGTTCTGTTGACTCTGGTCAGTTGCAGCTCTATGGCCCCCTCACCAGAAAGTGCTTCTTTAGCTGCTTTATGCTGAGATTCCTGAACCCTCCTTGGGGGCCCTTACATCAGGATCCATGACCACCTTTCGCCTCGGCTCTCTCCCAGCCACACCTGGTTCTCACTGGTGCTCCTCTTTTGGCTCATGGGAAATGCTCATGCTTTCTTGACAAACTCTGGGAGAGTGGCCAGTCCCCATGCATCCTCCTCTTCTTGCTTTGCTAGCCCAATGGCCAGCCCAGGGGCTCTGTCAGATTCCCGGGGCCTAAGTCAGGCACTAGCCCACCGTGTTCCCAAGTGCTACGTGAAGCCCAGCCCCTCGGGGATCTAACATCAGGGGCCAAGGACCTTCAACTTGCCCCCTTGGGGATGGGTAAACGGGACTGTCAGCAACCACTCTGCCCCCTAACTCCTCCCAATTAATAAACTTAGTGTGAGAGAGGGGTTTGAGAATTGCGTGATCCCTGCCCCCATTTCCTTTTGGCAGGTCTTACATGCTACATGGTAGTCTAACCCCCTACTTTAGCCTGTGGGATCTATTGTCATTTGGAGTCTCAGTGAAACGTGGTTTGATTCCTGTTACCAGGGCTTACTCTGTACCAGACCTCATGTTAATCTCTCTATAATATAGAATCTAAGGGCATGATCTCATGTAATCCTTACGACATCTCTGTGAGATACATTTATTCTTGTACCCATTTTACTGAGGCTAAGAGAATTTAATATCTTGCCCAGATCAACCAGCTACTAAGTGACGTAGCCCAGATTCAAATCCAGGTCTATCTGACTCTAGGTCCTAATATAGTTACTACGATACTTAAGATTTTTGTCAGTTTTTATTTGTCCAGAAAAGCCCTAAAAACAGAACTTTAAAATATTAACTAAAAGTGTTCCTATAGCCTATATTGTTCAGAATGGTACGTCTTTATTGAAAGTGGGAAATAGGGTTCAGGGTTTATCCACAATCCCACAACTCATTGTGTGGCAGAGACTTCTAATGGCCCATCAAACCCTGTGTTCTCCTTTACTCCCTGGGCACATAGCTCAACTCAATATCCCAGCTCCCCTCGAATTAGGAGTGGCCCATGGGACAGAGTCTTACCCAGCAGAATGTGATGTGTGCCACTTCCTGGCCTGCTCTTTGAAAACCTACCCCATGCTATCTGCCAGGCTTTCCTCCTTCTGAAAACTTGATTTGATTGATCAACACCCAGGACCACCTTGAAATTCATGAGTTGAAGATGGCAGAGGTTTCATGAGCCTGGGTCTCTCTTTTTTTTTCCTCCCAAAAGCCCCAGTGCATGGTTGTATATCCTAGCTGTAAGTCCTTCTAGTTCTTCTATGTGAGCCACAGCCACAGCATGGCAACTGACAGATGCGGGGGGGTGTGGTTCCATGACCGGGAAATGAACCCGGACCACCGAATCGGTGAGAGCACTAAACTTTAACCACTAGGCCATCAGGGCTGGCTCAGCCTGGATCTCTTTTTATTTTTTTTATTTTATTTTATTTTATTTTTTAATTTTATTTATTTATTTATTTTCCCCCCAAAGCCCCAGTAGATAGTTGTATGTCATAGCTGCACGTCCTTCTAGTTGCTGTGTGTGGGACGCAGCCTCAGCATGGCTAGAGAAGCGGCCCGTGGATGCACGCCCAGGATCCGAACCCGGGCCGCCAGCATCGGAGCACACGCACTTAACCGCTAGGCCACGGGGCTGGCCCTGGATCTCTTTTTAAATGACATGGAGGAGGGCTACCATGGAGGAGGGCTGTTCATCTATGCAAAGTTAATAGGTGAGCATAGAATAAACTTCTATAGTGGTGGAGACATTACATATTTTGGGTCTTCACCATAGCTGTTAGCTATTCTTTTTTCTTCTTTTTTTTTTTTTTTAATGAATTGTGTGAATTGTTTTATTTTATTTATTTATTTATTTATTTATTTATTTATTTATTTATTTATTTATTTATTTTGTGAAGAAGACCGGCTCTGAGCCAACATCCATTGCCAATCCTCCTCCTTTTTTCTCCCCAAAGCCCCAGCAGACAGCTGCATGCCACAGTTGCATATCCCTCTAGTCGCTGCACGTGGGATGTGGCCTCAGCATGGCCAGAGAAGCGGTGCGTCGGTGCGTGCTGGGGATCCGAACCCGGGCCGCCAGTAGCAGAGCGCAAGTACCCAACTGCTAAGCCACGGGGCCGGCCCGTTGTTAGCTATTCTAATGAACACATACTGTGTTACTGATACGTAAGCAGACGCATAAGCAAAGCATGTGGCTCGTGGGCCAGATGGAGGTAAGTGTCACATAAAATCCATGCATGATATTTATTCCCAGGAAAATAAATGTATTGATTAAAGTTTTTCTGAATAATTTTAAGGTAAAATTCAATGCCATTTAATGGCACTGGGAGGTGTCCCGGGGGCAGTTTAAGGAGTCCATAAATAAACACGATCCACATATCATCTCGACCACATCAGGTAAATGATCCCCATTAGCAAAACTCTCTCAATCCCATTCTGATTTCTCATGTGCACTCAGAAAATTTACTAACACCTCCAGGAGGTTTGGCAAAAGGAAGTCGTCAGTCTTGATCCTACAAATAGAACCATCGCTGCTGTCCTCTTGTTTCTCCGTTTAAAATTTAATTTCAATTCTGGCCATTCTAACCATGTCCAGGGGGAATGTGGCGTCTGGAGAGATAGCTATTTAAGCAAACAAACAGTTCAACTTTTAATTTTTTTAATTTTTTTATTTATTTTTTGTGTGTGTGAGGAAGACCAGCCCTGAGCTAACATCTGCCAATCCTCCTCTTTTTGCTGAGGAAGACCGGCCCTGAGCTAACATCCGTGCCCATCTTCCTCCACTTTATATGGGACGCCACCACAGCAGGGCCTGACAAGTGGTGCGCTGGTGCGTGCCCGGGATCCGAACCGGCGAACCCCGGGCCGGGAGCACGCACACTTAACCGCTTGCACCACCAGGCCGGCCCCACAGCTTTTTAAATAAGCTAAATTAATTTATTGGCAGACACTAACTGTCCCCCTTAGGAAGACAAGCCGGAATTCTGGGTCCTTCGCAATTACGCTGTGATTCGCACCTTGTTCCTGAGGTGTTACATTGCAAAGGATTCCCTGTACTTGCCTGGCTCAGGGGAGAAGGCATTGAGTAAGTGAGAGCTTGCTGATTCTGAACATCAGCTTTATGAAGGAGGCTGTGGGGTGTCAGAATCACGGGTTTGGAAGAACGTGAGTGGGCCGTGACCAGGAAGAGTTTTTCCTGCTGAAACTCAGTGGTGCCTCTTCGTCTCAGTGCGATGGCCGGATGTGGTACTTGCACACAGTGGGTACTTTATAAACATTTGCTGGAGGAGTGTCTTTTCATGAGACGTGGCATAGCATAGGAGGCTACACTGGCTGGCTCTGTCCCTTACCAGCTGTGTGATTTTAGGCAAGTTACTTAACCTCTCTGTTTCCATTGTCTCATCTACAAAATGATGAGTTGCTGCGAGGATTAAATAGCTAGGAGATGTGAAAGCAGCAATTATGACAGTAGCCGGCATTTACTAGGGTTATATAAGTGACGCTACTGTTATTACAGTAGGAGTATTAATATTCTCCTTGAATACTTTCAGATTGTTGAAGTGATTCCCGATGTTTCTTTCCTAATAAACTGAGTAGAAAAGGATGGAAGAGTTACAGCTTATCACGATGGCATTTTTAGGTTCAAATAGCATTTGGTATTTAAATATCTTTATGTTTTTTAAAAATTAACATATGTAGTCACGTATTTATTCATTAAATCTACTGCCAAACACCATGTTAGGTACTAGGAATACCAACTAATATGACAAGCCAAATCATTCTTTGTTTTTCTTCTGTGATTTTATAATCTAAACCCTGTTGGTTCAAAACCATTTCTTTCACCCCACAAATTTCCTGAAACCACTTTGACTATATAGCTTAAATCGATAAACTTTTATAAGCTCGTCCTTCCTTGCAGGATCCTTTTCTAACATTCTTTGCTCTACTAATTAGGTACTGGGTCCAGTTTCCATTAATTAAATCAACAGACACTCAGTTGCATTGGTATAAGAATGAATAATTCCACTTGTTTTTAAAGATGAGATATATGTGTTTTGTTTGTTTGTTTTTGTGAGGAAGATCAGCCCTGAGCTAACATCTGTGCTAATCCTCCTCTTTTTGCTGAGGAAGACTGGCTCTGAGCTAACATCTATTGCCAATCCTCCTCCTTTTTCTCCCCAAAGCCCCAGTAGATAGTTGTGTGTCATAGTTGCACATCCTTCTAGTTGCTGTATGTGGGACGTGGCCTCAGCATGGCCAGAGAAGCGGTGCGTCAGTGCGCACCCAGGATTGAACCCGGGCAGCCAGTAGCGGAGCGCTCGCACCTAACCACTAAGCCTAGGGGCCGGCCCAAAGATCAGATTTATTTGAAAAAAACATTTGAACAATATTACTCCTAATTCTAAGTGTGCTATTTTGTATTCATTTCTTTTTTTCTCCTAGAAAATGAAAAACAGGAAACATTGCAACATGATAGCATAGTTCACCCTTTATCATGGTAGGATAATTCAACACTTCAACACTGCACAGTAGCAGTGATTGTGGGAGCCACTGACTAGAATGTGGGTGCTGAGGCTATGAGCCCTGGACGTGCCTCCAGCGGGGCTGGCAGTAGGTGGCAGACAACTCTAGTGCCCGGTGGCATTCTGCCTTGCGGAGACTGTGCATTGCCTCAGAGCCCAACTCCAGAGTGCGAAGTGGCACCTGTGAAGCAACATGATGAGCGGCCATTTGAGATGAAACTTCCTTTCCACGCCAATTCTACAGGAGACCACACTTAGCAGCCAGTACCCACTTACCTTTCAAGACTCTGTATTAGTTTCTAGGGCTGGTGTGACAAAGTACCACAAACTGAGTGGCTGAAAACAGCAGAAATTTATTCTCCCGGGGCGGCCCCGTGGCTTAGCAGTTAAGTGCGCGCGCTCCGCTACTGGCGGCCTGGGTTCGGATCCCGGGCGCGCACCGACGCACCGCTTCCGTCATGCTGAGGCCGCGTCCCACATACAGCAACTAGAAGGACATGCAGCTATGACCTACAACTATCCGCTGGGGCTTTGGGGGAAAAAAAGGAGGAGGATTGGCAATAGATGTTAGCTCAGAGCCAGTCTTCCTCAGCAAAAAGAGAAGGATAAGCACGGATGTTAGCTCAGGGCTGATCTTCCTCACAAAAAAAAAAAAAAAAAAGAAATTTATTCTCCCACAGTTCTGGAGGCTCAAAGCCCCAAAATCAAGGTGTGGCAGGGCCACACTCTCTCTGAAGGCTCCAGACAAGGATCTTTCCTTGCCTCTTCTAGCTTGTGATGGCAGCCACCAATCCCTGGCATTCCTTGGCTTGTAGACGCATCACTCCAATCTCTGCCTCCGTCACCACACAGAGTTCTCCCTGTCTCTTCACGCTGTCTTCCTCTGTGCATGTCTGCGTCCCTGTGTCTCTTTTCTTCTTACCAGTCATGTTGGATTAAGAGCCCACTCTACCTCATCCTATGACCTCCTCTTAACTAATTACACCTGCAGTGATCCTATTTCCAAACACAGCCACATTCTGAGGTTCCAGGAAGGACATGAATTTTGGAGGGTGAGGACACTATTCAACCCAGTACAGACTCTTTGCCTTCTGTCATTGTCATACAACTGGTTTATCCCAGTCAACAGCTGTCACCTTGGTCCTAGGGAGAGAAAGAGGGCTGGCAGTGTGGAGAGAGAGGGTAGGAGCCATGTACCAGGGGAAAGGCTTGTCAGAAGCTCTGCCAGCAAAGGGCAGTGAGGGAGGCCAGGGCACTGGGAGCGTGCACCTGGGGGAGACAGGGGCCCTGGAGATTAGGAAGAGGACACACATCACCCACTCACAGCTTGGCTCACAGCCTGGAACCAACCCACAACTGCATTCCAGGATTACAACCACAGACAGCCCAGCTCACCTCCCTATGTGTGGGGTCTGGCTTGTTCCTTGCCCAGCCTGACTGATTTTTGAGGACAAAACAGGGGACCCCCAGTACAGTAGGTAAATTAGATTCCTACCCCATGTCCCCGAAAGACTCCACATTTTCTGGTTCACTAGAATCATGAATTTACCAGAACTTTTATTTTCTGAAATAACGGCTGTGAACACAATCACAGTCCTACGATATGTGCAGTGACAGGTTTGGAAGTACCTTGAGGCTTCTCTTCATTCATTATGATCACAGCATTTCTGGGCTTTTCTCTACACAACCTCGTTCTAAGTGTTCAGACAGCCAAAGGGCATCTGTGGAATTTTTAATAATTTTCTCCCTCTGGGTTGCGCAGTTGGGGCAGAGGAGGTTAATGCCATTTATTGCTTATTCTACAGCTCATTGCTTTGCTGTCTACACTGAGGATGTTATGGACACTTACTGCTGGATTTATTTCCTGGCTGTAGCATTATTATTGTACCACGACATGCAATGTTATAATTTGGTCTGTTTTTCCAATAGTTATGTATGTAGCATAGTACAGTTTATTTTTCTGTTTTCTTAAATAGGAAAGCTGGAAAGAAATACCATTCTCTACTTTCTCAACATATTCTAATTCCTAAGATCAACGTAATTCCCTACACAAAGATCTGACAGACTATATTCTTAAGTTTGAGTTTTTTCTAATTAGGTAATTAGCTTTCTTGGTAGTATGATCTATTTACTTATTTATACAATTACATAACCATAGCTGATCTCTTTATTACTCTATAATCGAGGTGTTTTTGTCTGTCCACAAAGATCTACTGGTTTTATATTTCAAAACAGTTGCCAAATTGCTTCAGCAGTTTCAAATTGGACAATGAAATTCACACTGTGATTGAATAGCACATTTCTACAGAAAATGACATATTTGATGAAGCATTTATGGGGCAGTAGATGATGATGATTCTGAGGTTTTTGTGGAGGAAAGCCACAGAGGAGACAATAGTTAGTGGGAAAGAAGGCTGAGAAGAGAGGGCAGTGTTTGGGGAGTACTTTTGTCACACAAAAGATTGTCCCCAAATGGTCTGGGACGATGGTCCTCAACCCTAGCAGCATGGCAGAATCAAACCACGAATTTTAAACAGCACCAATGCCCAGGTCTGGCCCCCAGAGACTTTGACTTCATTGATGTGGGGTGGGCCCAGTGTCAGATGTGCATCCCGTGTGGCAGGGAACATGGAACTGAACATCTAGCAGATGTCATATATAATTGCCAGCTGATTTCAGAAGCTCTCAGTTCTCAAAGTAGAGAAGGGGAAAGGAAAAAGTGTCTTCATCAGTAAAACAAACCTTGGCTACTCCAAATTTGGAGCTGGAGATCCTTGTGAGGGGTGGGCTCAAGGTCCTCTGAGGCTGACTGTCCCCTGAGGCTCTCTCACAATGACCCCAGGCTTCACCAAGAAAAGCTAGAATGGAATGAGAAGGGAGGCTGTGAACCCCAAACCCTGCAGCCCCTGCCCTAAACACACAGCCCTGCCTTGAAGGCCCTGTGTAGAACTGAGAGGAGGCTGGGACATTCTAATAAGATTTCACTTAACAACTAGGCCAACAGACAAAAAATAAGATCCCAGCTTCACTGCCCATAAAACCTCAAGGTGGAGGAAAGGGTCCCTTAGCTTCTCCGGAGCTTGGTTTCCTTATCTTTCAAATGAGCATAATAATGAACCTGATAGCAAGATTATCATGCAGGGTGGTGAGAAAATTTAATGAAATAGCATTTAAAATAAAGTATCTGACACATAACAAGCATCAGGGATGGGTAGCTTTTGGTATTCATAGACCCGAACTATTATAAATGGGTCATCTACTCCATATAAGACTAGGTCAGAACCTGCCAGCCCTTGCTGTGGGTCCACTTCCCCGTGAGGACACCTACAAGCACCGTTAGGCCTAGACATCACCTCAGAGTCTAATCATCAGGCCAAAGAAAAATTGCTTCTCTCACCTCCCCTGGCAGTGCCTAAGGAGTTCGGCTTCTGGAAGAACCTTCCAGTTCTCCAGATAATGGACACTGAGAATGTCAGGCCCTTCATGGATACCCAGCCCTCTGAAAACTGGGATGGAGTCCGTTGTAACACAATGCAACACACTCAACACAATGCAATGGTCCCACCAGTCATGAGAGACACATACAAAAACAGGGAGGTGGATTTTTAAGGAAGAATTCTCGCGCCATCCTCCATAGCACAGGGTGTGCAAATAGTGTGTCAGCTACGCTGCCTCGTCAGAAGGTGAACATCTTTCTGGGTCATTAGGATGGGCTCTATGTTTATCAAAGACTTCCAGAAGGGGAAATTAAAACCAGTGCCTCACTCTCTCAAGCTGGAGGGCAATGCCCAATTATTATTGCTATTATTATCGCTACTAAATTTATAAGCCATTCATAATTACAAAATGGTACCTGCAGCACTGTGCTTTGCAGAGTGTGGTTCCTGAACCGGCGCCAGTTGGTGAGCTGTTTGTTTCTGGGCCATGGCGAGGTAAGCACAGAACTCGAGAGGAAATGATCAGAAAGTTGTAGAGACATTTGGCATTGTCATGGGACCAGTGGTAGAGACTAGTGTCAGAGGACAGAGTTTAGACCAGCCTGCCTGTTGTCAGACTCGCTTGGTGTGACAAAGGTGGCACAAGCTACAGACCAGTTGTGCACCACAGGGCCGTGCCAGGTTCACAACGATCTGGGGAAAAACAAAGCTGGTGCCTCTTCCCCGGTGGCTGGAGGTGGTGGCCTTCAGAATCATTCCTACTTTTGCAGATGCAAAAAAATGGCAGAGGTGGGGTGAGATGATGACCTTCTGATGGCAGAGACGGGTAAGAGTAGAGATACAGCAACAATTTGATTTTACACCCAGTTCCTCAGCCACTGTTTCATAACAGCCTCAAACACACAAGGTGTTGAAAAGCTGAAACTAAGTACTGGAGGCAAAGATGATTAGAGAGCCAGCTCATGTGTGGGACTTTGGAGAACTGGGTAGCAATTGTTTCTTTTGTTTACTATGGAAACAGTAAAAACCCACGGAGCGTCTCAGTAGAGGGAAGAAGTGTGACTTCCTATGATTTAAAAGAACAACCACCACCAGATTGGGCCCACACTGAGGAGAGCTGAAGGAGATTTGTATTTTTATATATTCGCATTGGAAAATCCAGAAAAGAAATGTGTCCAGCCAGAGTGGAGAAGTTTCACTCATTCACTATTTTGGGGCACCTCCACGTGGTAAGCACTCTTCTTGGTCCTCAGAATACAAACTCCAGTTGGCCACGTCCTCGTCTTCAAGAGTTTACAGACTAGTGGGAGGGACAGATGACCTACAAGACTCCTCTGTCGACAACGAGATGCCTTGTGCTGCTGTTTAGGAAGTGGAGACACCAAGATGAATGGGGTCCTCGCCTTCATAAAGCTTGCGTTCTGATGGGAGAGTGAGACAGTTACAAATACATATATCATTTTCAAGTGAGGTGAGGGATAGAGGATACAGAGAGAAGGCCTGTCTGAGGAGGTGACATTTGAGTAGAGACTTGATCACAGAAAGGCTTGACAGGTGATGTGATGGCGAGAGAAATGGTGGCCAATGGGCAAACATGAGAATGACACCTAGGTAGGAAACTGGGAAGAGCTTAGTCAGGGAGGCGAGCCCCTGAGCTGATCCTGGAGGGGTGTGACAGGTTAGCCTGACACCACAGGGAACTGGGAGGGGAGGTTGTAGGCACAGGAACAGGCAAAAGGAGACGGGGAATGTTCCATATTGGGGAACTCTAAGTTCAGTAAGATGTTGGGCAGAGTGATGTGGGTGCGTGAATGGAGGTGGGAGGGGAGCGTTTGAGGCCAGATTCAATCCAGGCAGTTGGATTCGGGGTTTGTGTTGGTAACCACCATAATATACTTGTCCTCAAGCTGGAGACTCTACCAGTCCCTAATGGGCTTCTGATCTTCATGCTCTAGGCACCCCACCATTTCCTGAGGGAGCGTAGAGGTCCAGCAAAGGAGCTTCTCAATGTCCAAAATATTCTACTTTTTTAGTTCTTTTGTGGCACTTACAGAAGGATCGTACACATGACATATGTCAGCCATTTTGGGTCAAAATTGTTTACCAGAACACCTAATAACTTAGTAATGACAGAAAGAGAGTGCCAGGGAAATAAATAACCAGCCTGAAGTGTGCCATTAAGACTCAGGAGAGCCAGGATTGGCACTCAGAGGCTCAATTCTGGCTGACAGCAGTGTTTTTCAAACTCTGGGTTGCAACCTTTAGTGCATTGGGAAATCAATTTAGTAGATTGTGAGCAGCATTCTTTAAAAATAATGAAACAGAACAGAAGAGAATAGAACATGTCAGAGTGTATCACGTGTAATGTGGGTGAGTTATGTGTGTGGATATATATTTGGGTCATGACATAAAATGTATTTCTTATTGTGGTTTGTGCTAAAAAATGTTTGAAAAATACTCAGCGAGAGCCTCATTTACTGTGCTGACCATACACGGCCAAAAAAATATCCACTGTACCATTTTGTTCTCTAATGAATTGACATAGGTGTGCATTTGTGGACTTTAAACATATTTGCAAAGGGCACTGGCACTAAACGTGGGCTACCTGTAGATTGGACGCTTGGACCTGAAATCTGCTCTGGCTCATAATTGGAAGAGTCTGTGGCAGGTAGACGGTAGGTTTCAAAGTGGAGGCTTCAGCAGGAGACAAAATCACCTGGCGAGAGTCTGTGAATGAGCAAAGAGCAGAGGGTAGAACCTGGGAAACCATTTACCTGTAAGGCAGGGATGTAGGAAAAGGAGCTCACAAAACCCACTGCGATGGAATAGACAAAGAGATGGGAGGAAAACCAGGAGGGTATTGGCGTGGGAGCCAAGAGAGGAGAGAGTCTGAAGAGCAGGGAAGGTTCGAGACTGCCAAATGTGGCAAGAGGTCAAGTTAGATAAGAGCTGAAAAGCGCACATTGAATTGAACTACGTGGAGCTCGCTGGAGACCTTGGTTGGTGCCTCCAGTCAAGTGGTGACAGCTGGACTGCAGAGGGCTGAGTGGAGAGAGGAGAAGACAGAGATGGGGGAATGGGCAACTCTTCCAAAATGTTTGGCAGTGAAAGTGGGAGGGCAAGATGCCATCGACTGGACAGGGGATAACTGGCTCCTTTAGAAACAAATTCGACCCTAGTTTTACAGAAAAAGACAGAATATTCCACTTGCTAAGCTTATGGGAAGGCACAGGAATATTTAATCTTTGTTAGAAGGGATGGGGTGAAGCTATGGATTTCCCCCCGAATTTTCATCATCTTTGAACAGTCAGGTAAGAATTTCTGTTAATCGTTGAAACAAAATTTGAGATTTGTGACAATGACTGCTGTTGCTCTGGTTCTGTATGCAAGTAATGGCTAAGCCTATTTTGGGATTATGATTCCAAGTTGTAGTGTATGATACAATTGAAGGCCCAACATTAGGAGGAGAAAAAAAAGAGAATGAAACAGTAGCCAAAAGAAAAACTACATGGATAGCCTGTTAGCAACACCGCTGCCAACACTCTAGAAAGAATAATGCAAGAATGGACTGTATTCTGACAACTGAAAATGCTGTGGGTAACTGATAGAATCACAAAGGACAGATTAAATTACTTCTTCTGATAGGATGACAACCAGCCTTGAAATTGATTTTGATTTGTCTTTTTGATTTATCAAATCTTTGAGAGAATTTGGATGTAGGCTCCTTATCACTGACATGTATTACTCAAGATACAAATTCTGTGTTGAGGATTGTGGGCCTTGGGGACTGTAATTATCACAGTCTTGAGGTAGATTACCAGATATTGCATAATTATTGCGACATCTAGTCTTTAAGGAGTAAGGAAATTTGCATCTGGGTATAAACATTTGTATTTGATCCTTGTTTCCCTGGGGAGTGGAGAAAGTCTTGGGACCCCTGATTAAGTCACCTTGTCTAACAACCTTTGGGCATAAAGATTGTTTTCAGAGATGAAGGACCTATATAATTCTTAAAACTGGCCCCAAATCAAAGAGCAAGTAGAAAATGTCCACGTTAAGAAAACACAAAGCTAGGTAGAAAGGATATTGACAAATGAAACTTCCTTAGGCTGCTCTCTCATCAGGGAGCAATTGCCTTAAGGTAAAAGTTCATCTCTTGTGTTCTAGAAAATTCTTAGACCATTCAATTCACTAAAAACTATTCATGTTTGTGATTAACCAGTATTTTAAAATACTTGTCTAGGGCCTGGACCCGTGGCGTAGAGGTTAGGTTCGCGCACTCCACTTTGGCGGCCCGGGGTTCGCAGGTTCAGATCCTGGGTGTGCACTGATGTACCGCTTTTCAAGCCATGCTGTGGCGGCATCCCATATAAAGCAGAGGAAGATGGGCACGGATGTCAGCCCAGGGCTGATCTTCCTCACACAAAAAAAAACAACATGTCTAAATGAGTTAGATATGAAAGTGTTTTGCTTTGAACAAATATAAACATTGGTCTTGTGGATAAGAAATATCATTGGGAGCCAGCTCTGATGGCCTAGTGGTTAAAGTTGAGCATGCTCCACTTCAGTGGCCCAGGTTCATTTCCCGGTCACAGAATCACACCACCCATCTGTCAGTAGCCATGCTGTGGTGGCGGCTCACATAGAAGAAC
This sequence comes from Ceratotherium simum simum, assembly GCF_057802395.1. NCBI lineage: Eukaryota > Metazoa > Chordata > Mammalia > Perissodactyla > Rhinocerotidae > Ceratotherium > Ceratotherium simum. The sequence goes on along the minus strand of NC_141937.1, from coordinate 16,956,738 downwards.
TAGAAGGTCTTACGAGTATATACAACCATGTACTGGGGTTTTGGGGAGAAAAAAAATAAAAAAAAGAGGAAGATTGACAACAGATGTTAGCTCAGGGTGAATCCTGCCCTGCAAAAAAAAAAAAAGAAATATCATTGGTTTTGCTGAATTTAAATAGTCATCTATGTGAAAGGGCCTCTGGCCTGGGGAGAATTCCCTTTTCCTCAAATATTTTGTCTCCAGTTTTTAAAATCTACAATGACAGTATTTCTACTGTTTGTCGAGATTTGAACTTGCGTTTTAATTATTCAAACATGGAGTTAAGTGTGTGTGTGTGTGTTTGTGGTGGGGTTGGGGGCTATGGAGTTCATTTCAAATGTAAATTATGTCCTGGGTGGAACAAGGAGATTTAGAGGAAGAGGAACTCTCCTTACAATTCAACTCCTAAATGTAAGGCAAGGTAACGAAGCATTTGGGCATCTGAATGTCAGTGTACCTGTGGAAAGAGACCGAAGCCTCATTGGCTATTTTTCTACAAGTTAAGATGCCTAAAATCCTAAATTTCTTCTTAATGTCTCTTAGTACTTGTCATTTTTGAAGTCGTAAGTGAAAGCTGAGTTTTAAGCACGAAGGAAAAAGCATCCTATGCAGTGAGAAAAAATTGACACAAGAATTTCTCAGAGAGAACTTAGTGAATTTTTATAAATCCTTTGAAGTTATTCTTGAATGACTGAATTCATTGTCCAAAGACTCAAAGGAAGGAGCTGGAATTTCGCACTTTTTGCTATGCTCCTGGATCACAGGCACTATTTTCAAAATAATTGGTATAGCCAGGTCCCAGTGCCAGAATGAGGCAGAGATTTTATATAGTTTCTCCTTTGTTATCCAAAATTTTAGTTGTTTTTATTATTATTGATTGAAACCCTCCTGATTAGTTCAGTTGGTTAAAACTGGTGCTGGCTAACTTGGATATGTGCCCCATGTCTGGAAAAGGACAAGCTTACCCTGTGGGGGAAGACTATTGTTAACCGCCCCCCACCCCCCTCCTCCTGGACTACAGAGTCCCATCTTTTTTTTTTTTTTTTAATAATTTTATTTATTTATTTATTTTCCCCCCAAAGCCCCATTAGATAGCTGTATGTCATAGCTGCACATTCTTCTAGTTGCTGTATGTGGGACGCGGCCTCAGCATGGCCGGAGAAGCGGTGCGTCGGTGCGCGCCCGGGATCCGAGCCCGGGCCGCCAGCAGTGGAGCGCGGGCACTTAACCGCTAAGCCACGGGGCCGGCCCCACAGAGTCCCATCTTGTTGCTGCACAAAAATGGGGTTCTCCTACCGGATGCACATAAACAAGTCAATTAAAGAAGTTAGCTTTATTCTGCGAGATCGACCTGCAGGGAAACAGCGAGTGTGTGCCCTCAGATCTGTCTCCCGAATTCAGGATTTGGGGTGAAATTTAAGAGGTTGGGGAGAACAGGCTTGCATGTGGAAACACGGTGGACAGGTTTTGGTTGGTGGGCTTCAAGCATTTATGGTAAAGTTCCAAACATTTATGATAAGGTTCAAAACATTTATGATAAGGTTCTAAACATTTATGGTAAGGTGAGGTTGGAAGTTTAACACCAGATCTTCCTGAATGATGGACCCCTCACTTCTGATAAGAGTGACTTTTAAGTGCCAGTCACGTCCTAGTCCTTTGGTTCCATGGGGAGGAGAATATTTTCAGGTCAAGATTTCTTCTTCTGCACATGCTCTGGCTATGCGACTTTGCACATTTTCTGAAAGAGTTTCTCAATCACTCTGTTGATAAGAGATGGGGTCAGTTGAACTGGCTCTAAATGGGTCTGTGATTACAATCTTGCTGAGGCGCTGACCCTCTTGGCTATGTGTTCCACTGACCCTCTTGGCTATGTGTTCCGAGTTTAAAATGATCTATGATGCCCCAAGGCAGGAGTGGGTGGAAGTGATGTGGAGAATGGTCATCAATCTCTAGGGGCCAATCATGGTAGTTGTATCTTCCTCCTGTCTGTGAAAGGCTGGTGAGAAATCTACCTTTTTAAGGACAGCTGGCCTCTTCCACCGGGCAGAGATGTTTTAGCCTTGATCCTCTTCTTATTACGACAGAGGTCCAAGGCCCACACCAGCCACCCTATTTCGCACAATCCCCACTAGATCCTTTCCTTTCCCACTTCAAGGCTGAACCTGTCCTGACGACGGGCTTCAGGCATGCAACACTTTGGGAAAATCCCTCCTCAGTTGCTGGAAAACCCCAAATGAAGGAACAAAGCCAGCCATAAATCTGGGTGGAGCAGACTTGGGCACCGGTTGATTTGCAGAGCCGGAAGAGTCAGGAGACAGCTACTGAGTACTTCATTTATTTTCCCTGTCTTTATAGCTGTGGGTCTAGAATCCCACCCAGAATCCTCTCCACCATAGAAAGTGTTCAGAGGAAATTGACTTGATTATCTACTTCATCTCTGAGAAACTTCTTTGAGTAGCTGCCAGTAACCTTTACCAGCTTTTTAAAAAGAAGTTCATAAAAGCTAACTGTGTTTGAGCATCTTTGTGGTTTCTTTCAGTTGCCTGAACAGAAATACATTATGTACAACAGAAATATATTAATGTCTCTCTATAATTTTATACACATACACATGCAGTTTTCCGTGTGTAACTGCCTTCCCCATCTCTTTGCCCTAAATAATAAGCGCATTCATTTGTAATTCTTCTTGGCTGCATGATATTTTTAAACTAGAGTCAGTCAATGCAGTCGTTTTCCCGGTAAAAAGAGGTTGTTTGGAAACGTTATTGAGAGAGGAAAGCGGGCTAGGCACGGAATGCTGTACTAGAAATAGAAGACCAGTAAACCGGCACCGACCCTCTTAGAGAAATGTTTGCTGTCTGGATGTCCCCAGCCCTTTAGCCCAGCGATGATCAAGCGTTCTGCCCTTTAGATACAAAGATATCTTAATGCTCTGCCTATGAATAAACAGACACTTTGTAAGGAGAGGAAAACTGGTCTGAAGAGAATTTCTCAGGCGCGGTGATTGCCTGATTGCCCAAACATCGCCTCATCAATTTCTCTCACAATCCTAGAGAGGAAGTGGCAGGAATAGAAACGTGGTTTTGGAGCGGTGGGGTGGTGCCGGGTGGGGAGGAGACACTTCCTCGCTATCCGAGGAGACTGTAGGGCGAGGAAAACCTTCGTGAGGAACCTGCGGAGTGGTCCCTCCCCGTCCCCTTCCCGGCGGTCCCCTGTCCCCAGCGTCGCCGAGCCGTGGCCGCGGGAGGCGGCGGGTTCAGTGCGCTTCGGGACTGCGAGAGGAAACGCGATTCCTCGTCTCCGGAGGAGAGGACACGGTCCCCGGCGCAGAGGACCACCCCTGGCACCAGACCCACGCCAGTCCTCTCTGGTGTATGCACGCTGGCAACCGCGCGTGTGTACGCGCACACATTCCTGCCTCCGCGCGCAACTCCCACGCCCGGGGCCGCCTGTCTGCCAGGCGCCAGACCCGCCTCTCTTGGGCTGGAACGAGAGGGTCCTCCGCTGCGTCCTTAAGGCTGCGGTCCCCGCCCCTCCCTTCTCCCCGCCCTCCCCGGCCCGCCCTCCTCGGTGTCGCGGCGGCTCCTCCCGACCTCCCCAAGAGGCGGGCGGCCGGGCGTGCGCGGCGCGCGGAGCAGGTGCCGGCGAGCCCGTCGCATGCCGCTGCCGGGCCCGAGGTGGTAGCGGCGCCGGGCGCGCTCCGCCCGCCCCTCCTCCGGGCCGCATCGGGCTCCGGCGCGCGCGGGGACATGTCGGTGGCGACGGGCAGCAGCGAGGCGGCCGGTGGGGCCGGCGGCGGCGGCGCGCGGGTTTTCTTCCAGAGCCCCCGGGGCGGCGCCGGCGGCAGCCCGGGTTCGAGCAGCGGCTCAGGCTCCTCCCGGGAGGACTCGGCGCCCGTGGCCACGGCGGCCGCTGCCGGGCAGGTTCAGCCGCAGCCGCAGCAGCAGCGGCGCCACCAGCAGGGAAAAGTGACAGTGAAATACGATCGTAAGGAGCTTCGGAAGCGGCTGGTGCTGGAGGAATGGATCGTGGAGCAGCTGGGTCAGCTATACGGCTGCGAGGTACCTGGGCGCGGGGCGGGTGGGTCGGGGGCACCCTTCGCGGCTCTGTGCTCACACCGGAATTCTCCAGGGTTCCAGCGCCCGGGTGCGCACCACCCTGACTCCTGGGGACTCAGCGCTGGGAGCGAGGCGCGGCGCGTTCTCTCTCCACGGTGCCCTCTGGCGCCGGGGCGCAGAGATTGGGACGCCCCTGCCTGGGTTCCCCTGCCGGGTGCCCGGAGAGCGGCGGGCCCCCTTGATGGCCCTGGGGAGAGTTAGGTCTTTCTACGCGCAGTGCTTTTCTCGAAGCCCCGGGCGCCTCTAGGCTCCAGCTGCAGCTACACCAAGCGGGGCCCGGAGGGGCTCAGCCAGCTGCACTTAACCCGACGAGAACAGCACTCACTGCTGGGCTCCTGGCAGCCCCGATTTTTGTGGCGAGGGAGCAGGGAAGGGACCTGAAAGCTGCTTAACGGAGAGGAGAGGTTCTAGGAATCTCAGAGGCCCCCTCGGTTCCTGAGATTCTACATCAGTATCATGAGATGAACGCTTTCCCCTTTCCAGCCAGCCCCGACGCGTGCCCCCATCATTCGTCCTTGCATTTACCAAAGCTGCACGCGTGGGGCTTTGTTGAAGCAGCTTGCTTTTTTCCTGCCCAGCCTCAGTTACTCCCTTTGATGGGCGCAGAAGAGAACCTTGGGCAACCTCCAAGGGTGCCGGGGTGGAAGGAAGAAGGAAGGTAGCGCGAGTGGTGTGCGGGATGCCCAGAATCCACCAGCTCTCCCTCCGCCACGACACTGTGACTTCCCACAGTTCAGGGGCTAGGGTTGTACACAAGTCTGACTGACGTGTGTACATTTGATGTAAGGAGCAATATTTAGAATAAGCTGTAACAAATGTATGCTAGAAAAATGACCGAAGCCAACATATCACTTATGAGAGTCTTTAATAACAGTAATTCTAAATGAACTATTCTATTTCTCTTAACGGAGTGGAGTTTGGAAAGGGTGGAAGACTGAAGAGGATTAATAATTAAGAACATGGCTTCTAAGTCGAAGCTAGGTTGTATCCATACAACTGTTGCGCTCTTCAGCAAAAATGAAAGCCAGATGAACTCACTGGCTTGGGGTGTTCTGTATTTCACACGTTTTATGGCCTATTATGAATACATGTTTTCCTTAACATTCTCATCTCGCAAGGCAAGAGCATGCTCATTATGGGCTACTGGTGAATGATTATGATACAATGAAGCTTGACTATGTGACTAATGGCCTTGTAAAAATATATTGTTTCTCCAGCCCTTATAAAAAGCCATTTTAATTGCATAAATAAAAACTGGCCAAATTAGGAAGTGTTCATGGGATTTTTTTAATAGAAAGTTGGTGAAACTCGTTAAAGAAGCAATGTATTTGATTTAGATGGGATTACTGTTGGATGGATGGCTGTGTTTAGTCTTGCCTCTGTAGAAGCCAATTAATTTTTGTTTATTTCATACTGACCTTTATACTCCATTTTGCATTTGGAGAAGATTTGAGTTAATAGAAAAACTATTGTGGAAATTAACAATGCTTTAGGAATGCTCCTTTTCTGGAAGGCTAATTAGATGTAGCTTGAGAAACTAGAAAAGATCCAGCCCCTCAGCAAGTTGGCAAATCACATATTTTAAAAATTGTTCAGAATACTTGGGGGAAAAAGGGAAGGCTGAATCCTCTCTGTATTGAACATGTAGATTAGGTACATCTTTTAAACAGTAAACATGAGCTTGAATTTTTTCCTTGTACTTCTCTCATTTTAGAATTTCTAAGGTATAGCAACAGCTATAATTAGAGATTTGGAAGAAAGGTTTTATGGTGAAATGATACAAGATGCTATAGGCTGCCCGCCTGTCATTAAAATGTGGCAAGTATTTCTCTTCAAGTTGTCTGTTCTGTCATTTTAGGTTGAAGGAATATAAATCATGGACAAGGTTGTTGGAAATTTGTAATTGCTAGGCTGATGGTACACCACGTAATAATAAAAAGCATGTCTACTAACAAGTAGCCATATAAAGGATTGTCTTCTTCCCTGTATTTCTCCACTGGTAGGCTCTATTTTTAGCTTGGGTTCTCTGGTCTGATAGCTTCAAGTATTTCAGCCTCTCGTTTGTAAATCGAGAAGGACCCACCCTGGCTTATGGGTCTGAAACTCATGAATATAAAGGTTAGGAAATGTCCTTTATTCACTTAAAATTGATAATGTTTTCAAATGTTTGTTGCATGAAATTGACACAGAAAGCTGGTTTGCCAGACTCCAAACCAGCCGGAGTCCGGAGCTATCTGCCAAGTTAGGAGAGAAGATGAGCAATGTATTTAATTTCAGAACTTGTGTCAGGCAGGTCAGCATTTGGATGACCAGTCCTTTTCGGAATAGAAAGTGATCTTTTGGAGTGGCCTGACGCATGATATTTATTTATTTATTTATTTATTTTTGCGCGCCGGGGCTCCGAACCCGGGCTGCAAGCAGCGGAGTGCGTGCACTTAACCGCTAAGCCACGGGCCGGCCCTGAAGCATGATATTTAAAATTAGAAAGGAGTGGAAAGAAATTCACAGAATAACCTCCCGACTGTGGTCTTATCTAGAAATTTGCTGTGACCAATCAGTTTTGCAGGGAGAATAAGATGAAGACAGCACTTGTGGAGTACTTACTATATACCATGTGCTGTTCTAGAAACTATGTGTGCACGAATTCATTTTTCTCTACAACAACCCTATGAAGAGGGTGCTGTTATTATCTCTGTTTTACAGATGTTGAAACTGAGACCCAGAGAGATTAAGAGGCTTTCTCAGGTTCATATAGCTGGTGAATGGCAGGGTGGGGGGAAGGGGTATAAACCCAGAGAATGTGGCTCTCTGCACGTTCTAACCACCAGGCCTGCCTTTAGCTTTGCCGAGTCTCATGCAACAGAACAGATGGAGGCCCTCACAGCATATGTCTAAATATTTAAAAATAATGAATTTAGCTAACGAGCATTTCTATAAAATTTATTCTACCCGCTTACCTTGGCAACGATGTCTTCACAATGGCCTTGGAGGCTAGGTTTGAATTTTGAATTGTCAGACTTCCCAGGGCTCAGAGCTGGATTTCTGTTGGGAGAATCTTCCCCTGGCCCAGGGCCTGCTTCCCATCGCTCCCCACTCGTGTGTGGTACAGCCCCACCTGGTGAAGGGCAGTGTGTCCACTTGCATGTCCAATCTCTGCCCACACTCTCTGCCACCCTTTAATCATGCCTCTGGCTCAGACCAGTGGGAGGACAGATCTGGGAGGAGCCTGTTCATACTCTGGAAGCGGCTTGGTATTTGATCACAGAATTCTGGGGACCTGGAGCGTAGCCTGAAACCAGACGGAGGGGGGCCGGTTCTGGATGGGTGGATCCACTTTGTCCCAGGATCTCTGCAGGAAGACGGGTGTGGCAGGAGTGGGGCCCAGGCCTGTGGTTCCTCTTAGTCTAAGACTAGTATCCTTACACACCACATCATACAGCCTTTTGGATACACAGATAAATGTTTTTATAGCTTCTAAAATGATTAGTTGGGTTTATAGTTATTTTCCATTCATCTTCTTGTACAGGTAGTTAAATTTTCAGCTAGGAATTTGGTTATAATGGAGCTGTTAGTTCCATCTACATCCACATTTAAAATTTTCTGTTAAGACATTTTCATATCTCTTCCAAACCCTGACAGTTTTAAGAGCATTTGAAATCTGGCATAGTGTCAACTTTGACAAGTATTGCAAGATGATTTACTGGATAAGTCATATCAATTTTTACCATCTTTCCCGGCATCAAGATAACATCTGTACTTTCAGTTTTGCAATTTGATTTGCTTTGGAAAGAAAAGCCTGTTGTTAACCTCAAGTCATTGAAACGCCCATAGCAGCCTGGCCATAAACAGACTTGTGCACCAGTGGTGTTTCCTGGTTATCCTGAATGTCCATTTAGGAGGGCTTTCCCTTTGCTGCAGCTATCTGCATTTTAAAAAGTAGTGTCTGGCATATTATACATTTTCATGTTTCCTGACTCCCTATCGTCCTCATTCTGTACATCAGTATTTTAAAAAATTTTTTGATGGTGACCCTGGAAAGAAATACCCTTGAGACTGCTGCCTGATACCTACACAGACACGTGGATATTTGAAAACAGAGATTCACATAGCACCACTTAACACTACTAGGTATGCGAAAGAAAAAATTACCAAGGTAATATAAAATATGACTTTATTAAAGTTTAAATACAATATTCTGTTCTATTTCATATTCCAAAATTGCTGGTTGTGACCTTCTAAGTTGATTTTATAACACATTTTGGATTATGACCTGCAATTTAAAAAATACTGCTCCCTGAAATATGTCAAAGACAAATACTGTATGATCTCACTTACATGTGGAATCTAAAAAAAAAAACAACCAGGCTCATAGATACAGAAAACAGATTGGTGGTTGCCAGAGGTGGGAGCTGGAGGGGTGGACGAAATGGATGAAGGGGGTCCAAAGGTACAAACTTCCCAGTTATAAGATAAATAAGTCCCAGGGGTGTAATGTACAGCATGGTGACTACAGGTGATAATAGTGTATTTGAATGTTGCTAAGAGAGTGAATCTTAAAAGTTCTCATCACAAGAAAAAAATTCAGTAACTATGTATGGTGATGGATGTTAATTAGACTTATTTTGGTGGTCATTTCACAATATATACAAATACCGAATCATTATGTTGTACGCCTGAAACTATCATAATGTTGTATGTTAATTATATATCAATTAAAAAAATGCTGTTCCAGAAAGGGAAAAGCCTAAACATATGTAATAGAATTAGCTGACACGTATCTAGTGCTTTCTATGTATCAGGCACGGTTTGTGTAATCCTAGTAACAACCTCTGATAGTCCCATTTTGTGGATGTGGAAACTGAGGTACAGAGAAGTCAAGAAGTTGCCCAGGGCCCTCAGGTGGGCCGTGGCAGAGTAGGGCTATGTCCAGGAGGTCAGATGCACCTTAACCACTGCACTGTACTGCTTCCCGACAAGGGACAGAGCCTGGCACCGTCTATGAGCCCCCATGTAACAAAACCAGTGGGTTTGTTCTTGTACCTGGATCAGGCCTCTTGTTTTAAGTTCAGGTCCTTGCTTTGTCTATAGATTCTCCCTCTGCAGCATCAAATGACCCCATGTACCTACTTTGTTAGTATCTTGCCTGGAAGGTAGAAACTACTGCTTAGAACTCAGTTTGTGGATTATGCGGTGAATCCCCATTTGTTTAGGAATTTGAGCATGAATAGGCTTTTGAATAAAACTGCTCTTTATTTTTTTAAATCTCCATCAACTCAATCTGTAAAATATTAAGGGGTAAATTAAACGTGTTAAAAGTCTATGAGGGGCCTGCCCGTGGCTTAGCGGTTAAGTGCGCGCGCTCCGCTGCTGGCGGCCCGGGATCCCGGGCGCGCACCCACGCCACGGCTTCTCCGGCCATGCTGAGGCCGCGTCCCACATGCGGCAACTAGAAAGATGTGCGGCTATGACATGCAACTCTCTACTGGGGCTTTGGGGGGAAAAAATAAATAAATAAAATCTTAAAAAAAAAAAAGTCTATGAATAAAAGAATTCTAAATTGCCAAAGGAAATTCTAAACTGTACTCAACACATTTCCCTTTGGAACAAGAGGTAGGGAAATTTGGTAGGGGGACAGTGGGTAAAGAAGAAAGACTGTGAGGCCAGAAGAAGCTGAAGTCAGATCGCGGCCCCAGCATTTAGCAGTAGTTGGAGATTAGGCAATTTCCTTAACCTCTCCGAGCCTGCCTTTCTCCCTGTGTTTAAGGGCATCCTCCGGACCTCTTTGCAAGGTTGTTACCAGGACCGAATGGGTAAGACACAGAAAGTGGTAGGTGGTACACAGTGGGTGTGGATATTGTTCAACAGCGTTGTAATTTGAACCATAACCAGCCACTAACTGTTGGTCATTCTCCACGATGTGGGGAGAGGACAGGAGAGGGAAGAAAACAAGGTATTCACATCTATTTGGTGGTAGAATTTGGAGAAGGATGTGTGGGTACTTTGAGGTCAGAGATGTTGCTGTGTGTTTGAACTTGAACAAGGGTAAATATTCTCTCTATCATTCCCCTTTTTCCTAGTGCCTTCCTTATTCAGGAACTTCCTGTGGATTTTCATATATGTGTAGTGAAGTTAATCTTCAACAATTTGAATGCAAGACTGTCTTACTTTTCTTTGTGTATGTCGTAGTAGAGCACAGTTCTTCACCCACTAAGCATTTGTTTGAATGGATGAAAAATGGGTCAGTCTTCAGAAAACCTTTTAAAAGTCATCTGTGTTTTAGATGGAATTAGTTGGTGGTGTTTCTTTATTTTAGTCATGGCTAGGAAAAAAATTGATCTATAGTTTTGTTACAATAATCCATGTCATACTCTTGCATCATTACTATTTTATTTCAACATTGTTGAAAAATACACCCACCTTCATTGACTTATTTGCTCCAAACAGGAATTTGAAGACAGTAGTGGCAGCTAATCGATTTTTAAGCTTAGAGTGAGGGACTTCTTTAGAAGATTTAATCTTCTCTGAGTCTCCTGTCCTCTCTTTTTTTCTTTTGTGCCTGCTGACACACTAGTTCTGCCTCTGTCGTCTCTGACATGAGTTTGCTTCCCATGTCTTCTGTTTTTTTTTTTTTTTTTTTTTGCTGAGGAAGACTCGCCCTGAGCTAACATCTGTTGCCAATCTTCCTCTTTTTTTTGCTTGAGGAAGATTCAAAGACTCACCCTGAGCTAACATCTGTGCCAGTCTTCCTCTATTTTGTATGTGGGTCACTGCCACAGGATGGCTGACAAGTGGTGTAGGTCCGCGCCTGGGATCTGAACCTGTGTACCTGGGCTGCCGAAGCAGAACGTTCTGAACTTTAACCATTATGCCACAGGGCCAGCCCACGGTGTCTTCTGTTTTTCTCCCACCTTTGAAACAACCTGGCTCCATGTGGCATGCCTTGCCTAGCTCCCAGCTCTCCTCCAGGAGCGTCTCTTTCTAGATGGAGGGAAGAATGAAGTTTGAAATGTTTTGTTTTCCATGTGGCACGTGCACTGTGGTCGTGATTTCATTTTCTAGTTCACTCTCTGTCTCTTGTTTCCTGCACCTCCCTATTTCAAATCTTCACTTGTCTTTTTAAGGCACTTTGTCTGTTATCTCCCCTCCCCCCTCAGCCAGTGTCCTTGCAGCCGCCTCCTGTTCAGGCCACCTCCCAGGCACTTCTTCCCTTAATTCCCCTCCTGTCTTGGCTGCGTTTTCAACCTGTCCCCTGCACCCCACATATACACGAGTTGAAGTCTTTCTGTTCTCTTAACAACAATCCCCTACCACAAAAACGCTTCCGTTTCTTAATCCTGTATCCCCTCTGGTTGCCACTCTTTCTCCTTCCCTCATAGTCTGTTTCTCCAGAACGTTCTCGACCCATCTCACACACTGTCCACCACAGTGTGATGTCCACTCCACCAGGGCTTCCCTGAGGACCTTGTTGTTTCTCAATCCAGTGGATTTGTTGGGTCTTTATTTTGCTTGGCCTTCTGCGGTATTAGATGCCCTTCACCATTTCCTTGGGAAGCCTTTGGCTTCTGAGGCGGTCCTCTCTCCGGTTCTCATCCTGTTCTCTGCTCTCCCAGCCTCCCTTCTGGATTTTCTTTCTCTGCCCACCTCTTCAGTGCTGATGGTGCACAGGGTCTGCCTTTGGGCTCCTGCTCTGTCTTTTGGTTTTTTTCACTCCTGCATGGTCCGTCTGGGTGATAGGAATATCCACGTGCCTTCAGTTGCTATCCATATGCTGACAATTCTGCAATCTATATTTTTAGCCCAGATCTGTTTTCTGAGCATCAGACACATTCAGAGAGTTTTGAAACTGACAACTCCACTTAGATGCCCCATGGCAACCTCATATTCAACTGGTCTGAAAATGAGTTTCTTATCTTCCTCTGCAAACCTACTCCTCTTCCTCAGTCCCTCCCTGAATGGCAGACGAAGCTCTCCACAGATGTCCCCGCCGAAGATTACGCTAGCACCTTCTCTCTTGCCTCTCCCTGGCTGGTCACACCCAGTAGTCACGAAGTCTTGTTGATGCTTGCTCCTTATAGCTCTGGAATCCTATTACTTTACTTCTCACCACCTCTGCTCTAGTCCAGTGCCTTATAATTTCTCACCTGTATTGTAGCAACAGACACTTTAGTCTCCTTTCCCTCACATTACTCCCACTCCTAGTACTAGTGCTCCTGTGACTACTACCAGCCTCGACTCTTGCTGCTGTTATTACTATGACCTCTGTCACTAACAGAGCTCCCAGGTGAGGGCTAGGTGGTTTATACATTTTATCTCCTACACTCAGTCCTCACAGTACCTTTATGAGGTGGGTGGTATTATCTTCATTTCTTCGTGTTATAGAAGAAGAAACTGAGATCAGAGGAGTTATTACTTGTCCTTGTCCAAGGTCATGCTGACTCCAAAGTCAGGTAGCCACGATGCTACCATTGCTCCTGGCAGCCACATTTATTAAGTTCTTACTGCATACTCCGTCCTTCTTGAGCTCTCATTTAATCTTTGCAGGGATTAATTAACTCGGCAAGTAGGTGAAGAAAGTGAGGTACAGAGAGCTTGAGCGACAGGCCCTGGTCTGAGGCCACTTCACTGTCAAGTGGCAGAGTCAGGAGTGGACCCCTGTCTCTGGTTCTGGGCTGGGCTCCTCTGAGCCCTCCCCTCCAGATCTCCCCCACCACAGTGCTTCAGAGCCACCTCCACACTGCCCGAGTGATTCTAAAATCCAGACCGGGTCTTGGTATTCCCCCAGCCTTCAGGATGAAGCATGAGCATTTTAGCCCGAAACAAGGCTCAGGGGCTTGCCCTGCCCACCTTTCTAGTCTTATCTCTTATCACTGCCCCCCATCCCTGCTGCTTCAGTTATCAACCGAGATCCTAATGCAGGGCGGGCAGGAACCCATTCGTTCTTACTTCTCCCTCTGCCAGATCATCTCTCCCTCCCTCGCCCACCTGTCTCCCTGTTCTTCAGTCTCACCTTGTGGTACCTCCTCCAGGAAGGCTCTCAGACACAGGAGTCACCGGCAGGCTGGCCGACAGGTCTTTCCTGGCTTGTGCTTACCCCGTTCTTGGCACCCTGTCTGTAGTCCTGTCTCCCACCCTTGCTGCAGCTTCCAGAGGGCAGAATCTGTGATCTCTGCAGCCCCAGCGCCTCTCGGGCTCCTGGCCTCACTCAGGCGTCCCGTACCTGGCTGTGGAGTGAGTGAGACAGATTCTGGCCCTCAAGGGCAGTTGGCAGCATCTCCTTGTGCTCTGCTTTCAGAAACACACACCCCAGATTAACTGCATTGATGTAATTTGGCTCTGCCTGTATTAAAACCTGCTCTTGCATCCGTGACTTGAAGTTTTGGTTTTTTTTCATGGCTATGAATTCTACCTTTGTAGTCCTTTGAATCTGTGAACTAAAAGGAAGTTGTCATGGAATAAAGCAGAGAGGCACCGGTGATGAAAATCTTCAAAGGAAGTCATCAGAGGTGACTGCCATTCTTCTCTGTCATTTTAATTTTTAGTATGTACAGGAATCCTATTTTATTTGCATAGTAATTGTTCATTTCTTTGGGAGTGAAAATGTGTGCTGGGCTAGGACGTGGTGAGTGCTTTTTCATCAGCAGATAAGATTTAGAGCAACAGGCTCACACAAGTCTTGATAGAACAAGGAATGAAAGCCAGGATTACTGCCTCTGCTTAAAAGTCTGGGCCAATAAATTCGCACCAGCACTTAGTCAGCACTGGCAGTCTGGAAATCTGTTCCACTGTGTAAAAATTTAGAAAAAAGAAGAGACCAGACGGTAGACAAGTTTCTAAAGCATCACTTTATGGTTGAGGAAAAAATGATCAAAGAAGAGTTTTTCCTTTTTGAAAGAATCCTTTTTGAAAGCTGTGGAAGGAACTGTGGAGGGCAGGAATATTCATTCATTCATTCATTCAGTAGGTATTTACATAGATAAGAAAAGGGGAACAAGAAGACTTCGTCCTTTTAAACTGTGTAAGAGACAAAGTACAAAAGTAAAGGAGCCCTTTCCATTCTAGAAGAATGGAAGTGTCCATAGGATTGAAAGCCTTTGAGGCCAAGACTGTCTCCTGTTCACAGTTGTGTTAGTGTATTCAATACATTGATTACTACGGAGTGTTGGTATATCTCTTGCATTACTCAAAGCCTGTTTTCGGGAAAGGCTATGATACATTCATTGACTTTATAATGTAAATGACTAAAAACCCTTGAATTATCTTTTCTTTTAGTAGGAAGTAAGGTCTTAAGTAAGAGAAAGTAATCTCTTAACAGCTGCACTTTGGGAATTAATAAAACCAGGACAGGCTGCATGATTTGTGGGCAGTGGGACCTTGTTGGCAGCTATGAAATCTACGAAATCAAAACCTGTGCATTGCTTCCAGTAGGATGTTGTGGGGAGGGCCCTGGCCTGACAAACTGTTCTAGCCGGCGGCTGCTTAACCAGCTACGTGACCTTGGCAAGTCGTATTCACTAGAGACAGAGACTTTCGTTTTTGGGGTTTCTTTCCTCATCTGAAAAAAATGAGGGAGGCATAGGGCTTTCAAGCTCCAGCCTTTAGAGATCCTATGATAAAGCTGGCCGTGCACTGGAGAAAGTGAGATTCATCAAGAGAGGGTGACATTGAAAGTGCTAATAGAAGGGTCTTTCCCTCTCAACACAAACCTGAGACTAGAATTAGACTAGTTCACCAACAGATCATCTGATTTACATAGCTAATTTCCTGTAGCTAAAGTGGGAGTGTATCCATCCTCTCCTTGGCATCATCTCTTGTGCGATGTGATTTGGTGGGAATGTAAGGATCCGACAGAGAAGACTTTTTTTTAAAAAATTATTTTATTGAGGTCATGTTGGCTTATAACATTGTGTAAATTTCAGGTGTACATTATTATATTTCAGTTTCTGTGTAGACTGCGTCGTGTTCACCACCAATAGTCTAGTTTCTATCCACCACCAAACACATGTGCCCCTTTACCACTTTCCCCCTCCCCCCACCCCCTTCCCCTCTGGTAAACTTTTTTTTAAATCCTCCTTACACCCTCCAGCACGTCCTCCCCACTGTTGGCTTCCAAGTTAAATTTGAAATTTGACAGTACAGATATTCATAGCTACTGTATCTGCTTTTTTTTTTTTTGCATTTAATTGGGTTAACCTTTAAGAAGAGCTGGCATATTTGATTTAAACATTTTAGGCATATAATTGTTGGAGGGCCTTTCCTATTCTTATTTTGCATCCTTTATCCTGGCAGCTCATAATTAACTAATGCTGGTATTTATTTAACTTGAGGCAGGTTTGTTTTGAGATATAAAACGAGGATCTGAGAAGGAAAATTGCAGCAGCTTTAGGAAATAAAATTTTAAAAAGGTGAAGGGTACAAATTAGCCTAAATAAGAGGCTGAATAAATTTGGATTAAACAAATTAATTTTCCCTGAGGAATTTATTCCCAGAATGTCACTTTATAGTTAGTTTTAGAACTAACATGACAGGACAGAAAAAAGAAATTAAGATTTTTCATGGACTGTTCTAGTCAGAAGTAGAAAGCAGAATTTATTGCTCTTTATAATATTTGTTTATTTTGTATGATGATAGAATCCATAAAGAGATCCATTAGATAATCCCATTCAATCCACCCAAAAGCTCTGTGATGTAAGTACTTATCTCATTTTTACAAGGAGAAAACTGAGGCTCAGATGCCCAAATTTAAATTGCCAGTAAGAAGAGGAGGAAACTCCGACTTGGAAACAGTCAGTTTCACGTCCCTCCCCTAGATCATTTCCATGTGTTCTAACATGTTTGATCCATACACCGGGCAAGGGTTTTCTGCTTAATACATTTTCAAATATGTTTCATCTTAGTTGAACAATTTACAGGATTCCATTACAGTTTTTTCCATTATTTCTTGGATGAACCTTTACAGGATTCAGCTATTTCTTTACAAAAATTCAAATCCATTGGTTCTCAAGTGTGTATATCACAGCAAATGTGCCACTTATTTCTTTGATTTGCACAAGTAGTTAGTATTGGAGCACTTACTCTCCATCTACCCACTTAAATGAAATTTTGAGGTTAAAAGTTAGAAACTCACTTTAAATAAGCCATAGCATACAGAGTGGCTAATTCATCCTACATATTTGAAAGTACCAGATAGTACCGTTGACGTGATAGAAGTAAAGAAATGTTGCTTCTTATAAATAAAATATGAAAAACCCTTAGCAACTTCTTATGCTTCTGCTAAAGGATGTTTTTATCCAGAGCTGCTGTAGTTGCTCATCTGTTAATATCTTTTATATTTTATATGTCAGTCGTACAACTGACATACCTGCTTCATTTGTTTCTGCAAATATTAACTGAATCAAGTCTGTTTCAAGCCAAGTAGGTAAGGTGTTGTGTTTTCAGATTGGTAAAGATGGCTTTTCTGCTTAGTTCTTGGAAGCAAATCCTCTCCATAACAATCCTAATTAGTCAACCGGTTTTTCTCCTGTGTGTGATGGGGCGTGGCAGCTCTCTGACAAGTCAAAAGAAAATGAGTCATTGATTTGGTGCTAAAACATGATTATGCTTGCTTGAATGAAAACACCCTACAAACATTACAACTGAAGAAATAACATGTACCATCTCTGGTAGACAAGTGCCTTTTGTTAAGCAAAAATATTCCATTTCTTCGTCAAACCCCAGATGGTTCAGCATTTAGTAATCTTTATGCCAGAAGCATCTAGGTAAACAGACAGACCATCACCTAACCTAGCCTGAGGCTTTAAAAGCATTTAGCTGCCAGTCGTGTCTCAGACCTCTGGGATAGTCTTATGTTAAACTTTGGAGAGAGAGTGGGCTGCGTTTAATAAGTGATAGCTCCGGAGGTTGAGTTAACTCATGACTCTAAAGAAGAAGAAAATGAGGAACTAGTTTATCATTGACACCTTACTATAAATTGACTTGCATGAAACAATTTAAAACTGTGAAGGAGGGCAAAGAAGAAGATGCAGAGAATGTATAAAACATTTAGTAACATGAAATTCAGTCTCAAGCCAGCCTTATGACTAAGACACTGACCCCACCCCCGCACCCCACCCCCTCTCCTCCGCAGGTGCAAGGCTGTGCACTCTGAGCCGGGAAGTTGGGTGTGGGCCAGAACCTCACCTTCTCAAGGAATTCAGGCTCCCATCTTTCTCCCTCTGGCCCCGCTTTACAAAATGAAAACAAACTGAAAAGTTCCTAGATAGGGCTTCTTACTGGTGGTAGGAAATAGATTGTCTCCTTTCAGAGATCCCTATTGGTTGTGACCACGTGTTCTTTTTACATCCTTCATGCCTTGCATTATAAGACAGACCCTCCCTTCTCCCTGGGGTAGGAGTGGGCTTGGTCTGCTGGATTGGATGAGGCAGCCCCCCCACCTGCATTCATTCACAGAGTGGTTATGAGTTGTCATCCTTGGCTGCCTTTAATTTTCCCTTTTAAATGATACAGCCCTCTCAGGGATGTTTTCAAGATTAATAATGTTAAAAATCATCCCAAGGAAAGCCTAGGATATTTATGAAAGCACCATTAGCAACATCTATAATCTTTTTGCCATAATTAATTCTACCTTGTTAATATATATATTCAAATTAAAGGTACATTCTTTGAGCAAAAAGAGATCAGAGGCTTTTGGAGTTTTTTTATTTTAGATTTTTTTTTTTTTGGTGGGGTTTAGGCTAGGCTTTGAAAATTTTGGTCATGCACACGCCAGGTTTTATGAATACAGAATAATGTAGTCAGTACCTCAGAATGAAAAATCTACTTGGGTTGCTTCAAGAGAATTACCAACTTGGAACATGACCTATATCACATTTGAGTTAAGTAATAACAGATAAAATGCATTCTGGATAAAAATCTTTTTCATAGGATATCTATTATATGTGCTTAGAAATAAGACTGCAAAGATACATAATAAATATTAATAGTGCTTCTTTAGTATCATTATGTGTAATTTATATTTTATTGATCTGTTTTGTACGATGAATATGTATTCCTTTTATCAGAGAAGAACTCTAAAGTTATGTTTAAAAACAGGTGGGCGAAGTACCCACTCTGTTTGTTCCATTAAGGAAAGGGCTCCCCTCCTCTGCAATGACATGATCTCTTGCCCGTCACAGGCTTTACAATGTTAAGAGCAGCTTTCGTAGTGTTTTGCCTTCTCTTCTTTTTGAGGTAGCCAGGCAGTTTTTATTTTTAATCGCAAATAATTAAGGGGAAAAAAGAAGCCAACAAGTTTGCTCACAGTAGATTCTTTACATTTTCAGAAAAAATAGTGATAATGCTTTTGGAAATTAGGGTGTCTTTATCTTTTTGAGTGGAAAGACCATCTCCAGTGAGGATGGTCCCACCATCCACAAGACAGAAGCAAAGTTAGAAGGAAGATGGGGTCATCCTTTACCTTCTCTCAGCAGCCCATCCCTTCCGGCTGCTCAGGAAGGGACTTGCTTCTTCTGCATCTTCAGCCTTTCCTTCCTTTCAAAAAAGTTATAGAGCTGTTCACTTAAGATCTGTGCGTTTCATGGTATGTAAATTACACCTCAATAAAGGACCAGAACACACATACGCAGAACTTGCCCTCTCTCTCCTCCTCTCTTTGGCCAGATTTGACAGAGAGCTTGTCTATACTCTTTATCCTCATTGTGTCACCTTCTGCTCCCCTCTCAGCCCACTGCTGTGTTGCTCGTCTCTCCTCCCCGCCAAGAGGGCTTACGCCCTCCATGTTGCTCAGCCCCAGAGGCTCAGCTTAGTCCTTGCCTTTAGTGCCCTCAGCAGTGCTGGACTGCCCTGCTTTCCAGAGGCGCTCTGTCTATCATCCATCCGTCAGCATCGTGCCATCCATCTGTCCCTCCTTCCAATATCCATCCACCAGACCCTCCATCCACCTTCTGCCAGGTCCACTTTCTTTTCTTTTCTTTTTTTTTTTTTAACAAATAAACTATTTTTTAGATGGTTTTAGATTTACAGGAAAATTACAAAGATAGTAGAGATCCCATATACTTCTCAACCAGTTTCACCCGTTAGTAACATTGTAAACTAGCATGGTACGTTTGTTACAATTAATGAGCCAGTATTCATACATTATTAACTAAAATCCACACTTTCTTCAGATTCCTTAGTTTTCACCTAGTGTCCTTTTTTTGTTCCAGGATTCCATCCAGGAGACCACATTACGTTTAGTGGTCACGTCTCCTTAGACGCCTCTGGGCTGTGACGGTTTCTCAGACTCTCCTTGTTTTGAATGATCTTGACAATTGTGTGGAGTTCTGTTTGTGTATTTTGTAGAATGTCCCTCAAATGGGATTTGTCGATGTTTTTCTCGTGATTAGATTGGGTTTATGGGCTTTGGGGAGGAAGACCACAGAGAGGCCCCTCTTATCACATCCTGTCAAGGAGCATGCTCTCAACATGACTTATCACTGTTGATGATAGCCTTGACCACTGACTGAGGTAGTGTCTGTCAGCTTTATCCATTGTAAAGTTAATCCCGCTCCCTCTTTCCAAACTGTGTTCTTTGGAAGGAAATCTCGATGTGCAGTCCATACCTAAGGGAGGGAGAGTTATGTTCTACCTCCTTGTGACTCTACGTAATTTATGTGGAATTCTTCTGCGTGAGAGATTTGTCTCTTCTCCCCATTTGTTTATTTAGTCAATAATTTAGTTACATCAGTATGGACTTGTGTGATATTTATTATGTACTTTGGGTTATAATTCAATTCTTCTGTATTTACTTTGTTGCTCAAATTATTCCAACTTTGGCCATTGGGAGCTGTTTCAATTGGTCCTTTGTCCATTTGACATACTCCCATCACTCTGTGTGTGTTTATGTGTTTAACACTTCCTTACTTTCTGGCACTACAAGATGTTCCAGGTTCATCTTGTTTATTTCTTGTCCCGGGTCTAGAATCAGCCATTTCTCCAAGGAGCCTTGGTTCCTTTTATTGTAGAATGGTGTTAGAAACCAAGACATGGAGGCTTGGTGTGCTGGTTGCTACTGGGATGTCATTGTTTCTAGGGTTTCTCAGCTGACAGCTAGGAAATATATGTGTGTATGTTAACCTGTGTGTATACACATATCTAGAAATATTTCTATCTGTAACCACCAGTATCTATATTAAGAGAAACGTTGAGTTCAAGGTGATGTCTCCAACTATAATCCATTACCACATTGTTCATTGCAGCCTCCTTCCTTTGCCCATCTGTAGACTCTCACTCCAGTAGCCAAAAACCTGTGGTTCCTACCACCTGCCATCCATTCACTTAATCATTCAATTGTAGTATACATGTATAGCAGTATCAGAATCGTTAACCCATACCCCTGTGGAAAACAACTTTATCAGTTAGAGTGCAGTGCTTCTGTGCAGTTCCTTTTACATTTAGTCTTACAGACTCCACTCATTTCTAGACTTAGGTCAACACCTTTTCCACATACCTCCTCAGTGAGGTTGTTTCATACATTTGTAATATAGTTAGATTGTTTTGTCACATTCTACATTCCATCTTGGGATCCTGCAGTCTCCTAAATGACTTTTTAAAAAATTGCATACATAAGGTTTATTCTTTGTGCTGTCAAGTTCTATGGATTTTGACAAATGCATAGTGTCACATATCCACGCTTATGGTATCATGTAGAATTCATTACCCTAAAGAATCTCCTGTACTTCACTCGTTCAACCCTCCCCGCTTCCCGCCGAGCCCCTGACAACCACTGATCTTTTTACCATTGCCATAGTTCTGCCTTTTCTAGAAACTATGGAACCATATAGTATGTAACCTTTTCAGACTGGCTTCTTTTACTAGCAATATGCGTTTAAGATTCATCTATGTCTTTTTGTGACTTGATAGCTCATTTCTTTTTACAGCTGAATAATATTCCATTGCATAAATGTGTCACAGTTTGTTTGGCCATTTGGCTATTGAAGGACATCTTGGTTGCTTCCAGTTTTTGGCAATTATGAATAAAGCTGGTATAAACATTTGCAGGCAGGTGCTTGTATGGATATAAGTTTCCAATCAGTTGGGTCAATGTACCAGGTGCACTTTTAAGTACTGGAGATACAGCAGTGAGCCAGAGAAGCAAAATCCCTCTGCTCTAAAAACAAACACATGAGTAAACCCAAATGGTTTCAGCTCCTGAGAAATGCTATGAAAGAAATAAAACACGCAATGGCATAAAGACGGAATGACTGTGGCCAGGTGGGTGGGACCAGGAAGGGCCTCTCTGAGGAAGTTTGTCACGTTCGAACCTGGACCTTCGTGATGAGAGATGACAGCAGCTGTGCAAAGACCCAGGAAGATGAGCTTTCCCACAGTGGGCTCAGTTAATGCTAAGACCCTGAGGGAGGATGGACCTTGACATGGTCGAGGGACTAAGGACAGCAGGAAATGTGAGGTGAGATCATGAATGAGAGTATTTTTTTAAACACTTTTTCTTGTAGTATAACATAGAAAGTACACAAATCCTAAGTGTACAGGTTGATAAATGTTCTCAAATTGAACCCACCATGTAACCACCATCCAGATCAAGAAATGGAATAGCACTACAGGAGTCCCTGCCATGCCCTCTTTCCATCATCATTAGCCTCCCACCCCACTCCAGGGTAATCTGATTGACTTTGCTTCTTTTAGAATTTTTATGTCTGTTTCTTTTGTTCAACATTAAGTGTGTGAGATGCATCCAATTGAAGTTCGTTTTACTTGCTATATAGTATTCCATGTGTGAATGCGTAACAATTGTTTTTTATCCATTCTGCTTTTGATGGGCATTTGGGAGGTTTCCATTTGGGGACTATTCTGAACTGAGCTGCTAGGAACATTATTATCCGTGTGTTTTGGTGAACATATGTCTGCATTTCTCTTGGGTTATATTCATAGCGGTGAAATTGCTGGCTTATACTTCGCTAGATATTCTCATATGATTTTCCTAAGTAGTTATACTGACCTACATTCCCACTGCAATACGCGAAGTTTCCAGTTGTTTCACATTCTCGCCAACATTCGGTATTTTCTTTTTCATTTTAACCATCTGTTAGGTATACGGTGGTATTGCACTGTGGTTTTAATTTGCATATATGAGGACTAATGAAGTCTGGCCCCTTTTCATATGTTTATTGGCCCTTCGGGAATCCTCTTTTTGAAGTGCTTGTTCAACTCTTCTGTCCGCTAAAAAATCAAAGGAAATTTCAGGTTGGGTTGTCTGTCTTCTTCTCACTGATTTTTATATATCCTGGATACTAAACTTTATATATCCTAGATATTAGTCTTTTGTCAGAAATACATGTTGGAAGTATTTTCTCCCACTTTGTGAGCTGACTTTTTCGTTCTCTTAATGGTATCTTTTGATGAACAGAAGTTCTTATTCTTAATATTGTCCAATTTATCAGTTTTTTTCCTTTATAGTTAGTGCATTTTGCATCCTGTTTAAGAAATATTCATCTGCTCCAAGGTCATGAAGATGTTCTCTTATGTTATCTTTTGGATCCTTCCTTGTTTTACCTTTTATATTTAGATGTCATCTATCTGAAATTGATTTTTGTGTCTGGTATAATGTAGGGATCAAGATTCATTTTTTCCACTTGGACATCCAGTTGACCCAGCACCATTCAATGAAAAAATCATCCTCTCCCCACCGCACTGTAATCACAAACCAGAGGACCTTGTGTGGTGGGTCTATTATAGATTCTGGTGAGCGTGTTTTAATGTTGGATGGGGCCTTCCCGTCGTGCTCACTCTCCTCCATCTCTGTTTCCTGGCACAATGGCCCGTGCGCTGTAAATGGTCAATAAATATCAGCTAGTTGATGGACAGGTCTGAACTTGCCTGTAGGAAAGAGAATTTGAAATCCCTAGGCTCGGGCTCAAAGAAAAGATACTCAGATTTCATTGTAGAGAAGACTTTGAGTAGTTAATTATATTTCTTCAACAGCCCCAAATATGGTTTTGGACTAGTCCTGCTGGCCAGAGTCCTAGGGAAGGCCCGTCAAGTTCAGATGCCCCACTTAGTAGTACTCCATCTATTCAACCTGCCAGCTAGCCACCCAACAAATATTTGTTATGGGCCTACTATGTGCCAGGCATAAAGTAGAAGAACTATGAAATAATGAAATTCTTTGCAGAGTTTCTATTTTTAGTTTTAGAACATTTGTTGTTTCTTTCTTTGCAAGTTAAACGCTCAGTGCAAGGAGGGTAATTTTTGGGATTTTCTTCTATTTCTGGGATAGCTTTGTTGTTCTATTATAGTTATTTAAAATTTTTTGTGTGACAGTTCTGGGTAAACAAGCAACAGGCCTAAGAATTAGAGCTTTTATGTTGCTATCAGAATATTTTAAAACAAACAAAACCCTACAAAAGAAAAGAGATTTTAAAAAAAACAATTTTTAAAAACACATTATTTCATCCAGCAGATTCAGCGAGAGGTTAAATACTTTTCTTGTTTTCAGAATTTGGTGCCAGCCCAAAGACCACATTCAGAGAAATAGAGACATGCATTTTCAGGAGGTTGGTGTTGTGCTCAGGAGGGGCCCGTCACTGTTGTCACATGAAATTCCATTCAAGTGAGTCATGTGCCGAGCGCTGCTATTGCTCTTGGTACCTGTCCACTGGAGGACCTGTCCATTGATGGCTTCTCCCCAACCGCCAGCTTGCTCGGTTATACCAGAGCCCCGGTTCATGTCACAAGGCCTCTCTGCTCCTTGTCACCCTCTGGGATGTGAATGAAGAGAGGTGGGGTGGGCAGATGCCCTGAGCTAGGGCCAGCCCCCAGTGTCAGCTGCTGGAGGTGGGGCTGCCTCCACCAGCACTTCCTTGTCCACTGCTGCCTGTTTCTGGTGGTTTCCAGTTCCAGCTGCTCAGAGCCCTTTGTGGACACTGGGAGCAACAGCCATGGAGCTGGGCCGTGGCCAGCTCTGCCCTCTGTCTCAGGGAAAGGAAATAGACTGGCAAGAGATCAGACTGTCTGTGCTACCAACTATCACTTACATGACAGACCTACATGATTTGCTTTCTTATTTAGTCGGTGTTGGCTCTGTCTTCTTTATTGTTCAGTTTGTCTCAAGTGACTGTTTGATATATTTAGTGAAACCTCACCTGTCTGGAGGCCGCTAATTCTGCCACCTCAGCCATTTGGAACATAGCAAAGAACCTAAAAGAAAGCATAATGGGTAACTTGGAGAAGCTAGGGAGCTGTCCTGGAGTTTATGTTCATTCTTTGTTGGAGAGAGCCTTCGGCTGTTCCTAGAGCTTGTTGGCTCTTATTTTAGCCACAATTCTAACAAGTTTGGTTTTCTGACTTCTTAGTTCACTGTGAGCTAGAAGCAACAAACGAAGCTGCTAGATATAAGTACTGGGAGAACATGTAGAAGCGACAGCTGACAGCCTGACACTGAGAGGGTTGACAGAGAAGCTATAAAAAGCTCAGAGGACTGAGCCATCTTATATAAGGCACAGGGAGCTCTACGCTCAGCAGTAGAGCGGCTGATCACAGGGCTGACCTGAGTCATTAAGAAAATATTTAATTATATTGGTAACCTCTGCTTCAGAAGGCAGGAGTATTACAGTGTAATACATGAGTAATACATTTGGAGAGATTTTCAGAGAAAGAGTTTAAATGTTGGTTATCTGAAATAATTTGCTTATATAGAGCCATTATTTTCAGGATACTAAATAAATAATTCTCCCTTTCTCTCTCCTTGTCTTCCCTTCTCTCTTCCTCTTTCTCTCTTCTTCCTCTGTCCTTCCTCTTACTTTCTTCCTTCCCTTTCTCTACCCGCTTCCCCTCCACACTCCCCTGTCCCCCACTTCCTTTCTCACCTTGCTTTCTCATCTTACTGCTTTCTCTTCCCGCTTCACTTTCTCTCCTCTCTCCCTCTGCCTTCACCTCCCAACGCATTCTCCTTTGTCTTTGTCTTTGAAGGACACAAATACCCAGTGGGTTGCTGGTGAATGTTTAACAACTGGCTTTCGGGGAGAAAACCCCTGTGACTTATAGCATCTTCCCATTTCCTTGGTGAGGTAAACACTCCCTCCTGCTTGATTTCAGGCTAGCCTTGTGAAGTCACTGCACGTGGAGCAGGAAATAGTATTTCCTCCATAGGGATATGATAGATGAAAGCAACCTCGAGAGCGTAGATAAGAGTGAAATGTAATAAACTTATTAGAAAGTGATGAGTTTTGAGTATTCATTAACTTTGTTTTAATTATTATTAATTTACTTGTATGTTTATATAGTTTAATTTTGAATAATGACTGTGTTTAACAGCTGGTTTGTAAAATTCCTGAAAACTTAATGGTCATCTCTCGTTAGCTGGTATAAGCTGGCTGCAATACAGCATCGCACGTACCTACCACCTATAGCTGAGGGATGCTCTGTAATTTTATTTGCACTCTCAACATTCTAAACTCTTTAAGAGAATCCCAGAAGCTCACAGTTAAAAGATACCCTAGAGATCATCTATTCTGACCTCTCTGCCTTACACATTAATTCCATTTATAGCCTGGTAAAAGAATATTCCAGGGCTTCTGCTGGTCAGATTTCTCGTGTCCCCATACACCATCCATGATTGACGCACACAGTTGAAAGTTAACGGACTTTCCTCATGCTCCAAACCAGGAGTGGAATTTAATCTCTTTCTCCTGTTGCCCTCTAATTTCACTCTCATGAAAACAACCCGATGCCTGATTTCGTCATTTAGCGCAAGACGTATTTTATTTGTAGGGATTGATTTAAAGGCCACTAAACCATGTCATTAAGTAAAATCAACAAATGTTTATTAGCACTTATTATGTAGTCATTATTCAGAATCTCTTCTATTTTTGGCTGAAGAACTTATTTTACTTATTCATCACCCGTCTATAAAGGACATTCATTATATAGGTTTTATTTAACCAGTATATGTTCATTATCTGGTATATTCATCCATAGGTATATATATATAACATATAAATGTATATATATTCATTATATGGTACTTTTGACATTCAGAACTAACCGTTCAAGTTACTATAGATAGGAAATATTTGATTCCCTTAGTAGACTAGACAGCTTTCTAGAAGATCTCTCTCACCCTGGGTGTTGGTGCTTTAAGTAAAGCACCAACACTGTATTTTTGTGTGTGTTTGTTAATGCAGCAGACCACACCCGGCCTGCTATGCTAGGCCCCATGGGATGGTGGGAAGAACACAGCCAGCAGAGCAAGGCAGACTGAAGCCTAAAGCCCAGCTCTGCTGCTCACTAGCTCGTGATTATTCTTCATTTGCACTGTTGAGAACTGATGTTATGGGTATTTTTTTCTTTCCTTAGGAAGCCTTGGTTTATTATGGGCCTCAAAATAGAAGCTCCTTAGTCTGAAGATAAAGTTCTTTGGAAATGCCCTCTGACACCTCTCCTGGTGGGCAAAGTTGCTGTAAGAGGGGGCAGTGGGAGTGTGGGGGACTGTAACTGGGGTGGGGAGATGGGCTCATGACAGGGAATGTGAGCATGTAACTTGAGCGGATAGCGCAGCCACTCCATGTCCCTAAGAGGCGAGATTTGTCCAGATTCATCACATGGCTGGATGTGGGCACGAGGTCATGCTCTCACCTGTCAGGTTTGGGCCCCTCCTCGGTCTTCCCATCAACCATATTGCTGTCTAGGTTACTCCATCAGCTCATCGCCTTAGTTCCAAACCAGTACTTGCCCTGGCTTCCCTCCTTTTATTGATGATGTGATCTGTCGGCCAAAAAGATCTGGA
This sequence comes from Ceratotherium simum simum, assembly GCF_057802395.1. Lineage (NCBI taxonomy): Eukaryota > Metazoa > Chordata > Mammalia > Perissodactyla > Rhinocerotidae > Ceratotherium > Ceratotherium simum. Next base: position 16,929,825 of record NC_141937.1, on the reverse strand, counting down.
GTTTTAGGTTTTTTTTAAATTTTGAAATAATTTTAGATTTATGGAAGAGTTGCAAAGATAATGCTGAGTTTTCCCATAACCCCTTCACCCGGCTTCCCCTAATGTTAACATCTTATAACCTGGTACATTTATCAAAACTAAGAAATCAACATCGGTACAACACTAATAGCTAAATACAGTCTTTATTCAGATTTCGCTGGTTTTCTCACTAATGTCCCTTTTCTATTCCAGGACCTGAGCCAGGATATCACTTTGCATTTAGTGGAATTTGTTTTTGGCTCCTTCTCTCATATCTCATATCCCTCCCACTCTTCCAGCCACCTAATCCAGTCCCTTACACCTGCCCTTCTTTTCCATTCCTGTGACAAGTGCTGGGACCCAGCCCCTTGCCACTCCCAGGAGGACCCTGGCACATTATTATTGGACTTCTGTCCCCAGATTCTCTCACTTTCTTGCGAGCTGCCCGGAGCTGCCCAGATGAATCATCATAAAAATGACTCCTCTCAGGTGGCTCAAATCTCTCCCTGAATAAAAGCTGAGCTCCCTACAGCCCCCTTTCTAACCTTTCAGCGTCATCTTGCACCACTTTTCAACTTCAACTCTCTTCTGCAGACAGATGGATCTCCTGTCTCCTTTTCACTGCTTAATATCTCACAACTGCTAACGTTGAGTCCTGCTGTGTGCAGGAACTGTGTTAAGCAACTTACATGCTTTATCTTAGTCTTCAGGACCGTACCTATAAGGGGGACCAAGTAGGAAACAGAGGCACAAAGAGGGTTAGGTAATTGGCCACAGGTACACAGCTAGCATGTGGTTGAACAAGGATTGAGACTGAGGCCATCTGACTGCAGACCTTAGGTTCTTAAACCCCCCTGTCTCATCTTAAATTCAAGATGGCCCCATGAGTTTTGCTCATGCCATTCCCAATATTCTCCTTCCCCAAACCCTCCCTCTCTGTCAGTTAGGATCCTATCCATTCTCCAAAGCCCAACTCAGATCTCATCTCCATGACGTTTTTCATTTTCGGCTAAAATCAATCTGCTTACTCAGCAATTCTTAGTATTTATAAATCAATTAAAAATAAATGCTATAGCATCACTCAGCTGGCACTTTATCTATGCTGCCTGTGGTGTGGTTTCTTATGCATATACATCTTATCTTCCTAATTCGACTATAACCTCCCTGAGGGTAGGAACTTTGGTTTATCATATATTATGTCCTCCAAAAAGTCCAACAGATATTCAATAAATGTGTTTTAAATAAGTGTGATTTCCTGGAGTACCGTTTGATAATAAATAGTGAAGGGAGTGTTTCTTTTTTGGTCTCATTCTATCTGAGACATACTACCAATAGCTTGAACGTTGCTTTTGGTGCTGCTATGGCATTTAATCCCTGTTGAGCAAATAATAATACCAAAAACAATAAGAATAGTAACTCACACGGTGCTTACTACATGCTGGGCTCTATTCTCAGGCCTTCCCCACATCAACTCTTCATCTTCTTAACAGACCTTTGAGGTGGGTGCAGTCACTAGGCCCATTTTAAAAGGCTGGATGGAAACCAGGCACAGAGAGGTTCAGTAACTCACCGAGAACCACAAGTAGCTGGTGGGACTGAAAGGATTGACCCTTTGCTTCAATGGGGTCTTTGAAGCAGCAGAGGTCACAGGTGGACACAGAACTCACCTTCTCTTTTTTGTGAAGTCAGAGTGGTCATTTACTAAGGATACAGAACTTTGATGTGTTAAGTATATTTTGGGGCATGTGAGTTCATTAATATTGTGAGCCTTCATAAATATTTAACTCCTTGCTCTTTATGACTGCTTAGTAATTTCCTTGTAAAGTATTACTTCAACAATCAAAAGCACAAATAAAGACAAGCTCTGAGCGTGGAGCTTGTGAGAGCATCTCTAACTGCAAGGAAGTTGCTCTGACGTTTCCTGGGTGGTGGTTTGGCACCCCCAGGACGGGGGGTAGGTAATTACCAGATGCTTACTTTGTGTGCTTTCCCTGTTCAGTGCTTAATCATTTTACAGCATAACGTAATCATGACGTATGGCTTTTGACTCTGCTAGGTTGAAGGCTGTGTTTTTCTTAGCAGGATTAGTTAAAATGAAACCTGGATGTCATACCGCTGGATTGTTTGGGCAAGTACAGTTCAAACCACAAGCACGGCATAACCTGTGATATTTGTAACTGCTATTTGGTTTGCCCAGCTTAATTGTTGCAATGGTTCTAGGACTTTCTGAAGTTCTCTTTCCTGTAACAAGATCTCTAAACCTGCCACACCTAAGTCACGAGTTACTCTACTAAAGAAGAATTCAGCACTCCACTGGGGGTATTTAGAACACGGGCCCGACATGGCCTGTGTTCTTTTTCTTTTCTTGATTGATTACCTGGCTTTTTTGGAGGAAGGGGTTCTCATGATTGGGTGAACAGGAGGGACCCTGTCCGGTCCCACTAGGTGAGGGAGTGTGGGTGTAGGGGGTAGACCCTATGGGATGCTTGCAGTCTGGCTAGTCTGGACAGGCCAGCCCCGGAGGCCATCTCCATCTCTACAGGGGTGCCCGTGGCCTCCTTGTATTACCAAGCTAGAAATGCTCCTAAATATCAATCTTGAGGCAGGATGCCCACGGTACAATTTGTGTCTGGCTCCATTGGCAACTCCCTCTTGTCTTGTTTCCTGCTTTGAGACAGTATCTTTCGTTTTAAACTGAACTTTCCCCTTGATTGTGTGTCTTAGTGCCAAAGGGACAACAGAAAAACAACACCCTGCTTCTGTCTATGCTGTCTTATTTAAAATGCCCGTCAGTTCAGGGATCAATAAATGTGAGAACTTTGAGGTTCATTTGAAAGAATTTTTCTTTGTCTAATTCGCCATCTACTTCTTTCTACTGATATTTTGGTGAATTGGTGGATTGGTGTCTCAGGAGCTGGTAGAGCTTTTGTGATCATCTTCAACAAGTCCACATCCAAACACATCCCTTTCAGATCATAGATGTGAGAGTTTTCTTTTACGCTGTTGTTGGGAGTGAGGCCCACGAAAGGGTAGGTCCCTGTCATCACCACAGGTGTCTGGGTGTAGCGGAGGACGTGAAGGAGTGGCTGAATCAGAATGCTGGGCGCTGTGTGGGGGACCCCGCGGGCAAGGCGTTGGGTTTTATGTTGACTGCTGAGGCCGCCTAGGGAAGTGGGAAGAAAGATCCGGAAGAACAGCCAGTTATTTGAGGCAAGTCTCCCCGAGCAAGTGATCTGGCCGCCTCCAGTGTGTCAGCTAGCCTGTCTCCCTCTACCTTCTGGCTTCCTGTGTTCCTGACTCCATGTCCTGTTTGCTGCCTTCCTTTTACCAGAAATTCTAATATCCATGTTTTCCCAGCCTGCAAACTTGACCCTAGTTCCTGACAGCTATCTTGCTGGATAGTCTTGTTGTAGATGTTTTTGATGCTTTGTTGCCCTCTGAACAGGATTAAGCTAGTCTTAACACTCAGCAGAAAGGGCGCAGGCCTTTCCCCCTACGCGGTGTGTTGGTCAGAAAGGGAATGAGCTTCTGCTTCAAGAGATACATCTCGACGGTTCCAGAAGAAATAAGATATACTGCTTCTCTACCTGTTGTCTCTGTAAAGCGATCTGGGGAGAAGAGGGAAAATGAAGTGATAGTTTGGTTCCAAATATTGGTCTTACTTAATGGAGCTTTGGGCCAGGTTTATATCGGGAAGGGAACTATCTTGGTAGATAAGAAGTGACAGTTCTGGCCAGTGTGACCGAGGACTGAACCTTGTCTGTTGACAGCAGGGCGGGTAGACACAGGGTCGTGTGTGGAGTGTCTGAGGGCTGTGGAGCTTTCGCGAAGGGGCCGTGGTTTCATGCTGAGCCGTGCCTTCTCTCTCCTTTCCCTGCTGCATTCCTGTCCTTCTTGTCTGGGTAGAGGGAGGTAGAGGGCAGGTAGGTGAGAGTTACTGTAATTGGGCCAATGGGACCTGAACAACCACAGCGGCTGGAGCTGCCCAGTGACTCTCCAGTGAGTAGATGGGGGACAGGCCTCACCGCGAGGCCCTGTCTGTAGGCGAGGAAGATGGGCTTCTCTTTGCTGTCTATGTCTTCCCTCTTTGCTGTGTAGTTAGCCCTGGCTGTGGTATAAACATTGTCCAGTTGCTCATTGGTCTGTCTTACATCACTCGTGAACGTGCTTTCCCCACACAGCTGAGTGCTGGGAACATAATCTCCTAGAGGGCTTTGTGTGTGTCTCCTGGCACCTGGGTGGCCCCTCACCACCACCTGCAGATACCATGGGGCTTTTGTGCAGAGGCTTTGCGCCCTCCTAGTCTATCTGCATCCTGTGATCAGGAGCTGGCACCATGTTGGAAAGGTTTACAGCGACCAGTCTTTGGCCCACCCGGGAGCTGTGACTGGAGGTCTGCATCTAAGGGTCCAGCTGGTCTGTCTGATAACCCAGCCCATGTGGGAGGCTTGAGGAAACTGAGTGTGGGCAGAGGAGCATGTTGGGGGTCACAGGGACAATGGAAGCCCTCTGTGGGCTGACGGGGAGGGGCAAGACCAGCTGGAGAATCTGGAGACTCTGGGCTACAGTTGGAGGGTACGGGGGTTACAGCAGGTGGACATTTGGTATTCTCTTAAGCTGCACGACCAGCCTGGGAAGTTCAGTTCTTCAATTTAAGTAAAGCCAAGATGATTGATTTATAGACCTAAGTATCTCCACCGAAGAGGTGACTGTGTGTGTGTCTGACTGAAGCACAGTCACAGATGCATTATCTTGACTGGTTTGTTTCCTCTTTCGTTTTCTGGAATCATTAAAGATAAAATTGCTCCTGGCTTTCAAGATTATCACGGTGATACAAAATGCTGTATCAGAAATACTGAAGAAGGTCTTTATGCTATCGGTTATTGTGTTGCTATGAGTGGAAGTGATAATCTAAGATGAGGAGATAGCTGCCTTTGGTTTGCCTCCAGTATCCTGACCTTGAGGAGATGTGGAGGCATCAGCTATGCTCTCTGATAGCAGATTTTCAAATCTCACAGGTGACTCACTTCTTCATCCACGGGGAAGGAAGAAAATGAGATCCGTGTACCACTTGGATGACTGGCTCACAAAGAAGGATGCTGTAGGCGAAGCAGGCTCTCCAGGGAGAGTCAGCCAGCTGTGCTCGTTAGCTTTCTTGACTCTCTCTGGTACTATGAGTACAGCAGTCCTTTTCAAAGCTCTGCTCTACTTCCTGAAATACCCTCCCAGCCCACTTCCTCCTGGGAGGAAGGGAGGCCTGAGAGTAGAGCTAGTGTGGGGAGGTGTGGGCAGGGGTACAAGGAGGAAAAACACTGCCGGCCGCGGAGGCCTTTATCCTCACAGTGTGGGGAACAGACTGCCCAGGTGCGGAGAATCCCAGGAGGTGTCTAGACTTGGGGGCCTGGCCACACAGCCCTGTCGTTTTAGATGGAAACTAACTGCAAATTTGCCCTTTGTCAGCATCTGAATCCTTAAATATGCATGTCATGTTAAACCTCTGTCATTGGTTCATGGGCTATTAAAAATAATTGGTATTATTCATGATGATGCTTTTATATATGTGAAATGAAACAACCTTATTATTTTTTAGTGTGGTTGTGATGAACCTCAGGAGTAACACCTGCATAGACTAAGTGAGAAAGAAGAAAGTTTGAGTCCTAACGGTGCCACATACTGAATGTGTGACCTTGGGGAAATTACTTAGCCTCTCTGTTCTTCAGATTCCTCATCTGTAGAATCGGGGATTCCTCATCTGTAGCAAAAGGGATAATGTGAGAATTAACTGAGGTGATCCATGTAAGAAGGTGTTTAGCACAGTATTTGGTAGATAGAAAAGCTCTCAGTCAATGTTAGCTATGATTATATTTGAGACAAAGTAGGATAGACTGATACAAGTCATGGCTTCCCCTCTAGCTGTGTTACTGTGGGCGAATAACTGAACCTCTCTCTCTCTCTCGGAGCCTCAGTTTCTTCATCTGTAAAATGGGGATATTAGTCCCACCTACGTGAAAGGGTTGTCATGAGAGCTACACATGATAGTGTTTGGGGAAAGTGCTTGATTGAAATATAAGTACTTCAGAGTGTAAGACAGGGTAGTTTTATATTTCATCCAGCATTGCACAAGGAACTCTAGATGTGTCGATAAATCTCATGAGCTCTCAGTTTGGCTTGGGCTGTTTTCTCTGATGTAAATGTTGTCACAGCCGTGCAAGCCCTTCTTGGAAGAGTTGTGTTAGGCGTGTGTCTGGAAGACCTCCGTCTGGTCACTTCTGTAGGTGACACAGGAGAAGCAGTCTGAGCAAGCTCTTTGAGAACATGTGGCATGGACATAAGAGTGACACCAGGATGATTTTGCAGAGATGTAGGATTGTCGCCATTGTGGCTGGGGGCAGGTTGATGAAGTGTGAAAGCCTGAGGTTTGCATTTGAAGGAAGCCTGAATGCAGAGCCTGGATGTAGAGCTGTTCTTTTGGAGAGAGGCGTTTTCCCTGCTGAATGGTGGTCCTGGCCCGTATCATCAGATCTAAGAGGGGCTGTGCTTGAAATAAGAGATGACTCAGTGCCAATCTGCATCATCCCCAGAAAAATTAGTCCATGTTCACATTCTTCTCACAGTGCATGGGGAATAAGGGCAGAATGTCGAAGTTTAGGTTTAGTTGGGTGAGAGGAAGTTAGAGAAACTATAGCTTCTCCTTTAGGAACTAATGATCAGATTTAAATTAAGTAGTAATGATATACATATATATATATTTTTTTTTTTTTCCTTTTTTTGCCAAGGAAGATTTGCTCTGAGCTAACATCTGTGCCAATCTTCCTCTATTTTGTATGTGGCTTGCCACCACAGCATGGCTGACAAGTGGTGTAGGTCCGTGCCTGGGATCTGAACCCTTGAACTCGGGCCACCAAAGCAGATCACGCCAAACTTAACCACGACACCATGGGGCCGGCCCCAGTGATACATTTTTTAAAAAAGTGAAATCAAGTTGGCCTGCGTTCAGAAGTGCAATTTTTATTCCACCTCCTTTCACATATTTATCGTTAAACAGCTGACTGCTTCCGGGGTGGCTGGCATTTTAGGAGATATTCTTGTTCAGGATTGCCTCGCCTGGTGTGGAACTGAGCCCCGCTCTGGGAGTTATTAGTCTAGGGTGCTTCTCAGGGAGGGGAGCAGTGGTGGGCATTTTCCCTTTCCTCCTGCTTTAGGATCCGGGTTGTCCTGAGAAGAGAAATGTTAACAGTACAGTAGAACATTTTTAAAATCCTGTCTTGAATATTTAACTGTTCATTGTCAGTGTTCTCTTCACTTAGACTCTGTTTCCTGTTTCCCTGGGTATCTGACTCTCAAATTAAAAAATGGTTTCTTGCACATAATGGTTTTCTTGCTTATACCTTAATTAGGAAAAATGTCACATTTGAGCCTAGCCTTCTTGTTGGTGGCGATAATAGGATGCTTTGTCCTCCGCCTTAACGGTGCCATGCTGGAGAGCTGGGCTACCGAGGTTTGCGCATTCTGTGGGAGCCGTCTTTCTGACAAACAGCACACTTTGTGTGCATCTTTGTTAAGATTTTTCATTAACATGACTTGATTTGTTTTTGATTAGGGGCTATGACCGGTTTTCTTTTTCATTGCTTCTCTAATTTGAGACTTGAAATAAAATCACTTTGTGCAGTGAACGGTTGGCAGTATGTTGATCCCTTTCTTCTTCCAAAGCGAGAGGACGTGGGAAATAGGGTGCGGGATAGACTAAGAATTAGTTGTTTGGCAATGCTGAATGTGACATGGGCTCTACAGCTAACTAGCTTGGTGTAAACAATATTAAAGAAAAAGAAAACTTAATCTTGTCATTTCACTAAAGTCAGCCGTTTTCACCTGATTGGTTTGGGTGTATAGATCTTCTATGGTAAGCAATAGAACAATTTTAGTTAGCATGGTGGCCAAGGGCACGCATTCTACGTCCAGACCTGCTGGATTTGAAGCTGGCTCCATCACTTCCAAGCTGTTTACCTTGGGGCAAGTTATTCCGCTTCTCTATTTGCCCAACTGTAAAATGGGGATAATAAAGGTGTGTACCTACCTTATAGGGTCATTGTGAGGATTAGATGAGATGATTCTTGTAAGGTGTACAGCATAGAGCCTGTCACTAGTAAGCACTCTATCCTTGTAAAGCTTCATAAATACTCATTGAAAACCACAAATATTCTGTTGGTTTGCAGATTATATCTTTCATGATTATTGCGGTGTTTAGATGTTTCACATTTGAAAGAGAGTGATTTTTTTTTCTTAATGAGTTATCCTGGACTATTACCAAGCAACTCTGGCTAATGTTAGTCGTAAATTTCACTTGAATTTTCTGTACTAGTTAATCCTAAAATTATAAAAAGGAAAATGAGTTGGTGCAAACGGGTTTATAAATTCAACTTTCTCGACTGTGACAGAAAGGAAATAGAATGAAAAATAAAATACATTTTGTCTTAGGAAGTCAGGGAAGTTCAGTATTCAGAAAAATGCTTCCGAGGGCTGGCCCCGTGGCATAGCGGTTAAGCGCGTGCATTCCGCTGTTGGCGGCCCGGGTTCGGATCCCTGGCACGCGCCGACGCACCGCTGTCAGGCCACGCCGTGGCGGCGTCCCATATAAAGTGGAGGAGGATGGGCACAGATGTTAGCCCAGGGCCAGTCTTCCTCAGCAAAAAGAGGAGGATTGGCATGGATGTTAGCTCAGGGCTGATCTTCCTCACAAAAAAAAGAAAAATGCTTCCAAATGTTGCAGTACATGGAGAGTTATTACAAACCTACCGAGTATTGGTTTTGTAGGGGAGGAAGAACTATTCCTTTACCCTCTAGGTCCTTCTGGCTGGTGTAAGAATTAAATTGACATGAGACAGAATAACAGGAGAGAATCAAACAAATTTAATAACATGTATACGTGGGAGAAACCCAGGAAAACTGAGTGCTTGCCAAAAGGGTCAAAACCACCACCTTAAATACCATCTTTAGTTAAAGACAAAGGAGGATGTTAGGGGTAGTGGTTTGGGGCTGCAAAGGGGAGGAAGGCAATTTACATGGAGATGGAAAAGCGAATGTTTGGTAAAGAAGTGTTTGCTGGGCCATCTATAGACAATGAGACCCGAGACAGAATTTTGATAAAAATGGGTCTAGCAAGGTTCTTCCCAGTCTGTTGCACCTGGAGTTATCTATGGTGATAGCTCTTTCCTGGGACAGGCCTGCTATCTTCAATTCTTTTAGGCAATTAGAGAAAACGTAACTTGACAAAAAAGTTTCTTTCTGAGTCTTTTTTTTCCTTAAAAACAATCAAGACAAACAGACACATTTTGGGGTGGCCAATTCGGATGCCTATAGTTTCTACCTGAATCACTAAACTGAAATTTCTTGAGATGAGTAAGTAAAACACAGAAAAGTTTCAAGGACTTATGTCAAATCTCACATTGATGCAAACATTTATCAGCCAATATTTTAAACATCTGAGAAAAGTGGAAGAGACTTGCTAGGGTGCAATGCTCACTTTGTGACTGTTCACATATTTTGCAAGTTTTGAGTGGTCTCCTTTGATGTCAGCCCAGTGATTCTTCTGGCTTTTTCAAAGCAGGATTAGTTGTCAGAACTTGTTGAGCTGAATTGGGCAGGTTAAATATCATTTTCTTCTTTGACATAGATGGACTCAGAAGTTAATGTCTGGGCTCTCTGGTGACTACTTTGCAGGTGTAGTCACACGTCCCAGAGCAGGAAACACTGCACCTGGTGAACAGGTATCCCACATCGAGTGTGATGTTCACACAGGAGGGGCTCGGTATTTTCCCTGTCATGTCTTTGGGTTGAGGCAGCCCTTATGTGGCGTATGGAAGGGCTGTCCCACTCACTGACACCTCCTGATTTCTCTTGGATGGGCACATCTGGCCACCTCCTGGTGAACATGGATGCCCATCCCTTTGTCCCCTCCCCCACTGTACCCTCTTTATGACCATATGCTGAGATTTGCCATTACTTACATTTTGGGGACAGCACTTTTTTTTTTTTTTTTTTTTTTGGTGAGGAAGATTGGCCCTGAGCTAATATCTGTGCCAATCTTCTGCTATTTTTTATCTACACTGTGTGTGGGTTGCTGCCTCAGCATGGCTTGATGAGGGGTGTAGGTCTGTGTCCAGGATCTGAACCTGTGAACCTGGGCCGCCAAAGTGGAGTGCGTGAACTTAACCACTATGCCACCAGGCCGGCCCTGGGACGGCACTTTTAAAGTGTATTTTGAGCTTCTTTCTACCAGAGCTGTGGATAAGTGACCCCTGTTTTGCCCCCCGGGGGACCCTCTCTCCCAGTTCATGTCTGTTTTCTCTACTCGGAATGAAAGGCTCCTTGGGAGCAGCCGAGGCATCCATTTATTAACTGTTGTATCCCAGAGCGTACAACAGTACCTTGCACATGGCAGCCGCCTCAAAAGATTTGTGAAAGAGTTAAAGAATGAGTGAGTTTATGTCATTGAGCAAACCAAAGCTGGGTGTGCATGGCACAGCTGAGATGCGCACCATTGTGAGTTTATGTCTTGACTCATCCATTGGGGGTGGGCATGACTAATTCCCCCTCATAACCTTGTTACTCGTGGCTGGGCAGCCATACCATCTATTGTTGGATCTTGGCTATCACATTCTGTTACAGATCTTTCCTTCTTTTAATTCCAGATTATTATTAACCGTACCTAATTTCTAATGTACGTATTCTCATTTCCCCCTCTCAGCTTAGCTGGGTTGCTTTGGGCAAGTTAGTCAGCTTCTTTCTGTATCGCTTTCCTTGTCTATAAAATGACAGCGATGGTACTGTCTATCCTGCAGGGTGGTTGTGAGGAGGAAAGGAGTTAATGTACGTGAAGCACTTAGAGAAAAGTGCCTATCAGTAGTCAGCTCTGATCACTAATAGTCACTGTAGTGTCACATGCACATGCAGAGCTGCTCCTGAGGCCTCGTGCCATCTCTCCTTTACTCTTGGCCTTTCCAACTTCCTCACTGATCTCCTGACTTTGCTCACCTTGCCACGGGGACTTTCCCCACAGCAACCATAGGAATTTTCTAGCAACGGTCCACTGTATCCCTAGCACGTAGCCCAGTGGCTGACAATTCATATCAACAAGGAACTGCTGATTGCAAGATGCTGGGGTTCCCTGCCTAGCCCTGCTGGTAGGTATGGGGCTCAGGGCTCCAGAGACTGAAGGCTACTATTGCATAATCCTTCTGCAGCCTCCTAATCTGTCATAGGAACTTGATGATCATTTATAATTCCGATGATCAGTGATGAATTAGCTCAGTGTATCCGACAAGACAGGCTAGGTCACGTTGTGGTCAAGAGCCAAAATTTCAGTGGCTGAAAACAACAAAGTTGTATTTCTCACTCCTGCCTATGTATCAGATGTTGGCTGACATGGGAGTTGTGCTTCTCCTTGTCACTCGGGGACCCAGGCCCATGAGGCTCCGTCTAGACACGTGCTTCCATGATTAGCAAGGTCAAAGGCCTCGTGAGGCACCCTTTGGCTCTTAAAGCTCCCACCAGGAAGGGCATACGTCACTTCCACCTCCCAGATTATTGGCCAAAGCAAGTCAGACTCCACGTCCAACTTCAGAGGGAGCAGCAAAGCACAGACCTACCCTTTACCAGGAAGGAGCCACCAGAGTATTTGTGACCAGGGAGAGAGATTTTGCTGATAAATGGAGTACTACCTAATTATTAGTCACTCCTCAAAAGGATTATTCCTTGCCGCATCTCCACCTTCATTTTAAATAATCATTTTATTTACTCAAGGAGAAAAGACATTAATCCCAGGAAGCCTAACAAAAGGGGTTTTTCTTTGTGACGGCCTTCCAAAGCCCTCAGAGGTCATTTTTCCTCCACTTGAAGGCAATGACTCTGCTGTCTGTCTGAAGAGCAAATGTCCTATGTAATGTGGAGCCAGGCCTCAAAGAGGAATGTTTCACATGAAAAGCCCCTCAGTGAGTTCGATTATTTTATTGGACTTTTGCTCGGCCCTTCATGTGTTCAGGGTTTCTGCGGCCTTTCATCCTGGCTCATACGTGGGCTTGTCCTTGTATGGATAAACTCCACGTCAAGCACACCTGCTTTGATAATCTAAGTAGGAAGCGTAACCCCCCTGTGCTCAGCACTGAGCTAGGAGCTGGGGTTCTCTGGTTGTATGGTAGAGTGGTTCATAGACAAAAAGATGGTGGCTTGAGAGAAGGAGAAGCAAAGGGGAGTGTTGTGCTTGAGAATAAGGGGAGAGTTAGGCCACCTGAGACAGCACAGAGCGGGGGGCCTCTCCCAGGCGAGGACTGGAAGGTACGAGAAGGTGGCTAGCCTGAGGTGAAAAGGAGGGGTATGGTCAGGAAGTGGTTACAGGCCAGCATGGCTGCCCCGAGGCATGAGGCGAAGCTGGAGGCATTGGTGGGGTCAGACCATGAGAACCTTGTGAGCCAAGACAGAATTTCGAGTTTAGTCAGGAGCCATTGAAGCCGGGGAGTGAGGTGGTCAGATTTGTGATTTCTTTTTGACTATTACAGCGTTTATTTAACCAAAAAAGTTCAATATGAAATCTGCGTGGCCTGATTTTCATATCACAGTAAAACAGGTGCTGTGGAGAGGGGACGTGTGGAAGCAAGAGACTTCTGTGGCGAGCACAGACGTTGTTTATACTGGTTCCAAGGCTTCTCACACGGGGACACTATCCCTTCGTCTTCCACCATCCAATGTTGTTCTGTTGCCCTCTTGCTGCCATCTCCACGCATTCATCTATTGAAAGATTGGCAAAGGGATCAAATCTCCACAATATTCCGTGCGCGTGTAGGCCACCATTTAATTTCAGTGTTAACTTCTTGTCCATAAGTTTTTTCATCTTGAGGGGGTAAGCTTTGCTCCTTGTGTCTACTTGGCGAACTTAAAGAAGGCTTGAAATGAAATTTCTTGAATTTGTTTTTAAGTTATACTTGATTTATTCATTATTTTTTATTTTTTACATGCTTTACTTCTTGGTATTGAAGCTGGGTACCTGAAGGTTACTGTAAATATTCCATAAGAACATGATTACCCTTCGACTTTGTTCTCAAAACAGACACAGATGAAAAGAAGTTAAATCTTGTTAATTTGCTGTTTTCTTGTTTAACCTGAGGGGTGACAGCAGGGTTGCAAGGATTTATGAGCTTGTTTTGCAGAAGAAAAAGAATGACTTTAAGGAAGTTACCATCAACCAGATAACCAGCCCCCAGCTGCCATTGATGCTGTTGATGCCCAGCAGTCTGGTTGCCCAAGGGCTTATCTAGTGTGAAAGAAACACAGATTTCCCCTTTGTTTCTCTGAAACTCCTCCTCCCAAGCCCCTTAGCTCTATAAAGACACCCCCCCCCCCCCGGGCTTTCTTCTCTTGCTGAGGTGGATTTGAGAGAGCCTATCCTCCTGCCTTCCCATTTGGCAAATTTGAATACACCTTTCTCCGTCTCCAAGCACAGTGTCTCAGTGATTGGCCTATTGCACATCGGGCGCATGAACTTGAGATTAAGAGGTTTGGTATCAGAATGATTTATAGTTCCAGAAATAATGACTCTGCAATATTTCTGTTTTAAACCTAAAGTTATATTTTACCCTGAATAACCACATTTAAATCTGATCCTTTCCAATATTTTTCACGTACATGGAAAATTCAACAATGTGAGAAAACCAAAGTAGAATATTATACTCTAACATAAATCAGTCACTATGGAGAGAGATCTGTTTATTATCAAGGTTTGTTTATATCATTAGGTGATCACTACAGTTTGTTGTCTTATCAAAATTTAACTTTGCATGTATGCACTTAAAGCATTATGGGTTTCTAATTTAGAGCAGATTAATCTACTTCAGATTTTGCTGGCTTTATGGTGAAATAATATATTTACTTGAATCTGTCTTCTTTTGGTAATAGCTTAATTAGATGGTCAGACAAATGTTTATACAACACATTCTAAAACTATAAATTTTCTTCCTTAATGGTTGAAGGCAGATGAGAATTTTGAAAAGACCCATGTGGCTGCTGCGTGGGGAGGGGGCTGGGGAGGCATGCCCAAGGTCAGGAGAGAGTTAGGAGGCAAGAGGGGGCATACAGCCTGGACCAAGGTGTGGGCTGCAGGGATGAGAGGGGAGGACTTGCCATTGGATGGGTGTGCTGTCCAGCAAGAAGGCAACAGTGTTCCTTTACTCAGGGCCCACTGTCCTGGTGGGTAAGAGAACCTGGGAAGTGAGAAGAGAGACATCAGAAGCATGATTGGTGGTGAACAGAATAAAGGGAGCTACCTTCAATTGAGGTGTTTTAATTACCCTTTGTTAGCTCACTAAATTCCCCTTCTTCTGAGTCATTTTCCCTGGGTATAACTGAAATCAATCCTTGAGGGTCTGTGCAATCCCATTTCCCCCAAAGTGCCAGATGAAGAGTGATACTTTTAAACTGTTTGAATCTACTCTGCATCCCCCACCATGTGCTTCTTAATAAATTTCTTTCTGTTGACACAGAGCCAGCTCAGACAGAGGTCATAATGCAATAGAGCAGATTGCAGTGTTCTTTGATGACTTAATTGACATCCTCATCCCATTTTTCGTGGTCACTTTTATTAGATTTGAGAGAGACTCTGGTCTCTTGATTGGATAAGGAAGACACTTGGGTGTCCCTGATTGAATTCAGCAAACGTTCTGGTACCCTTATGGAGGACTGGGGAAATACTTGCCTCTCATCTGCAATATATTATCAAACCATCTTTTATGTTAGAGGCATTTCTGGTGACGGCTAAGCTCATCATGTTGATGTTCATTGTTTTAGCTTTTCTTTTAGTAGGAACATTTTCTGACCTCACATTTTAGGGATGCTCCCATTTGGAACCTTTAAAACCTTTCTTCAGACCAAGATAGAGTGTTTTATTATCAAGTGCACGTCTGGGTAGGGTTTGAAAGCCATAGACACTTCAACAACAACAAACACAGTTTGGAATCTTAATCCTGGTGTTACCAAACCAGGCTCATTTTGCCCGCAGCACAATATAGCAATCACTGAGACAAGGTGTTTGCAGCAGAGAAAGGGTTTATTCACAAGTCAGCCAAGTGAGGAGATGGGAGAACAAATCTGCCTTCTCGAAAACGGGGCTTAGGGATATTTATGGGATAAAGGGGCAGGATGGTCTGAAGTGTGGGAGTAGATAATTGGAGGTGAGGAATCGATGATCTGTGCAAGTGTAATCAAGCTTCATGGCTCTTCGTAGGATGCATACTGACAAAATGGTGGTGTGAGCATGAGCTGAGGTTGGAGTTTTCAGCCCCGATGTCAAAGGATCACCTTTCATTCATCCATGCAGGCCCAGTTGATGAGTCAGTAGTCTTTACCAGCCTGACCTGGACAAGGAGTCGACTCCCAGTTCCTGAAAAACTTAAGCATCTGTTACCATGGTGACCAAGGTGTCAGAGATGCTCTCTATAGGGCGGGCTTTAGTAATGCATTATCTAACTACTTTTACAAACAATTAACTGAGTATAGTTAAAGCAAGTTGGCCCCTGGTTTCACTGGCTGCTTCTATACCAAATCCAACAGCTACCACCCCCTTCCTCCTAGTTGTTTGAATTGAGTCACACAGAACTGTTCTGGGTTGTAACTCCCTACTCCCCTCAACACAGAACACCTCCAGGAATCTACTGGAAGGCAAAGGCTGAGATGGTTACTGTTCAGCAAGGCCTTCCAGGCTCTTAGCCTGGCCTTGATTCCCCATCTCACTTGCAGGTTAAAGGGGGAAAAAGATGGTTTTGGTCAGACTACCTTTGGGTCAAGCTGCCTGACCCAGGACAAATCATGGAACCTCTCGAAGTCTTCATTTCCTCACTTGTAATAATAGCACTCACTACGAGGGTTGAGATGAGAAGTAATTCAACTCTTGGTTGCAAAAGTTACAGGCACAGTGCCTGGCACAGTAAAAAGTCAATGGACATAATAGTCTCTATTCTGGGGCTTTACTGATCCTCAGAGGGTGTAGATCAGGTGGTTGCTGAGCAGTCTTCTGGACAGAGGCCAGTAACCCTTAAAACTGTGTAATGAAACTTATATTTTGAGCTCTGTAAACAAAGGCATCACCCAGGTACGGTAAAGAATTTGAATCAGCAGTAATCTTTTCTCTGGGCTGGGTCCACTATTGACTTCCTCAGACTCCCCCTCTCGTTGGTGAAGCACTTACTATAATGCAGGCACTGTGTTAGGCAAAGGACGTGCTATTTAATCCTTGAGACAGCCCAGTGAGGTAGGTTCTGTTATTATGTATTCCCATTTGTGGATGAGGAAATTGAGGTGCAGAGAGGTTAGATCACAGAGCTGGGACATTGGCAGAACTGGGACCAGAACTCTGGTCTGCTCAGCTTAAAGTCTGTGTTCTGAAATACTGTTCCTGCTTGAAAGAAAAGGTGGTGTTGGGTTTGAGAAATATTCCTTTGAGAGCAAATATTTCATGGTGTGTCAACAGTGTGCAAGGTGATGGGTGAGGTCCACTGAAAAGGGACCTGCTTTAACTGTCCCCAGTGATGCTGTTACTTATTTTGGAGGAAAAGAGAGAGCTAGCCAAACTTTTTTTATCTAAGATGCTGGTTTCCTGATCTCTTGCAAAAGACTTCTGCATTCACTTGTTCGTTCTTCCCACCCTTCCTGGACCCACTATGCAGTCATGCCGACTAACTACATATGGGCCCTACCACTTACACTACGTTTGTCTGGTCCATCCATACTCCCATTTTCCCGGATGATAAGTTCATTCTCCAGCACCTCCTCCACTAGCCTCATCTCAGCTGATGACCTTGCTCCTGTTTCATTGAGAAAAGAGACCATTGGAGGGAGCTTCTGCAAGTTCCCCCGTGCCCCGGCCTGCATCTGCACCCATGCGCCCAGGGACACCGCTCCTCTCTTACAGTGGATGAACTGCCTGCGTCCCAAGCAAGGGACTCTCACTTGTGCAATGGACTCCATCCTTCTTGTCCACTCAGGGGTATTGCTCTGGTAATTTCTCCTCACTCTCATGCATCTCCATAATTTCCCTCTCTGTCTCTGCTGGATCATTCTCATCAGAGTATAGACATGCTATTATTTCTTCATTCTTAAAAAAATCCTAAAATCCCTTCTTGACCGCACTTCCTCCTCTAGTTAGCACTCCTTTTCCTTTTCTTCGAAACAAAACTCCTTGAAAAAGTTTTCTGTGTCCTTGAACACCAAACCCAGTCCCAACCCCCCTTTGTCTCTTGAACAGACTCTGGGTTTCTGCTCCAACACTGCACCAACGCTGTTCTTGTTAGTGACTGTGACTTCCGTGTTGCTTGATCCAACGACCCATTCTCAGTCCTCATCTCACTTGGAGGATGTGACACAGTGGATCCGTTCCACCTCCTTAAAACATATTCTTCTTCCTCTGGCTTCCCAGGCACCAAACTCTTCCCATTCTCTTTGCTGGTTCTCCCATGTCTTTCTAATTTCTACACATTGGAGGCCTCGGGGTTTTGCCCTCACACCTCTGCCATCTCTCGGGGTTCTTATTTAGTCTCATGGCTTAAAATGCCATATATAGACTTGTGAATCCCAAATTCAAATTTCAAGTCTGGACCCCTCTGCCGGACTTCAACATCTCCACTTGGATGCCCAGGAGGGAGCTCAGCCCTAATATGTTCAAAACCAAGCTATGATCTTGAGCTCTGTCTTTCTGCTAACTGCTCTTCCTACCCATCGTGCTCATCTCAGCAGTGGTAGCTCCATCCTAACAGTTACTCAAGGCAGAAACCTTGGAGTCATCCTATCCCTGCATCCTATATTCAGTTAGTCAGCAAATCCCCTTGGCTCTCCCTTCAAAATAGACCCAGAGTCTGCCTTCCTCTACCATGGTCCGTACCACCAGCTTCTCTTGCCTGGATTATTTTAGTAGCTTCCACCTGCTCTCCCTTCTTCCTCCTTCGTCCCTACCACTTTATTCACACACAACCTAGAGTGATCCTATTAATGCAAGTCAAATTATATATGTGTCTTTACATTATCTATAAGGTCCGCATGGTCTGACCACCCCCCCATTGTCTCTCTGATCTTCCTCCTCTTGCCCCTTCACTCACTCTGCCCCCCCCACTAGACTCCTCGCTCTTGAATATGCCATATGTGTTTCCTCCTCAGGGCTTTGCAACTTGCTGTTCCCTCTGCCTGGAACATCCTTCCCCTGGGTATCTGCGTGGCTCACTCCCTCACCTCCTTCAGGGCTTTACTCACAATGAACTTCCCACGATCCACTTTTTTTGGAATTGCAACACCCTCAACACTTCCTATCTCCCTTCTCTGCTTTCATTTTCCTTATGGCACTTATCTCTCTCTAATGTTATTTTGCATGTCTACATTCCAGGGGGGCAAGGATGTTGTCTATTTTATTTCCTACTCTATCCCCAGTACCTGGAACAATGCCTGGTGTTTAGAAGGCACTCAATAAATATCTGTGGAATGAATTTATCCACCAAGCGTTTGTTTATTTTAACTAGGTGCAAAGAACAGTACTTAGAACTGGGAGGCACACAAAATAAATCAGATGTGTGTAATGTTCTCAGAGTGTTCTCAATAGTATGACAGAAAAGATGTGTGCGGAACACCTACCTTTAGAATCATTAAGTGCCGTAGCAATATGAGACTTTACAAGAGAGAGACCGTACCCTTCCAGCTGTTCCAGAAGGAAATGGTTTCAGGCATTAGAGTGGTCTTGAGCTGGGATGTGAGGTGTAGATGGGGGCAGAAGAGCATTCCAGGTGTGGACGGCCACGTGCACGGAGGTGTGGACGGCCACGTGCATGGAGGCGAGAGCTTTCAGACTCTCTGTGGGGAGTGAGTCACTTGGTTTGGCACTTCCATTTGTTTGTTTCTAAGTGTTCTGTTTGTGAAGTGCAGTGTCTCCCAGAGGGGTACTGATTGCCCTACCTGGGGTCCTCACAAGGCGTAGAAATTTAGTGCTTGAGATTCGATGGGCTGCAGGTTTAGGCTGATCCATTTTGACTTTTCTCATGCATTTTGTGGACTTGATTTGGATACTGGCTGCTCTGTGTAGTTATTTAATTGTCTCTAAGACCGGGCCCAGATTATTCATATTGTTCTTGAGTGTGCTACAGGATGACGTGGACACAGTGGCACTCTCGGTCGGCCTTTTAGTGGAAAGGAGATGGACCCGGAAATATTCTGAGTGCTCAGTTCTCTCTTTCTGCACGTCTCTTTTCTTAGTCTCTTCTTTATCTGTGTAGACTGCCCCTGGCAGATATGGGCCAGGCTTTGATTCATGGCGAGAAGGAACCTTAGCAGTAACCAAGTCCTGTGTTTCCCAAACTTGCTGCTTATCACAGTCATCTGGGGAGCTTTTAAAAGCCACTCCAGGCCCGCTTAATCAGCATCTCCAGAGACAGGCCCAGGAATCAATATTTAAAAAAAAAAAAAAAAAAAAAAAGAGCAGACTCTGATCTGGAGGAGAGAGGACACTCTCCATCAGCCTCTGCTGGGTCATTCGGATCTGGAATGTCCTTCCAAGGCTCTGATTTTGAACAGCAGTTCTTGATAATAGTTCGCTCCCCATTTCCTTCAACTGCCATTCCTGTGATGTGGCTCCTCACCCCACTGTGCCAACCCTCCTTACCCTGGCTCTCATCCAGTTCTTCCACGGACATTTATTGAATGCCTGATGTGGGCATGGTTTGTTTTTTTTTTTTTTTGGTGGGGAAGATCAGCTCTGAGCTAACGTCCATGCCAATCCTCCTCTTTTTGCTGAGGAAGACCGGCCCTGAGCTAACATCTATTGCCAATCCTCCTCCTTTTTTTTTTTTTTAAATGTTATCTTTTCTTTTTTTCTTTCTTTTTTTTTTTTTTTGTGAGGAAGATCAGCCCTGAGCTAACATCCACGCTAATCCTCCTCTTTTTTTTTTTTTTTTGCTGAGGAAGATCAGCTCTGAGCTAACATCTATTGCCAATCCTCCTCCTTTTTTTTTTTTCTGCCCAAAGCCCCAGTGGATAGTTGTATGTTATAGTTGCACATCCCTCTAGTTGCTGTATGTGGGACATGGCCTCAGCATGGCCAGAGAAGCGGTGCGTTGGTGCGCGCCCGGGATCCGAACCTGGGCCGCCAGTAGCGGAGCGTGCGCACTTAACCGCTAAGCCATGGGGCCAGCCCCCTCCTCCTTTTTTTCCCCCCTTTTTCTCCCCAAAGCCCCAGTAGATAGTTGTATGTCATAGTTGCACATCCTTCTAGTTGCTGTATGTGGAACGCCGCCTCAGCATGGCTGAACAAGCGGCATGTTGGTGTGCGCTCAGGATCCGAACCTGGCCCGCCAGCAGCAGAGCGCATGCACTCAACCGCTAAGCCACGGGGCCGGCATGGTTTTCTTATCTCCTCTTTTCCTCCAAATCCCTCTACCATTTCAACTCCCGTTCCATTATCCCAGGGAATGGTTACTCAACCAATTCATAATCCTTCTGAGGATCTAGCACAGCCTGAGCCGGGATTTATCTTTGTATTGCACGCCACTGTTTGTTTTCTGTTTAAAGAATGTGTACAAAATGTACCATCAGCAGGATCTTTAAGTGGTGTGTGCAACTTAGTGAAGGGACCCAAATAATGTTCGGACACAATTTGTATGTCAATTACAAATCATTCTTTTCCATTAATTAAAGGAAGAACTCTCCAATTGTCTACCAGGCAACAGTTTATTATCCTAGGACGGTTTTTTGAATATTGCTTTAAAATGATGAAATAACTTTTCATTTAAAATATTTTACATTTCATTAAATTACCTTGGCCTCTCCTCACTCTGAAATTACTAACCCTTTTACCCGGAAGGAGGCTGGCTACTCTTGCCTCAGCTCACCTTTAGCACAAACGGTTCTGCCATTTGTTAACCTGATAAAATGCCTGGCTTGGCTGGCCGTGAGATGTAAAAGATGCTCTTATAATTTGTTCCATAATTTAAGACCCTGTTTTGTTTACTTAAATTGCTGGTGATAGATGTTGGCTATTCTTTAGCATCTCAATGAGTCAAGGGGAAGTCCGCTTAAGTAGTTATGCAGGTTGAATGCAGTTATTGACATGCAATTTAAAGGTGAGATTGAGCCAGTTCATAAATATAACAGTTGATCAAAGAGGCTCTCTGTCTGGGATGAATCGATCAATGAAGGCAAGCGTTATAAAAAGAATATATGTCCACTTTTCCTCTGGACTTCCTTTACTTACATATCTAGGGCAGTTGCTATTTATAGCCTTTCTTATATGAACTGGCATGACTATCTTATCTGCAATTCTGGGTTAATTGCAAGAGGAAATTAAGTACCCATGCAATTATATGAGTTCCTCTTACTCTTAACTTGAATATTCTAGAAAATGTGTTTAATGGTAGTTTTAGGCCTAAACGTTTTATTTGGGAGAGAGCTTCAATTTATTCACTCAATAAAAAATTTCACTCTGCATGTATGTGGGTTGGATACCATGCTATCAATGGGGGTTATAAAAATAAATGAAACACAGTCCCTGTCCTCAAGGAGCTCTCAGTGTGCCAGTGGAGACAACAGATACACGTCTTGATGGGTTTTAACGTGCTAGTGACCATGATGAAATTTAATGTGCCCATGACCACAGAGCTGTGGGAGGCCAGAGGATGGGAGATCCAGGTGCTGATGCAGTGTGAGGTTGTGGGCAGTGGTCAGCCCGAGTGGCCTTCCCTCCATCTCCTGATGTGCATTGGATACCGAGAATGGAAGGCCTGAGACCCTTCAGCCTGGTCATTGTCTGGGCTGAAGAACCTGTCTCAGTGAGTGGAAAAGTGGGTTCTCCTGTCCTGTGTCATAGACACTGAGAATTATAGTGCTAGTAGACCCTCCATTTCTAACTAGGAGTACCACCAGAGCCTTCAGAAGGAAATCCTCACAACATACTGTCGTTATGCCTGCCGAACTACAAACTGGGCTGCTTGGAACAGCCTAGAGGCTGGCAACGATTTATGGTCATCGGGGACAGCTGGGCAGTCATAAATCTTCAACCTTGCTTGCCTTTAAAACAACTGAGTTAGCTTGCTAGAGCAAAGGGCCATTGGGACTCAAAATAAATGAGTCAGTCACTCAACAGATAATTCTGGAGTGCCCACTAGGTGTGAAGCATTCTGTTTCCTCTTTCATTTATGTCAATATTTAGCAGAATAGGAACAAGGCCTCAGATTCTTGAATCTAATTTCCGTTCTAAGGACTTTTTTTGTTTTTAAAACTGCAAGGTTGTTTTGAGTATGTCATCTTCAATCCACACTATTGCCTGCTCAGGAGAAAATAAATAAAGCTTTGGGGGAAAGATTCAACCATTCAGCACCTCTTTCTGGGAATAAAAACATAGATTGGCATAAGGAACTGCCCTCTTGTTATTTGCCGTGAATTTTTTTCTTTGAAAAAGAAAGTAGTTCAGTCAATTCATTGGTTGGAATTAAAGGTCAAGCATGGCACCCCCTTCTCTGTTTCCATCTGCCGTTACTGTTGATCTCAAATGAGTGTCTGTTCCAGGAGCAAAAGTAACAGATGTTGGTGAGATAATAATTTGCTGTCTTACTAGTTGAAGCTTACTTTGTGACTGTATCAGAATAACAAAATTGGAGTTTTTGGAATTATTGGAATTTTATCATATGCCACTTGCCTGGAGTCTAAGGTGAAAGTCTATCATAATCAGGTTGACAGCATTTTGGAAGACAGAGGAGAACTTCCGGGTAGAAGGAAGGCCTGGGTACCCTTCCCTCCCCACCCCTGCACATACACCTAGCCTTCCACCCACCACTGACGAAGCCTTGAACTTCTGCTACTTGCTTCCTCCCTTTAGTTTCCAGACACATAACCTTGGGGAATGACTCAAATCTCAATCCTTGAAGGACTACAGAAGGGTTACAAGGATTATCAGCCAAACTTGCCTTCCTCTGGCCTCAGAGGGATAGAGGGTGGGGAGTATTTTTGTGGGAGAAGAGAAAGCTAGGGGAGGAGCCCTGTGTAAGAGGCTCAGCTCCAGCCTGATGAATTTAAACTGGACCTTCTGCAGGTCCACACCCCGTGAAGCTGACCGTCTAGTTCCTGGTGTTGTCTAGGAAGTTACACCGTGGGCCTCGTACTCTTCAGCAGTCACTCCCAGAGGACGCACTGGTGGGTCTCTGCCTCCACAAGGCACTGGACTTGCACGTAGAAGACACCAAGTGTTTGAATGGAATTTCATGTTCATCGCTTGCCTGGGATCTGTGAGATTAGCGAGAAAGGGGCAGGTGGCCTGAAAGTTAAAGGGCTGTTTGAATAGGTTGGCAAATTGCTGGTTTCCTGACTGTTCTGGGATGTCTGGTGGTGAGTAGCCGGGTGGCTGAAGCCTTGCTTTCCATTGTGGAGGCAATCTGTCTCTGACGTCTGTCCTCTGATTGCCACAGTCGATGAAGAGGAGGACTGGGTTAGGGGTCTTGTGTGCCCCTGTTCTGGCTGCACCATTGTCAGATGATCTCCCTCCCCAGGGAGAGGGGGCTGCTCCTTGGTACAGGGTGTGTGAATGACTCAGTGCCCCGGCCAGAACTTCCTTTACCTTTGGCCTTTTCACTCATCTTGTTTCATCCTGTGTTTAAGACCTGTACAATTACAAAAGCTGTGGAAGATGGGTTTTTTGACTCATTTTCAAAATGGAGGCCCCAGCAGGAGCTGAGAAACACTCAGTTGAGCTCAGCAATGCCATGTGTTCGCAGAGGGTCTCAGGAGAAGCAAAGACGAGCAGAGGCAGAGCAACGGTGGCCTGGGGCGGGGAGAGACCCTCTGGGGCCCCTGATTTAGTCAGGACAGCACAGCTGGCTCTCACTTATGCCACAGAGCTTCCACAGCCAAGCAGCCGTGTTCCATCTGCCTCTGTCAGCGTTATCTGGGTACAGTTTTGTCTTAGCCCCAACTGCAGGTGGGCATCTTATGTCTTGTCGATCCTTGAATCCTCAGTACCCAGGACAGTGCCCAGCCTGCAGTAGGCAACCAATACCGAAGAATGAAGGTTCTAAAAGGGGCATGGAAATCAGGGACCACACATAAGGAGTAGCTTTTCCTTTTCTTGTAGTCACTATTTGTAATGGAATGGCTTTCCTTACTTAAAAGACACTCAAAGAACATGAAAACACTAATTTGAAAAGATATATGTATCCCTATGATTATTACACCAATATTCACAGTAGCCCAGGTGTGGAAGCAACCCAAGTGCCCATCAACGGATGAATGGATAAAGAAGATGTAGTATATATCCACAATGGAATACTACTGAGCCATAAAGAAGAGGAAATCATGCCATTTGCGACAACATGGATGGACCTTGAGGGTATTATGCTAAGCAAAATAAGTCAGACGGAGAAAGACAAATACCATATGATTTCACTCATATGTGGAAGATAAACAAACAAACACATAGATACAGAGAACAGATTGGTGGTTACCAGAGGGGAAGGAGGTGGGGGGAAGGCAAAAGGGGTAGAGGGGCCCATATGTACGGTGACGGATGGAAACTAGACTATTGGTGGTGAACACGATGCAGTCTATACGGTAGCCGAAATATAATGATGTACACCTGAAACTTACACAGTGTTATAAACCAGTGTGACCTCAATAAAATAAATAAATGAAAGACACTCAAACCTGCTGAGGCAGTGGTTTGCGCACTTTACTTGGCTTGCGAATCCCCTGTGGCTCCCGTTACAGATGGAGACTCCTGAGCTCCTCCCTACATATTAGGGTCCAGTGGTGCCGAGGGGTGTGGCCAAGAACCTGCATTTTCACGGGGGGCTTCTGGGGCAGTTATTTTTGAATCATGACTTGAGGAAAAGCACGCCAAACTTCTGGCTAAGAAGTGCTCTGGAAAGAGGCTCTCCGAGTGGAGAACCAGCAGTTGGAGAGGGAACTCTGGCTCATTCCGCTGCTTCTGTCAAACACTTAGGGCTTTTCACAGTTTGATTCCTTTTGTACCACTCACGTCCCCCAGGTACACTTTAAAATTCTCTCCAAGTCCCCTTTAAATATTCAGTGACATGACTGAAACCAGTTGACATTTTAACAATTGAGTACTTTTATAGGAGAACCACAAAAAACTCCTGGACATACATTTAGAAACCAGCTAAGTTTCCAAAGTATCAGATCTTCAATAAACTCTATTTTGGCCTCAGGAGACTGGCGATGCATCACAGCCACCCCTCATGGCTTCAGGATCCTACTTACTTGCTTCTATGAACAGCTGCATTTTTTCCCTCCCCTGTAATCTGGAACCCTTCCCTACCCAAGTCTATAGACTTCGCCTTATCCTTTGCACCCTAAGGTATCTGTCCAGTTCCTGTTTCCAGTCTGGGGAGCCCTCCCTTCCCACTGTGAGTGGTGGGTAGTGGTGACCGGTCTCTTGGTCCAGCCCCTGGCTCCCCGCCCCTTTGGACCATCCCCTCAGGTGCAGACGTGGCAGCCTCTGTAACAGCCCAGAGAACAGCAATATTTAAATCAACCATCTCCACCATATTTGCAACAGGTGAAGCCCATGCCTCCAGCTGGGGGTTTAGCACTTCCTCAGAAATGATTCGTTATTCCCAGTCTTGCCCTAAAACCCTGAGTCTATTCAAGTATACCTCACAAAGGGTTGTGGTCCACGGAAACGAAGAGTTGCCTCGTGGGTTTCCGATCGCTCTGGGTGCCTTGGCTGCTTCTGATGTGTCGGGTGCCTGGAGCCATGGCGGTGCTGGAGGGCTCCCTGGCTGCCACCCCCACACTCCTGAGAGGGCTGCTCCCAAAGTCACTGACATCAAAGGGGAGAAATCTTTGCCCCAGCAGTGCTGCGTCCTGAAAGGCACAGAGCACACGTTGGCATAGTCCATACGTGTTAGGGTTGGATTGTCTGGGTTTGAAACTAAGCCATCAATACTCCAACGCTCCTTCTGTAAAATAGAGATAATAATAATACCCCACTCAGTGAATTGTTCATTCTTTAATTCAAAAAATGATTATCAAGGGCTTATGATGTGCCAGCACTGCTCTATGGACTTACAGTTTAGGGAGGGAGACCAACAAATGTGAAATTTTGTCTGTGTGGTAAATGCAACAAAGGAGAGGTGCATGGTGTTAGGAATGCATTTTCAGGGATGGAGAGGTCGACCCTCTCACAAGGGAGACCAAGGAAGGTTTTCCTTAGGAAGTGATTGCTGACATGAGATAGTGAGAAGAGCATATGCAGCATGTGCAAAGGCCCTGTGGAGGCCTGAGTGGGGAGCGTGATGAGGGATTGCAAAGAGGCCAGGGGCCTGGCACCCAGAGCCATGTAGGATGTGTTAAGAATTTTGGTCTTGAGAGCAGTAGGAAGCCACTGAAGAGTTCTCAGCGGGCAATGACAGATTTGCGTTCTTAAAGTTGCTACCCTGGCTGCAGGGTGGAAACGGGGTTAGAGAGGCAGTGAGAGTGGATGTGTGGAAGCCGTTAGGAGATTCCAGTAATGACTTAGGCAAGAGATGATTTAGTTTAGACTTGAGAGAAGTGGCAGTGGTAAAAGTGCAGATCCAGGAGACAGTTAAGCCATAGAATTGATAGACTTAGTGATGGATTAGATGGTGGGGACAGAGGAGGAGTCAAGTGGTGAGGTGTCCTCGGGTAGTCGCCTTGCCTGCACGGAGTAAGCAATCATTAAATGTAAATTATTATGATAATTATTTACAAAGCAGCACTTTCTTTGGTCTGCACATTTCACATGGAAGCTCTGGTGAAATTCCTTTTTGTGGCTGGCCTGTCTCCCTAAGACTGGAATTTGACCAAAGGCAGTTGGGCCCACGTGCCTGGGGTCCTGTCCTCTGACCCCAGTGTGGCCCTTGGACCAAGCATGAGCTCCTCTCTCCCTTCCCATTGGATGTTGTGAGGGAGGTAATGAACGGAACATCCAGCAAGTTCTCCTCCTCAGGCAGAACATCCCTGGTAGGGGACCCCAAGCCCTCACCTGTGCCCCGACTCTGGCCGCGCAGGGAGAGGGGCTGTCTGGCTCCTGCCTGCTTCCCCAGACTGGGCCCACACCTCCATGCTCCAGGCTTTCTTGGGCCTTAGCTTTGCTTCTCTCTCTCGTTTGCTTTCTCCACTGTTCTCAGGGTTGGCACATGCTGTGGTCTTGTCAGTGGTACCCCTGGCTTCTTTCAACACAGGGTTGGACTCTCCACTCGGGCAGAGCGGGCTTTCCTGAGTCAGCAGCTCCTTTCCTGCTGGACAGCCACCAGCATCCCCCACTCCGGGAGCTTCCCCCTGGTGCCCTCCCACACACGCCCTAATTTCGAGGTGGAGCTCAGGGCCCGGATGTTCAGTTGGCTGAACGTCCAGCTGACGCACACTGGGGACTTTTTACACATCTCTACATTGTAATAAGGATCAGCACGGCCGTTAGCAGGAGGGTCAGCCTCCCACATTACTGTATGTTGTCACCACCAAAACAATAGTCTTTTAAAAAAATTATTAACGGACTTTATTTTTTAGAACAGTTTTAGGTTTATGGAAAAATTAGGCAGAAAGTACAGAGTTCCCATAAACCCACTCACTGTCCCCACCCCTCCCCCTGTTTCTCCTGTGATTAACTTCTAGTATTAGTCTGGTGTATTTATTACAATTGGTGAGCCAATATTGATACATTATTATTAACCGAAGTCCATAGTTTACATCAGGGTTCACTCTTGGTGTTGGACCTTCTGTGGGATTTGATAATAATGACATGTGTCCACCACTACAGTGTCATACAGAATAATTTCAGTGCCCTAAAAATGCCATGTGGCCTGCTATTCATTCTTCCTTTCCCCAAACCCTTGGACAACCACTTATCTTTTTACTGTCTCCATAGTTTTGCCTTTTCCAGAATGTTCTATAGTTGGAATCATACAGTATGTAGCCTTTTCAGAGGGGCTTCTTTCAAGGTTTCCCCATGTCTTTTCGTGGCTTGATAGCTCATTTCAACAGTAGTCTTTCAAATTGCAAGGGCGCCGTGCCTGCTGGTCTGCACCTGGAGGTCTCCGTATGGGAATCAGTTTGTCTCTTCCAAGTGGCATTTCCACATCATCTTCTCAGCCTTCTGTGCACCTGTCAATCCTCAGCACATTTGGCCAGAGCCGATTTAGGAGACTTCCCAAGACAGGAGGTGGAAAATGTCTGGATTCAGTGCTCTGTGTTCAGGAAATCTAACACCAGGCTGACCCCGGATGCCCATCAGAGTGAGTCAGCCCTGAGCAGTGTGGTAAAGGTGGTGTGGAAGAACTGCCTAGAAGGCAGAACTGGGCTGTGACAGACTTCGAGCTATTGTTCCCTTTGTGACACCATGTGGATACATTGAGGATTTCTAGCCTAAAGAGTTCTGCTTGGCCCCTAAGCAGTTTTACTAAAAAAGGTGGCTGTGGACCATCTTCTGTCAGAGGTCAGCTCTGGCCAGATCAGTAAATGGATGAGAAGCAGGACATAGCCAAGTGTGACTTCTTAGAGACCGGCTGGATGGCCGTTGTCTCTTGCTTTCCTTGGGTGACACCAGCTCTCTCCTTTGGGACACTCCTTTATTCCTTCTTCCCCGGTGTCCTTATCCGTTGCCTGCAGCCCGGGACCAATTGGAGCTCATTGCCTGGTTTCCTCGTCCATATTCTTGAGCTACCTGGTCTCTCCTGGCTTTTTATGATGTACATCCTAATGTCTGTGTCCACCAGCTCCCTCGGTACCCGCTTGGGCGCTTGCGCACGGTGTTCATTGTGACACGGGTGCTGCCGTGAGAGCTGAGGGTCTGGAGGGGAGACACTGCTGTATTCAGCACAGGGGCCATGACGATGGTGGCGGCCGGTGGCCACTGTAGCCAGAGCCTTTAGGACATCCTCACTGTCCTCGATTATGCCATGGCTAAGAAGCTGTCCTTGCCGTCTTGATGAACTGCCTCAGCCATCACTTATCTTCAGATACCTTATTAGGGGCAACCTCTTGCTTTTCTCGTCCCTTCGGCACTGTTAACGACCAGCTGTGCGTGTTTAGTGTTCGTAGGCAGAAATGCAGAGCCAAGTGTTATTGTTTCCAGAAAGCACTGCGTCTGGAGATTTTTGCTTACATTTTCTTTTCTTTTTTTTTTTTCCTTTTAATCCTTGTGGTTTTGAACAAGTTGGTAACGTGTTAGGTCTTTACTTGCAATTTTCAGGCATCAGGAGTGAAAGATTCCCTGGAGGAGATATTTGCGTTGAATTTTTTTTTTTTTAAGAGGAATCAACTGATCAGACGTGCCCAGTCCAGTTGGCACTTTGAGGTCATGCTAACATGTGTTGAGTTTGTCCTGCATGCCCAGCCACCATCATGCCAGCTTTTTATCCAGCCCCGAGAATTAGATATTTGTCCGCATTTCACAGGCATGGGAAATCAGGGTTAGGAGGGGGCATTACCCTGCCCCAGCTCACACAGGTTGTAAGTGGCGGAGATGGATTTCAGCCTGGGCCTGTCTCTCTCCAAACTCAGTGCCCGGGCGCATCACCACCCAGCCCCCGGCCCACGGGGTCTCATCTGTGCTGAGAAGCGGGGCAGCCTAGGGCAAATGCCGGGAGGACTGAGGGTTTGGTCGCTGGATTCCCATTCTGCATCCTGTTCACCCAAACTTCCTGGGGTTCTACTATCACAGAAGGAAGTGGCCTCCTGAGCCATTGAGACCGAGGGTGGGACATATAACACCACTTCTGCCCTGAGTCTGAGTCTTTTTTTTTTCTTGCCTGAGGAAGCTAAGCCCTGAGCTAACATCTGTTGCCAATCTTCCTCTTTTTCCTTGAGGAAGATTCGCCCTGAGCTAACATCTGTGCCAATCCTCCTCTATTTTGTTAATTTGTTAATTTGTTTGTTTATTTATTTTTCCCCCAAAGCCCCACTAGATAGTTGTATGTCATAACTGCACATCCTTCTAGTTGCTGTATGTGGGACGTGGCCTCAGCATGGCCGGAGAAGCGGTGCGTCAGTGCGCGCCTGGGATCTGAACCCGGGCCGCCAGTAGCGGAGCACGCGCACTTAACTGCTAAGCCACGGGGCCGGCCCACCTCCTCTATTTTGTATGTGGGTCGCCGCCACAGCATGGTTGACCAATGGTGTAGATCTGCTTCAGATATCTGAACCCTTGAACCTGGGCCACCGAAGCGGAGCAGGCTGAACTTAACCACTACGCCATGGGGCCAGTTTTTTTTTTAAACCATGTCAGAAGAGCTATGATTATCTCTCCAGAGATATTCATTTGTTAAAACGAGTTGCTAATGTCGGGTTTTAGGAAGGGCAGGGAATTGAGGGGTGGAGGCTCACACCCGTCTTCACACCCACCTGCTGCTTCTGCTCAGTAGGTGTATGCTTGATACCTGCACCTTGCAACATGCTCTAGCTCAGCCAGCCTCACTAACTGATTCAGCTACAGATATATCATCTATATCTGCATCATTTATGCATATGTAAATATGCAGATATTTGAGAACTGGACCAGCAGTGACCCAAATAAGAACAGAATATACTTTGTGCTGCCGCCGCCCCAGTCTATAAACCACTGTCATCTCTTACCAGGTTATTTCTGTGGCCTCATAAGTTCTCCTGCTTATGCGCTCGCCTCCCACAGCCCATGCTTCACAGAGCAGCCAGGGTGACCCTTTTTAAAAGATAATCAGATTACGCCACCCCTGTGCTCAAACCCCGGTGGCTTTCTCTCACCCAGGGGACAAGCCAGAGTCTTTACAGGGGCCCCACCCCAACTCCACTGTAGTGACCCTGGGATCCTTGTAGCTTCTTAGACGCACCTGGGCACCTGCTGCTCCCTCTCAGTGTTCTTCCCTCAGATATGGACGTGGCTTCTGCCCTCACCTTCCTCAAGTCTTTTATTCAGATATTTCTCTCACCACTCCAACCACCCCATTTAAAATGCCAGCCCTCCTATTATTCCCTGTCTCTCTCTTCTGCCTATTTTTTCTCTAAAATATTTATCACTATTTGCTGCACAATTTATTAGTTATGTCTTTATTGTGTCTTCCCTATTGGGGTTTAATCTCCACCAGAGCAAGGATTTTTGTCAGTTGTTTATTCTTTATCCTTGGTGTCTAGAAAGTGCCTGGAAGATAGGGGGACTCAGTAAATAGCTGTGGCATGGATTTGCCTGGTGCCCCTGATGTAGATGTGCCTAGTTCTAGAATACTCTCACATGACTAGTAATGTGAATCTTTATATCTTGTTTTATATTGTTGATGGTTAGGGCAGTGGTTCTCAGCTGGGCTGCTGTGACACGAGGAGGTGTCACAAGTAATTTGTTTATTGACAAGAGTGCAAGTACCAAAAAAGCTAGTGAACTATCAAAAGATGAAAACATATTCTAGGGGGTTTGTCAAATGATGTCCGTCTTGCTCACTCATGTCACAGTGTGTTTTCTTGAATAGGAGGAAAGGGTGGCACTCCGTGGGGGGGTGATGGGGGACGGCAACGTGTCCTGTGGCTTTTGTCTTCCCTGCTATGGCTGTCGTTTGTGTGTGCCCTGAGTGTTCCAGAAATGAGTCTTAGCTGTGGGGTGTGCAGGACAAGGGAGGGCCAGACCTCTCTCCTGGGTGGGAAAGACAGCAGCCTCTGTGGATATTATTTAAAACATCCCTTCACTTTACCGTGGGATCAAGTTCGGTCAGGCTGTTTTGATTTTTTTAAAGGAGGATTTTGGGGGATTTTGCTGTTTGGCTCTGAACAAGCTTCAGCCATTGGAGGTTGTGTTAACTTTTAAAACAAGTGTGTATCAGGGACATGGGATCATACCATTTGTGAAGGGTGTTGAAACTGGAGTGACCTACGCTTGTTTACCCCATTTTAGTTCTGTTTGAGGCCTTAGTTGAGGTGATCCCACCCCAGCCCCTCTGAATGGCCGGGTCGCCTGTGCAGATGTGTGCCCGTCAGGCACTGCGCCTGTGCCCTTATTAAAATAGGCTCATCTCCACTCCTTTCACTCAGCTTCCCAGCTCTTTGCTCTTCACTTCCTGGCCTCCCAGGTACCCTCCTCACTCTTGATTTTAGTAGAGGCGTACCTCAGAGCTATTGTGGGTTTGGTTCCAGACCACTGCAATAAAGCAAATATTACGTTAGAGCAAGTCTCATAATTGTTTTGGTTTCCCAGTGCATATAAAAGTTATGTTTACATTATACTGTAGTGTATTAAGTGTGCAATAGCATTATGTCTAAAAAAACAATGTACATACCTCAATTAAAAAATACTTCATTGCTAAATAATGCTAACCATCATTCTGAGCCTTTAGCAAGTTGTAATCTTTTTGCTGGTGGAGGGTCTTGCCCTCCACACAATATCTATTATGCGCAATAAAGCAAAGTGCAATAAAATGAGGCATGCCCATACATGCCCTCTGGCCTTCATGATCCACACCTACAGGTGACATTCCTACTTTATTTCTTTGTTTTGCTGGAGCACTTCTTCCTGAAATGGGAGGTAAATATATTAAGACATAAGACCTGATGCGTCTTAAAATGCCTGTGGTTTTTCTCTGAGTTGACAGTTTGCAGGGCACATAGGCATCCAGGTTGGAAATCGTTTCGCCTCAGGATTTTGGAATCATTGCTCTCTTGGCTTCCAGCTCATAGCACTGCTGTTGGATGCCTGATAACACTGATTCTCTGACCTTCTGTGTGTGGCCTGTTTCTGTCTGAGAACTTCCAGGATCTCTCCTCCGTCCCCGAGGTTCTGATGTTCCACAGTGATGTGCTGTAGGGTAGGCTGGGCTCCTTCGTAAGTGGGAAAAATTTCTTGCAGATTCCAGGGCTGATTTAAACATTTACTATTATAATATTACCACTTAATTACCACTCCTAATATGTACCACTTAAAACCAAGTATAAACTCCTTAGGCTTATGGTTCTTCCAATTATAAAACCAAATCAAAATTGCAAATTAAACATAAAGTACCCAACCAACAGAGCTTACACGTGCAGCATGAGTTTACTGTGATGGGTGACGTCATTCCCTTTGTGACAGGAAGAAGGTATAGATTGCCGCAGCTCAGTGTCCCTTGAGTGATGGCTTCTGGCTTCACCTGGTGTGAATAAGCCACTTATGTATTAAATCCACCCTCTGGCCTTTTTCTCATTAGCCCATAACAGTTAACATAATTCTGCTTGATGCCAGTGTGTAACTACAGAGCCAACTTGTTATAGGATGATCATCTAGACGATTCTTAGAATGAATATGCTTGCTTACAGAAATTTTTTGGATTGTCATTAAAATGAAAGCATGAAATGTAAATATTTTCATGGCAAACTCACATAATCCCTAGGATTCAATTTGCCTCTAGTCTTTTTATGTTCTTCCCAGGCCAGTTTCCCCCGCAGGCTCATAGAAAGGTGAGCTCTCAGGCCGTCCCCCCTCCCGGTCCTCCTGCTGCCCCACACTCCTCCCCCGGCTGCCACAAGGTTCACGGTACCCTAGTCCCATGGCAGTTCACATCCCTATTTCGAGATGGAGGCTACAGAGAACTGTGAGCCCCTGTCACTTTCAGGGAGCTGTTAAGCTGTGTCATAGAACGTGAAAACCACAATCCATTTTCAAGCTGATTTAGCTTGAGCATTCCTGCCGCCTTCACTGTTGTGGAGAGAGACGTGTTTGTATTTTTTAAAGGCTGACACCACACTTGACAGCGTTCATGGGTACATTTTCTGGCTAGTTAGAAGTGTGCGTGCCTGTGATATGCCGTGAGTGTGCGCGCGCGCACGTGTGTGGTGTGTGTTTTCACCACAGAGCGACTGTGTTTCGGGCACCTGCCTCAGTTGCGTTACTGCATCCTGGTGCCTGAGCTGGTTGTAGGCCCGGGCTGCAGGTTCTGCCTGCACGAGAGGGCAGTGTGTCCCTGTGCGGTGGCAGAGTGGGGATGTAGCTTCTGCTCACAGGTTGGGGGGAGGGACGCTGGAGGTGGCTTAACTCTGAACTGCTGGTTAGTTTGTGAAATGGCGTCAAGGTCCCCAGGTGTGTTCGCTAATATAGCATCTTTCTCCAAAACCTCTCGGGGCTCGAAGCCTGCATCGTCCCTTTACCTTCTCCTTTCCCTCATCCCACATCCAGTTCATCTCCAGATTCCATCTGTTTTTCCCTCCCTATTTATCACTTTTTGTTCCTGCCACAACTTGTATTCAAGCCCTGTTACCTCACACAGGATGAGCATATTCGCCTCTCAGCAGCCTCCTCCCCTTCTCCCTGCCTCCCCCTTGCCCGGGGCCCTGCAGCTGGCCCAGCTTTCTCTTCTGGCATTTCCAATCCTTGCTCTGAAGCCCTCAGTGGCTACAGTCTCTGCAGGATGAGAAGACACTGGCAGCCCACGGGCAAATGGGTTTTATTTGTCCTTCATAATATTTTAAAGAATTTTTAACCAACTTAAAAAAATTGGGATATCTTTACATTAAAAATCTGTATTTTCAACTTTTCCTGAAAACGTGGAAAATCTGGCAGCACCGAGCACATATTCCTAAAAGGTTACAATACATGGGAGTGTTACCACACAAAATTAGGGTTCTCCTGCCCAATGCGCATAAATGGCCAATTAACTACCGGATCAGCCTTTGGGAAAAGAGATCAGCTTTATTCTGCGAGATTGCCCTGCAGGGAGACAGGGGGCATGTGCTCTCAGATCTGTGTCCCTGATTCAGGATTTGGGGTGAAATCTAAGAGGTTAGGGAGAACAGGCTGACACGTGGAAATGCTGGCAGGACAGGTTTTGATTGGTGGGCTTCAGGCATTCGTGGTAAGGTTCTAAACATTTATGACAGGGTTCTAAACATTTTTGATGAGGTGGTGACTTCATCAAAAGGAAGGAATTTTAACACCAGATCTTCCTAAATGACAGACCCCTCGCTTCTGATAAGGTTCCGACTTTCAAGTTCTGGTCGTGTCCTGGTTCCTGGGTTCCACGGGGAGGAGGATCTTTGGTTCCACAGTCATTTCAGGTCAACATTCCCTCTTCTGCGCATGCTCTGGCTATGTGACTTTACAGATTTTCTGAAAGACAGTTCTTAATTACTCTGTTGATAAGAGATGAGGTCAGCTGAACTGGTCCTGAAGGGCCTGCAGTTACAGGAATAGAGTGTTCTCTGCTGCCTTTCCTTGGAGCTTGTTTTCTCCAATTTGCCACACTCCCCACTACTCCTTATAGCATACCAGGTGCCTCAGCTCTCATTTCTGTTACCTGTCTGGCCTCCATAGGCATTAATATTTGCAGCCCAGAGCTGTCTGACTCCCAGGCCAAGGACCTTTCTATACCCCATGTTTAGAATACACCTGTATTTTTGCCTCCTGTGTACCGTTTTGCCTCTTGTGCGTGCTCTCCCTCCTGCTCCCTCCCACTGTAAACCTGTCCAAATCCTGCCATCCCACAAAGCCAGATTACCTTCCCTCTCCTCTGTGAAACCCTTCCTGCCTGACCCAGGTGGGAGTTCTCCCTCTCCTTAACTACTAAAGCACTTTGGGTTTCTTTCTCTCTTTGGTGCCGTTGTGTGTTGTTTCTGTGCTTAGACTGACAGCCCATCCAGTTCAGGACGCACGGTGTCTGACATGCAATGCCTTGTATACAGTGGGTTCTCAGCAGATGTACCACCAGAAAGACGCATAGAAATGATCAAGGGCCTCGTTCTGTGGGTACCAACAGGAGGGCCTCTGACTAAATGTGGGATCATGTTAGGTGGTGCCTCACAAGAGATTGTTTCACTTCTTGTCACCAGAGCCAATATCGGGATCTATCTTTAGTGTCGGGAAAATTCCCCAACAACTCAACTCTGGTACACCACAGCGGGCCGTGGGTATAGTCACTTCCTTGTAAGTGATTTGATCTCTCACTGAGGTTATTCAGTGATGGTGTTTGAAGACCAACATAGAGAAGAAAGAGCTAAAGAGAACTTCAGTTGAATTTAGAATATTTCCATACCCCTCATTAAAAATATTAAATACTATATATACACAGGATTCTTTGCTTCCCAGGACTCTCCCACGTGCACCTCCATGGCCTGTATCTCTGTGTCCTTCTCATCTGGGCTTTGGTTTCAGCATCACCCGCATTCAGAACATACCCCTGCTCCACTCCCAGCATGCACCCTGAGCTCCTCGGAGCCCCTGATAGGTACGGGTGGGGGTAATGAGAAATGTCATAGGTTGGTAGAAAGTGCTAGAAAGTGCAGACACCTAAGGACTGTTAGAATTACTCAGTCGGGGAATCCTTAGTTTGCATCAGTTTTCCCACTTGGAAAGCCAAGCCCAGGGTTTCCCAGCCACACGCCCTTGGGGAGTGGCAGTGACTTTGCGATGATGCTGGGCCTTTTCTTTACTTCTGTCAAGCTCCTTTGAGGGGGGAGGGGGCTTTGCCTCCCAGCGTCTCATCCAGAGGATGAGTGGACTCGAGCGCAGCCCTGTCAATAGGATGAAAGATTCTGCATCTGTGCTGTCCCGTGCAGTAGCCACTCACCACAGGTGGCTATTGAGCGCTTGAAATGTGGCTAATGTGACTGAGGAACTGAATTCTTAATTGTATTTCACTTCAGTGAATTTAAATTGAAATACCTCATGTGGTTACCACATTGCACCAGGCAGATCTCCAGGGTCCAGGAAAATAGGTCAAATGCAGTCAGAGCCTGAGGGAGAGGAGAGCCCTGTGCAGTGGTAATGAGAGTTTACCTAATTGCTGATGCCTTCTGCGTGGGTGGGACTCTGCATCGCTTCCTACACAAGTCAAAGCCCCTTTCACCAAATTTGGCAGGAATTCAAAGCTGAATAATGTTTGCAGGGAAACCTATTGTGCTGTTCTGGGGAAAGCATTATTTACTTATGACTCTCTTATTTCCTTTAAAAATAGCAGGCACGGGAGCTCCCCTTGGCTGTGATTCCTTGAGCAGTTTCTAGTACAGCCTGCTTCCTCTGCTAGATTTCATTAACCCAACACAAATATATGCTGGTGTCCACACCCAGTATAAATACTGAACCCAAATGATGGTTTCAGGGGAAGAGTGGGGAAACTTACATAGCAGGAGGCTGTGTTGACTATTACACAGATTGAAACTTGTGGGTTTATCTCTTGGTTTTTCTTGAAAAGTGGCAGCTGAAACTATGAGTGTTTTTATTTAAAGACCTTGTATTTAACCTTTTATTTAAAGGTTATTAAAAACACACCGTGCTGTGGACCTCGATGAATTAATCTCAAGCCACATTGGCCAGAACCTGCGCGCAGCGTTCTCCCAGCTCTGCTCTAGAGGCCAGATAGCCATCGCTCCAACATCCACTGGCCTGGGGAGGGTCCGTGCATGATTCATCCACTGTGGCTTCCCAGCTCCCTTATGTGTTCCTGTTCCTGGGTCCCAATGGTTTTGTAATCTAGTGACTTTCTTTGTTGGTGTTTCGGTCCCCGCCAGTCTTTTCACTGTGCAGTCTGGCAAGCCCTTGAAAGACGTACAGCTGTTTGTGGTTCCCTAAATGACACCCATTCTCTCACCATAGTCTCCTTGCTTCTGGGATTTCAAATACACACAAACAGAGGAAGTCAGGCCCAGGCAGCGTCCGGGGAGAGAGAACGCCAGCACGGCGGAGGGGAAGCGGTGGTGGGGGAGGCTGGTACTATGGAGGGAAGTGGCACACACATCCAGTGTGGTCTTTCCCAGCGTCCTGACGGCAGGGTGCAGCTGTGGGATCCTCCCAGCATCCTTTGCCCCATGGAGGCCGAATCTGTACCCACCTCCCTGCTCTGCCCCCAGAGGGGCTTAAAAATGGCATCTCATGTGAAACAGCAGCTCAGGACCAGTCTGAGGACAGACTGACTGGATGAAAGCATGGGAAGGATGGATTCTAGTGAAAAAACAGCAGCCCAGTCACATCTAATCGGAGGGCAGTGGTACCTGTGTTCATTGCCTCTTGTAGATTGAGTCTCCAAGGCCTGGCAGATGCCATCGAATATTCTCATAGCCAGATACACACCCCCACCCCTGTATTGCTTTTCTGACGTCCTGAGAACCTAGGTGATCACGTTTTAATTTTATTCCTGTCACTATGCTCCAGCAAGGAGCAGTCACTCCCAGTTCTGAGGTCATTAGAATTTTCTAAGGAGATACGCTTTTTTCATCTCTTGTTAGTATTATTATTAAATTTTTTAAAAGAGATTTTAACCTTAATAAGACTAAGGATGTTAAAATTTCCCATCTGTGTTAGGTTCAATTTTCCTTCTGTTTTATCTGAGCTTTTCAATATGGATTGCATATCTTACAATAATAAAGAAATAATAATCGGTACTCTAGCAATCTTAGCCATGTACCAGGTACTATTCTAAGAATTTGATATAAATTAGCTAATTTGAACCACATACCAACCTTATGAGGTAGTTGTTGTTTACTCTCCCATTCTTATAGGTGAGGACACTGAGATCAGAGAGG
The DNA here is from genome assembly GCF_057802395.1 of Ceratotherium simum simum. NCBI lineage: Eukaryota > Metazoa > Chordata > Mammalia > Perissodactyla > Rhinocerotidae > Ceratotherium > Ceratotherium simum. The sequence continues at coordinate 16,891,326 of NC_141937.1, read as the reverse complement.
TTAAGAAACTTGCCCAGAGTCACACAGCGAGTTAGTGGCAGAGCTAGCCTGTGACCCAGGCTGCCCAGCTTGAGAGCCCGCACTCCAAGTAGAAGAAAGTCAGCCTTCAGCCTTATTCTCGTCAAACAGTTGAACTTCCAATTTCTATATCATCGGGTTTGTTAATAGGTAAATTATAATTAAGTATAAATGTAAAAATCATATTGATGAATATAAAGCTCTTCCATCGAGTAGAACTTCCCAGAAGAGACATAAAACACCCACATTGATAAATACTGGTTTTGGAGTCGATTATCCCACTGAACACCCGATCAAAGGATCTAAACAGAAATTCTCTGCAGGAGCAGGAATACACCACTCGGGGTTCACCAGAGAGTTGTTCTGGAACTCTTTGTGCCCATCGAGGACCTGCCCTCGGGAGCTACTGTTACTGAGGGTGGTTGAGAAGGAAAGTCACACTCCTGTGTTTCTCCTTTATTCTCACACTATTACCACACTCACAACACGGCAACACCAGATGTGTGGGTTTTCCACACATCAAGCAGTTCTCTTGGGCACCAGCTGGGTGTCCTATAATTCAGCTCAATTCCTCCTGAAATTAGTGGATGCCACAAGTTAAGGCTCAGTCCCACCAGACTGCCCTCACTTCAGATGCCATCACAAGTCCCGGGTTGTCACCTGTATTTCTGATCTATCAGCTATAATCAGGGTTCCCATGACCCTTTCCATGGGTTTGACGCTTTGCTAGAATAGCTCACAGAACTTAGGGAAATACTTACTTATGTTTATTAGTTTATTACAAAGGATATAGTAAAGGATGCAGATGAACAGCAGATGAAGAGATACGTGGGGTGAGGTCCGGAAGGGTCCCAAGCACAGGAGCTTCTGTCCCTGTGGAGTTGGGGTGCGCCACGCTCCCGGCATATAGATGTGTTCACCAACCCGGAAGCTCCCTGAACCCCATACTATTGGGATTTTTATGGAGGCTTCCTCACATAGGCTTGATTGACCAGTGACTCCATTTCTAGCTCCTCTCCCCTTCTGGGAGGATAGGGGGTGGGGTGGAAAGTTCCAAGCTTCTAATTGTGGCTTGGTCTTTCTGGTGACCAGCCCCCATCCAGGAACCCACCCAGAGTCACCTGATTAGAACAAGAGACGCTCCTATGACCCAGGAAATTCTAAGGGCCTTAGGAGCTCTGTGTCAGGAATGAGGGGCAGAGACCAATATATATATTTCTTATTATTTCACAGTCATGTATCATATTCCTCAGTTACCTCAAAACATTTGAGTCCTCTTTTGTGTTGGAACTGGAAAAAAAAATGATTGAGCACTATTACTTAGTAAATGCATTTTACTAGAAAGGAAATACTCGCAAAGTCAGCCTTGCCCCTGAAGACCAGACGACACAGCTGGCACAGAGAGGCTAAGCCCAGGTGAGCGCACAGGTGCGGCCCCCAGGGATCTCTCTCCAGCTTTTGCAGACACTCCTCACTGTCCTGAGGCTCAGAGGACTGGAGAGCAGGTGACTCCTGATGGGAAGGCGAATGCAAAACTACAGCGCTCTCTTACATTGTCTTTTTATTTCCACGTACTCAGAAGTATGGGGAAGGTCAGATAACAGGAGAAACGAGAGGAAGCCGAGGTTGGAGGTACAGATTCCAAATTAGCGAGGTCTTGCACCACATTCCATCTGGACTTTCTTGCCTTTCTTTTCTGGATTGGGTGTCTTTGGCTGCAGGAATTTAAACTCAGCTTACGCTGGCTGAAACAATAAAAGAGGTTTACTTGAGGGTAGGGGGCTTCAGAGATGGTTTGACTCAGTGACGTTTTCCAGAACTCTCTTTTCTTATTTCTCCCTACTCTGCCCACCCTGAGTCAGACTCGCTCCCTTCATGGTTGCATGACGGCTGCCAGCAGTTTCCAGGCTAAGAGCTTCCTCAGCCGCTCTCAGTCCAGAGGGAGTGAGCAGGCATGCTTCTGTTGCAAGAGCTTCTTTTCCCAGAGCCCCCACTGGTCTCAGTTGGATCACAGGTCTTCTCTTGAGTTAGTAACCGGGGCTGGAGCTGGGGCGATGCTGACCCAGTGCCCCCTCTCAGAAACCCACAGTGGAATCAGATTTTCCTCAGATGCAGAGCCCGGAGGGGAGGTGCCCAAACCGCCAGATACAGATTGGGTAGATAATGGGTAGGAAATTGCAACTCTCACTGCTCTTTCTAGAATCTACCAGTCCCCCATTGTATACCCAGAATTGCAGTTTTCTGCCAGAAAACAGAAAATTGTCATTTTTGAAAATATTACTTTTTACTGCTTTGTGACTCTTAAATCTCCTTTGCTCCCCATTCTGTCTCCCTTCCTTCCCCCTCCCTCCTCCTCTTCCTTTTTCTTCTGTTTTCCCCTTTTTTTTCTTTCTCCTTCCTTCTCCTCCTTTCCCCCTCTTCCTCCTAATTCCTCCCTCTCTTTCCGCCCTTAATTGTCAACACCCCTTAATTGATGATCTAGTCATTTATTTAATTCAACTAAATTAGTTTGCTACAATGTGGTTTCTCACTAAATAGAATGCCTTCACGTTTGCCCCCCAGGAAGAAGAAATGCCAGAGGTAGAAATTGACATTGATGATCTTCTTGATGCAGACAGTGAAGAAGAGAGAGCTTTAAAATTACGGGTAAGCAGCTTTCAAAATCTAGAACCCTCCGCTCATGGATGCTTGAATCCACTTGGGTCTCCAGAACTTGGCATACACAGATTCTGCTCTATGGCTGTGTTGGCACCAAGACTTGGGCAATGGCAGTTTGCAGAGAGGAAAGCAATGAGACGCTAAGTATTCACCCTCATAAACTACATCTCTGATGATAAAGCCGTTCTTGACTATAGTCAGTTCTCGAAGCCCCTTATGAATATGAGTTTTCTCCAGCCTCATCTTCTTGGGAGAGAGAGCTGGTTCTCTCTCCAGAGATCCACTTGCCAGAGGAGGAAAGATGTCCCACAGTAGTCTGAGAAGGAGAGGGGCCAAGCTAGAGCGGAATGGATGCCAGCAATTTCAGGGCTAAGAGTATCCTCAGCCCAAGGACAATCTAAGCCTAGGACTCTGGTCTCCCAGTTGTGGATTATATCATTCATGAAATTAATTTCTAGAAAGATTGTTTACAACATAATTCTGTTTAATAAAATATCTTTTACAAGAGTATGCTCAACTGATAAGCATTCTAGTACAACAGTGGATGTTGCAGTGTCTCATGTTTCCTTAGTCCAGAGTAATAAAATATTTATTTCCCTTCCCACAAGAGGCCAAATTTATCATCTTAAAATCTGCATTTGGGAGTTTCTAAAACCAATTAATCTTTGACCTACCATTGTTCTTAATGTTCGCTGATAATTACTGTTAATGGCTATTGGTTATCACCAATGGCAAATGATCGCTAAAGGCAATTAAAAGGCACATTTTAATGTATTAATGTGTTTAATGTGTTAATAATTACTAGCGTCCTTTGCGTGGTGAACAGTCTTAGTGTAATGATTCTCTCTTGGTGGTGAATTTAGTTGGGAGATGATAGCATCCTAGTTATGAAAGTTACAAAAAAAATAAAGCAGGCACCAGTTCTACAGAAAATGTGATGACATAAAAGTTTTATTGAAATTGAGAATTTGAAAGTGGCTTTAGCTGCCATGAGCTCACTCCCTCTGGTTCTCAGGTGAGGACACTGAAGCCTGCAGAGGTGTGACAAGCTGGTTTGTGGCTGAATCACAGCCCGGCTCCTCACTCTCCATGCTAGTGTGATTGTCACCATCTCTCACAGGCTGTCTCCATTTAAGTATATCCAGAGTATTATTAACAGTTGGCAACCCAAAGGAAAGGGGTGTGTGTGCGCGCACGTGCATGTGTGTGTTCTGAAGAGTGCAAGGCATTCCTGCGCATGAAATGTACAACCTTTTGTATCTTCAGATGACCAACAAACACTGAAATAAAGTGTGGTTCTAGACAGTCAGTATGAAATCTTGATTTACCATTTTAGAATAATACTCTAAAGATGAAATGATTTTTAACTTCACTTTTAAAATGATATTGAATTTTAAAATAATGAAACGTCTGTGTATTTCATTCCAGGAAGCTCTCGTAGACTGCTACAAACCAACAGAGGTAAACAAATCACTTTTCCTAAGTGTTGTGTTTGAATTGGTTTTTATTAAGTCAATTTGTCTATTTTTAAAGCCAAACCACAATAAGTGGGTTTGATTATATACATACTAAGTAGCAATTATTATTCGTAAGTGAAGCACATATGTTTGAACAGTACTAACTTCCTTTTTTGTAAGTCTAAACGTGTCTGTTTCTGGAAGGCTTAAACCTAATGGAATTGAGTGTGTTGCTTGCTTTTATATAAAAGCCAAACTTCAAACATAATTGTGAGAGAGTTTGGAATCATTTTAATAAAAGTTTTACATTTATAACTGGAGACTACATTCTATTAGTGTATAGGTATGTATTTTTAAAAAGCTTAAAGCCAATTCTGTTGTTCAGAATTGAACGATTGCCTTTATTGGAAGAAGAAATTTTATGCTTTGTTTGGATATTTAGCAAGTGTGTAAATATTAATGTAAAAAACAGTGGATATTAGTTTGATTAGACCAAAGCATTTAATGTTTACTCTAATGACCGAAAGCACAAAGTGTAGAAATTATTTGGATCAGTTATGAAAATGTTGGTAGAAGAGGTACTTTCAGTTTGTTCCTGTGATAAATCAGAGAAATTAGAAGATCTGTCAGATGTTTTGAAGTCTATTTGCAACATCAAAGCAATGGTGGTAGGACTTCTGTTTTTTGAAGTGATATAATTACAAAGTGAGAGGAAAGCATGCTTTTAAAAAAGTGTGTAGGGCCGGCCCCGTGGCTTAGCGGTTAAGTGCGCGCGCTCCGCTGCTGGCGGCCTGGGTTCGGATCCCGGGCGCGCACCGCCGCACCGCTTCTCCAGCCATGCTGAGGCCGCGTCCCACATACGGCAACTGGAAGGATGTGCAGCTGTGACATACAACTATCTACTGGGGCTTTGGGGGGAAAAATAAATAAATAAAATCTTTAAAAAAGTGTGTAAAATTTAAATGACTAGGGTGTTTTATGATCGTTTGGTCTGAGGCCAGTTGCTTCTTTGAGCTTTATTCTTACAATCTCCAGTTTTCCTTTATATTGATTACGTCTTGCAGTCACAGAGACTTTTAATTTTAATTTTAGTTATTAAAATATATTTTTTAATCAATGTAATACATTTTCATAGTTTTGAAAGCTCAAAATACTGTTAGGTTTATAAAGAAAAAGTAGCAGTGCCTTCCCCCCACCTCCCCGAGGTGCTCCTCCCTTGAGGTATATATTTTATATTTATATATTATGTTTATGTATTTTTATACAACAACACTTTGGGCTGTTTCCTTGCTATTTACTCTTGTATTCCTAAATATGCATTTACTACTCTTTTTTTGTCATTTATTGACTTGAGGGAAAATATGATAGCTCTCTTATTCTCCACACAATTCATTCCCCTACATCCCCTCAATGAAGTGATTTAATAGTGTTTTAACCTTAGTCAAGGTTAATAATATTATGATTTAAACAAGTATTTTTCACTGCCTAGCCAAACAGTGAAATATGACCATGCCTTCCTTCTTGTATAGCCCTTTGTTTTTCTTGGAGTTGATGACTACCTTGTCATTTATTTTATCTAGTACCTATTGATATTTCTTGTGGAACTCTCCAGTATCTTTGTCAAACATGTAATATATTTTCTGTATGCTCAAACACATCATTACCATCCCCCCATCCCAGACTTTCCTCCTGGAGCCCCTATGCAACAATCTGGAGAAGTTATTCTCTGGGTCTACTGAGTAGCTACTGTCCTGAGAGTTCTGTTCGCTGCTGTCCTATGTTAGATACTTTGTTTCTTAAATCCCAGTCCTCCTCATTTTAGTTAGAGTACATCATCCAGTAGCTTTTTGGTAATTGAGGCATAGAACTTTTGAATCCTTGCATTTCTGAAAATGTATCTTGATCAATAGTTTGGATGATGTGGAATTCTAGGATAAAATTCATTGTTAAAACTCAATTTTAAAGGCATTATTCTATTGTATTACTTCTATTGTTAAGAAGTCTGATGCCATTTCCATTCTCAGACCTTTGCATGTGACCTATTTTTTTCCCTTCCATTAACTTTTAGGATTATCTCCATATTTTGAAATTTTACAATGATATGCTCTAGTGTGGATTTTTTTCTTTTCTTATGCTGGGTACTTTGTATTTAGTCTGAAGATTTATATCCTTCAGTTTTTCAAAAAAATATCTTTTATTATTTTTATTGATTTCTTCTTCGGTATTGTATATTTCTGGCTCTCCTGTTATTTAGACGTTACTTCTTCTGGATGGAGCCTCTAATTTCTTGTCTTTTCCCTTTTGTTTTCCATCCCCTTGATCTTTTATTCTGCTTTCTGAAAGATTTCTTTGACTTTATCTTCTAGACTTTTTACTGATATTTTTAAATTTCATCTGTCTTATTTTTAATATCCAAGAGCCCTTTTTAAATCTCTGTTCACTTTGTTTTAATATTTCTTCTTATTTCCCAGATGCATTTGATTCTTTTCTCTCTTTGAGGATGTTAATCAAATTTTTATTGTCTTTATTTTTGTTTTTAAGATTATTCTGCTTTCTGCATTGTCTCTGTTTTCTCTGAATCCCACCTTTTTTCTGTCTATTTTGGTCTGTCTTTACTGATTTTTGGCAGTGTACCCATATTTGAGTGTTAGGAGCCAGTAAGCTGATTGGGATCTGTGTGTGTGAGCACAGCTTGTCCATTGCTGGGTCTCACTATGGAGTGACCAGGTTGCAAATCTGATTTTTTTTGTGTTGTGTGTGTATGGAGCAGGGGGACTCCTCAAACTGTCACTGTTTGGATGTCTTCGTCTTCTTCTCTGGGGAGATGTGTGTTTTTTTAAGAGTTTGACCCTCTGAACTCCTACCTGAGCATTGATAGGCTGACTTCAGGCTTTCTGGAAGCAAGGATAGGAAGGAGGCAGGAAACCTCCCCATTTAGTTCTTTTAGCAATAGTTAAATAGTTAGTTTGGAAATTAATATGAGTTAAAACAATTAGATATTTGGCGAGCAAAGTCAAATTGTTGTGAAGGGTTAGACAAGAATAGTAGGATTGTAGTGAAGAAAGGTGGTGGATGACCGGCCCTGTGGCTTAGCAGTTAAGTGTGCACGCTCCGCTGCTGGCGGCCCGGGTTCGGATCCCGGGCGCACACCGATGCACCGCTTGTCCGGCCATGCTGAGGCTGCGTCCCACATACAGCAACTAGAAGGATGTGCAACTATGACATACAACTATCAACTGGGGCTTTGGGGGCGGAAAATAAATAAATAAAATCTTTAAAAAAAAAAAAAGAAAGGTGGTGGATTATGCCAATGAATTAACACATGATATGGGAGTGGGAGGGTTGCTCCTGAGAGTAGATCCGGACTGGTAGGTATAGACGTGCCGTTTATTCACGTCATCATTCCCATTTCTTCAGTTCTCCTCCTAGGTGGAGAAATTTATGTTTTGGTTATTTAGGTGGGGAAGATTAGATCTGCATGAGTCTTCTTCTCCTCCCAGTCTTTACAGTATCCAGGGAGCAAAATATTTACACTTGTTAACAGCCATGTAGTTAAATAAATATGGTGGGTCTTGCCTCCCTGGAATAAAATATTCCTCATGTGGTTTCTGTAAGGAGGCTTATGAGATGAAAGGATATAGAATTTGAATGTTCTTCAGAGTTCCAAAGGAAGAAAGAAGGAACAGACACTGGAGTTTACAAGGGAACATCTCCGTGTTCTTTGTTTAGCTCATAGTTTCTACGAATGGAAATGGTGTAAAATGCTGAGGAATTTCAGTCAAGTTCATATCTATTAAAGGATCATTTCAGAAATGGTTGGATAGTTTTGCCTTTGAGCTTATTATGTCAATAAGAAACAGATTTTACTGGCTCCTGGATTATGATGATAAAAATAGTAGCTTATATTTTTCCAGAGTTCTATCGTTCACATGCAGTAACAAGCATTGTCTTATTTAACCCTCACAATCATCTCTTGGCTAGCTGTGAGCAGAGGGACCAGGACTCAGCCCTGAGTTTCTGACATCTGATCTTGTCCTCTTTCTCTCCATCCTGCCAGTCTTCCTAAGCTACTTGGCTCTGCAAGACATTTAGGACACCAAAGGACTTTGTCCTATCTTAATGAAATGCCTAAAAATTAATGATGTTCTTTTTTAAGTAGCCTTCTCTGGAGGTGCTATTTTTTGATCAGAAGACTTTTACATACAATTATTATTCCACTTTGAAGTTAAAAATGTAAAGAAGACGTCTTTGCTGATTCAGGTGCGTTTATTTATGGTTTCATTGCAGAGGCAGGGTGGGCGTTGGAAAGAGTGGACTTTGAGTCCAGAGTCTTATGCCAGCACCAGCACTAAATGTGTGTGACTTTAAGCAATTTTCTCAACCTCTTTGAGCCTCCATTTCCTCCTCTATAAAATGGAGGTAAATAATAACCACCTCTCTGGGTTTTAGTAACGATTATTTGCAATGATAGTAATTTTAGTGAAAGTAACAATAATAATAATAGATCAGTAATTACTAAGCACATGCCAGGCACCAATCTAAGTACATCACATGTATTAACTTGTTTCATCTTCACAACAAAGTTATGAGGTTGACGCTACAGTCATGTGTTGCTTAACGACGGGGATACATTCCGAGCAATGAGTCATTAAGTGATTTCGTAGTTGTGCGAACATCATAGAGTGTGCTTACACAAACCTAGATGGTACAGCCTACTACACACCTAGGCTATATGGTACTAACCTTATGGGATCACTTGTCATATATGTGGTCCATCCATCGCTGACCGAAACATCATTACGTGGCACATGACTATATTTTTACCAGTTAATGAATTTGAGACATAGAAAGGCTATGTAATTTGCCTAAGGTGACATGGTTAATAAGTGGAGAAGTCAGGGCATGTATGAAAGCACATAACATAAAGCTTGGCACATGCTAGTCGAGTCTGTTTCTATATAAGGTAATGCTTCTCCATTACATATTAACTATGCAAAATGCCCAAATTCACCAATGATGATATTCTTGAATTATGCAATATGAAGAGTAGATTTTAAAGAATCTGCTAATTTCGTAGAAGTGATGTTGGTTTTGGGGTGTCACATACTTCAGGTCCATGGTTTCATCCTATGTGGATCCCTGGCTAATAAGAAAAGGACTGTGTTTCCCCATTTTGATTCATATTCCAAACTGTGGACCCTTGACATGTAAATCTTTCCTGACTTGGACCCTTCAAAACACAGCAATATAATTACGGTCACCACACTAATGTCTGAGTGATTGGTCAGTAAGAATGGTGTTTTAATTTTTTCCCCTGGAGTAAATTTCTGATGTAATTGATATTAAAATAGAGATGATTTTAGGGTAGAAAAAGAATGTTTCTGTGTAATCCCAGAAGGAAAGGAGTAATTTTCTTTTGGCTGCCACTTGGATTTGAGTGACCAGTAGTGACAGCCTAGGGGACATTGTAGAAATCAGAGGTGGGGTATTGGGGCCAGTTAGCCATGCTAGGGAGGAGCTTCGTTTCCTATTTCTCACTCTTACTTTGCATGGTTTTCAAATATTAAGATCACACACTGGGACGTACTGGAATGGTGGGCAGAAAATGCATTTAATATGGGCTCGAGGGCATCTGTCTTGCCATCTGTTAGGGGAGTCCAATCAATGGACTTTTTAGAATCTCTTTTTATAGTGGAAGGTGGCTGTGCCATTGCTTTCTGATAAACATCAGATTTTTCTTCCTGTGCATTTATTTCATTTTTGTGAAATAGAGGTTGTAGTATTACTTATCATTTTGGCAATCAAAGCCTGTAAGTTGATATGCCTCAGGGTTCATGCCGGATGACGAAGCCTGCAAGTAGGTGGTGAGAGAGGCATTTCCGTGTCTCAGTAATCTGCTGGGTCATGGCAATGTCGTGGCCACGTGATGGTACAGGAAAGGGATGTCTGATCGTGGTTTGCAAAGAAAAATTGACCAGTGTTTTGGGAAAGGTAGGCCTGTTTTGTTGTTCCTTTTGTGTTGACGGTAGAAAGGCAGAATCTTCTCTTGCTGCCGTGTCGTGGAGCTGCATCTCACTTTTCCGGCAGGCTGTGGTGGTGGCCGTTGTCAACTCATCCTGCTCCCGTCAGCAATCTATCCATTTAGCATTTTAACCTGTTGTTGAAAATATTGTTCAGTTTATGTATACATGGAAGTACTCAGGGCCCCTGTTCATTGAGCTGACTGCAGTGGAGTGAAAATATAAACTGGATATTTACAACACAGAGAGGCTGTGTCGGCAGTGGGAAGAGACATGGCTTGGCATTTTGCTATTGGTTTTTTATTCATTTGCCCAACAAATGTTTATTGAACATCTGTGTGCCTGTAACTAGTCTAGGGACTTAGATAAAGCAGTGAAGCTGTATGTACATCCATTTTAAAATCTGTTACAAAGCCAAGGTTAACTGTGATGAGAATTTAAGTGCTCAAAGAATATTAAAATAGGAATAAAAGAACAGAAATGCCAGGGTGTCAGCTTATCCCATGGTTCTCTAAGTTAGGAACCAAATTGCTTAATGGATTGTGATGTTAGGGGATCTGTACTTGCTAGAGAAAGCCGAGGAAGCCACCATTTCACTCCAGTTTAATGGATCTGAGTGTCTGCACGCAGGGGAACCTTTTCATCTGGTCTCTCATGGGGTTTCCTCAAAAAAGACTGCAATTTGGGGGTGGGATGAGGAATGGAGCTTGAATGCTAGATTAAGCAGTTGAAAGGCACCCTTTCAAAGCTGTCATGTTCAGAACAGTGTTTCTGAGTAGTGAGAGAATTGTGAGCTTTCAAAGAAACACCAGAATTGCTGAAAATGACATTTTAGTGCTTGTAGCCGTTGGCTATGAAAGCCTTCTTATGTTTCAGTGTAATTAGGCAAGTAAGTAATAAAGGATTGGGATTTATGAACCAGAAAGATGAGTGACTTTATCAAAAGGATTTTGGTCTGGTATACCAGTTGCTCAGACACTTTCCTGAGGGTTCTCTATGTACCAGGCCACCTCTGCCCAGGACAAAAGAGCCAGGATGCACTAGAGCTGGTATTGGAACCCACATGTGAGTCCAGATCCTGTGCCCTGTCTACTTCTCACTGCCTCGCTCTGACTTCTTACTAGGTGAGCGTGAGCTCCACTGTGGAATATTTATAAATCTGATTAAGATGGTCTTCATTGGGGAAAATCAACCCAGAAATGTTAGGTAAGCTTGCGAAAGATGTGCAGTCACGCAGCAAAACTCTGCACTGATTTTCTGGTCTTTATTCAGCACTCTTTGCAAAGTTAGGGAACAGTCCACAAGACCGTCCTCACTTCTGACACCAGTTACAAGTTCAGGGATCCCCAAGACCATACTCATGTTTGATAATTTGCGAGAAAGACCCTCAGAGCTCACTGAAAGTTGTTGTACCCGTGGTTTTGGTTTATTACGGTCAAAGGCTACAGACTAAAATCAGCCAAGGGAAGGGATGCGTGGGACAGAGTCCAGGAAAGTTCCAAGTGCAGAGCCTCCAGCTGCCCTTCCCAGTGGAGCCCTGGACGGGAGCCCTGGACGGGAGCCCTGGACGGGAGCCCTGGACCGTGTTGATTCTCTCATCTATGGTATGTGACAATATGCATACAGGGAAGCTCACCTGAGCCTGGATGTCCAGAGTTTTTACTGGGACTCGGTCACATAGACATGGTTGACTGCCCACATGGCTGATCTCAGTCTCCAGCCCCTTGGGGTATTGAAATGATACCACATGATACAAAGCCCCCACCCTAAATCACATTGCGAGACTCTCTGGCCTGGCCCAAGGCCCCCAGGTAAACAAAGATATTTTTCTTTTTTTTTTTTTGGTGAGGAAGATTAGCCCTGAGCTAACATCCATGGCCAATCCTCCTCTTTTTGCTGAGGAAGATTGGCCGTGGGCTAACATCTGTGCCCATCTCCCTCTACTTTACATGTGGGACGCCTGCCACAGCATGGCTTGATAAGTGGTGCGTAGGTCCGCGCCCAGGATCTGAACCTGCGAACCCTGGGCTGCCAAAGCGTAGTGCACAAACTTAACCACTACACCACCAGGCCGGCCCCCAAAGATACTTTTACCAAGCAGGACTTTCCAAAAGCTTAGAGCTCACCTCCCAGGAGCTGAGGGCAAAGACCAGACCTCTTTTTGGGCAAGGTTAAATTCCTTACTACACACTCTTGGAGGCAAGATAACCATGAGAATAGCGATAACGATGATGACAACGATAATCGTGATGCAGTATAAGGAAGGAAGAAGGAGATGCTGTTATAGGAAGAGCCACGTAGGTCTTGCCTGAGGATACTTTTTCCCTCCGTAATTAATGATTATTATTTTTTTAAAAGATGTGATAGAGGAGGTACCAGCTTTAATGGGGAGTGGACCTTTAAGTGGTTGGCATTTTCGAATGATTGATTGTGACTTTATGCCCTTTTCTTTTTTCATTAAATTCAGAAGGAATGATCATGTTTTAAAAGCTGATCAAACTTGCGTTATAAACAGCTCCACATTCTCTTCTTATGTTTAGACTTATCTGGACAGAAGAAAGACTATGAGCTCAAGGCCACTTGACACATGACTTTAGGATTTCTAGATCTTTAGCAAAGGGAGTCACAACCACAAACGAATCTCAGATAGCTTGGAAAGGGTTTCCTTTCACTTCAACAAGATTCAGGTGTTTGTAGCAAATAATACTCTCCCTCATGGATAATGGGACCTTTGATGAAATGACTTTAGTTTTCTTAGTGATTATAAAGTGGGAGATTATAACTATGCTGAATTTACTCCACTGATTATTATTTACTGTGGTTGGATTATTTATATGGATTTTATTTTACGTTGAATTGTTAAGTGTACAGATTCTGAGAAACCTATTAGTAATGAAAGAAGAATTAAATGCCGGTAAAGCTGCATAGGGTGAGGGTAAATGACCTGCTCTGCTGCATACAAATAAAGGTGAGAATTTGAGTACAAAATAAGTCTAAAAGCAGTGGTCTGAATCTCTAAAATAGATTCTTGGGACTGCTCTCACCAGCAGAACAAATTAATCTTTAAAGGCAGATAGTCAAGAAAATAAATGGACAAAGTAATGTCAGTGGTTTTAAGTTAAAGGAGAGAGAGGAAAAAAAACAACCAGGATGCAGTTAAGACCTTCAGGAATTTATGTTGGCAGAAGTGATTATAACAACAGTAGGCACAAACCTTCACCCATAACAGATTCATAAGCCTCTTTTCAGATAGTGACAAATAGGATCTGTTCCTGTGTGCCCTGCCAGCAAATGAACCTCTCTAAAGATAAACAACACTGCTCCACCCCCTAAAAAAAGAGCAGGGAAATTACATATTTTAGTGATGAGTGATGTTGGTGCTTGTGGTATGGAATAATGCCTGTGGCTGCAGGGAGCAAATTTCAGTGTCACACAGGGCTGGGGGGACACTGAAGCTGTCCATCAGTGCTGATTCACTGCCTGCATACAAATGTCTGGCCTCTTGTGTGACTTGAATATTTAAGCCAATAGAAGGTTACAGTGTGATTTTTAAATTCTTAGCTGGTTGTTTGGGTGAGGACATTTCGCCATTTGGAACTGTTCTCAGGTGTTGCCATCATGTTCTAAAAGAGACACATATGACCCTTCCATTGCCCTCACTTATCTAAACTTCGGTGGATCTGGAAGTTCTTCTTGCCATCCACCTGATCACACCTTGCCTGAATCCCACGTCATCTGTCAAATATCAGGCTTTTTGGAACAAGTGTCAGGTAGCTATGTAAAACTTGTGCAAGTTGACGTGGTTTGCTGTCATCTGGCAGTGAGACTCAGAACCGGGATCAGATGGCCCCTGCGAATATGCATTTTTAAGGAAATGATTGGTGCATTGATTGGGGTGACAGAGGAGACAACATACAGGAGAGTGTGTTGTCAACAACACACTGACCCGTGTGGATCCCAGCCTTCAGAATCCTCACCTGCTGTTTCTCTCTTCACCCTGCCCTGCGTAAGGGGTTGATGATATTTTGGGGGAAAGCAGGCTGAGCATCCAGAGTTCTGCTGGGCCCCCTTTATTGGAGCTTGCATGGTCTTCATAATTACACCTACTATGATTGGTGATGCCATTTTTAAACATTACTTTCAAAAGTCCTTTTGTCAGGAAATACTTCTAATCAGAGGGCTACTGCGTAACATCCATTTATCTTATTTCTCTTTTTAAATGACTCGAAATGCTTGAAAGAATGCCAGAAGGGCAGTTTATGCACAAAGCAGCGATTTGCAATAACACTGTGGTTTCTCCTTTTCCTACTTTCTGATGGATCCACCTTGGTTAAAGCAGCACAGTATCATCAATGAGCGTCACAGATGGATCACTTTGAGTGACCAGGGAGGGGCCCCAGACACCTGGCTATGGTGATGATTACAAAATGTGTGTCCATCTGCTGCCTCTGGCGCAGGCCAGAGCAGGTGGGAGGGAGTGGAAGCTGAAAGCCACGGGGCCCAGGAGGGATCAGGGGGACGAGAACTCAGAGTCGAGCGTGGCCACCGCAAAGCCATGCCCCGTGACAGTGCCACACGGCTGAAACTCCAGAGCGAGGAAGGACCTTCTGTTTTCATGGCTGTTGCCGGATCCCCTCAGAAACGTGCTTTCCCTTTTCTCTTGCTAGACGTCTCTCATAAATCAGGTGGCTGCGTGTTATATAAAGTCAAGTCTGCAAAGTCACTGGGAATGTTTCTTTTCTTTCTATTGCTTCTTTGATCCCTTTCTCCCATATGTGTGTGCGTGTGTGTGCATGTGTGTATGAGCATCCTAGGCTCCACCCTTCCCCAAATGCTTCTTGTCTTCCCTACCTCCCCGAGGTCTGCTAGATTTCCAGTGCTTGAAGGAGAACGTCTGGAACCTCCTCCATGGTAGCAGGGGCCAATTGATACTTTGTACAATGCCGCCCTCCCCCATGCAATTGATACACGAAGATTCCAGTGTCTCCTCTCTCTGCCCCTTCACTTTAACGCCACAGTTGTATGAATTAATTGGTTCCTGTGCGTCCTCCTTTACTTTGTAAACCTTTGCTGAGCACCTCCTGTACAGTAAGCGCTGTCCTAGGAAAACAAAGAGGAATAGGACTTTTGCAACCAAGTAGGAGTGACAAATATGCACATGGATTATCTTTTTTGTGTGTGTGTGAGGAAGATCAGCCCTGAGCTAACATCCATGCCAATCCTCCTCTTTTTGCTGAGGAAGACTGGCTCTGAGCTAACATCTATTGCCAATCCTCCTCCCTTTTTCCCCTTTTTCTCTCCAAAGCCCCAGTAGATAGTTGCATGTCATAGTTGCATGTCCTTCTAGTTGCTGTATGTGGGACGCGGCCTCAGCATGGCTGGCACCCAACCACTAAGCCACGGGGCCAGCCCCCTGCACATGGATTATCTTGCATGCTTTATACCTATCTAAATAATATTTTGCAAGTTTTCTTCTTTAGCTTGCTTATTGTGTCCAACATTAGATTTCTGAGATTTGTCCGTGTTGATACAGGAGGCTCGAGTTCATTCATTTTCATTGCTGTATAGCATTCCTGAGTATTAATATACTGTAATATATTTATCCATTCTTCTGTTGATACTCACTTAGGTTGTGTCCAGTTTTTTTATTATTATGAACAGTGATGCAGTAAAATAACTTCTTGACCTATTGCCTGTGTACAAGAGTTTCTCCAAGAAATATACCAAGAAATGGAATTGCTCTTAAGTGGTTACACCAGCTTGCATGCCCCCCAGCAAGAGTTAAGAATTCCCTTTTAACCTCATCATCTCCACACCTGGTATTGCCAACCTTTAAAATTTTTGCTTATCTGATGACATCTCATTGTTTTAATATACCTTTTCCTGACTGCTAGCTAGTAAGGTTGAGGAGGTTTTTTTCCCTATGTGCTTATTGGCTGTTCATGTTTACTTCTCTGGGAATTTCCATTTCAAATCCTTCGTCCAGGGGCCAGCCCGGTGGCGCAAGCAGTTAAGTGCGTGCGTGCCGCTTTGACTGCCCGGGGTTCACGGGTTCGGATCCTGGGCACGCACCGATGCACTGCTTGTCATGCCATGCTGTGGCGGCGTC
This sequence comes from Ceratotherium simum simum, assembly GCF_057802395.1. Lineage (NCBI taxonomy): Eukaryota > Metazoa > Chordata > Mammalia > Perissodactyla > Rhinocerotidae > Ceratotherium > Ceratotherium simum. The sequence continues at coordinate 16,875,064 of NC_141937.1, read as the reverse complement.
CCATATAAGGTAGAGGAAGATGGGCACGGATGTTAGCTCAGGGCTGATCTTCCTCATACACACACAAAAAAATCCTTTGTCCACTTTTCTTTTGACTTGTTTGTGTTTTCCTTGTTGATTTGCCAGAGTTATTTACATATTGTGGATGACAATCCTTGGACGTTTATGTGGTTGCAAATGTATTTTCACAAACTCTGGAGCTTATTTTCACTTGTGTTGTCTTTTGTGTACAGAAGTCTTCAATTTTAATGAAGTCAAATTTATCAGTGACATCTTTGATGACGTGCTTTTTAAAAAATCCCATCTAAGAAACCTTTTACTATTCCAGTGTCTTAAAGATGGTCTCCTTACATTTTGCTTTAAAACTTTTCACTTTTACTTTTTATACCCAGGTATTCAAACCGCGTTGAATTTATTTCTGTGTATGGTATGAAATAGGGATCTAATTTTATGTTTTGCCATATTGTCCAGTACCATTTTTTGAGCAATCAGTCCCTCCTTACTGCACTGATATGTAATCGTCTTGGGTTTTATGTCAAATTTCCCTAATACGTAGGACCTGCTTCTGGCTATTTGTCTATCCCTGCACACTGTCACGATTACCAGGGCTTTATAATCAGTTCATAGTAAGGGCAAGGTGAACTCACAATTTTATTATTCATAGTATCTTGCCTATTCTTAAATATTTATATTTTGATGAGAATTGCATTAAATTTATAGATTAATTTGGAGAGAAATGAGATCTATATGATGGTTTGTTCATCATATAGAAACTGTGAATGGAAACTGTGAATTCCTGAGGGGGAGGAACAGGTTTGAGGAAGAGATTGGTAACAATGAGTTCAATTTTGGTCATTTTGAGACTGAAGTGCCCACGGGACATCCCTTTGGAGGTCTCTGGGAGCCACGGGAAATGCAGGCCTGGATCTCAGGGGTGAAGGCAGAGCTAGAGATGAGATCTAAGAGTCACTGGTATGAGGGTAGTGGCCAGCTGGGAGACAGTGCCTCGAGGAGGCCTGGAACCAAGCTTTGGAGAATGCCAGCATTTAATCAGCAGGTTGTGGGCAGAGGTAGGTGGCCAACAAAGGGGAGTGAAGAATAGAGACCAGAGACTTATTTAGAGAAGTGAAGGACAATGGACAAGTTCCTCAAAAAAAAGGAGTATCTTATCACTATACACACTCACTAGAATAGCTGAAAACTAAAAAGGCTGACAACACCGAGCATTGGCAAGGATGTGGAACAGCTGGAACTCTCATATCCTGCTGGTGGGAATGTAAAATGGTACAACCACTTTAGAAAACTGTTTGGGGGTTTCGTAAAAAGTTAAACATACAATTAGACAACACAGCCATTGCATTGCTACATATTTACCCAAACAAAACAAAAAAATATGACCACACAAATACTTGTACAGGTATATTCATGGCAGCTTTATTCACAGTGGTCAAAAACTCGAAACAACCCAAATGTCCATCAGGAGATGAATGGATAAACAAATTGTGGTATATCCATACAAGAGAATACTACTCAGCCATATAAAGGACCGAACTACTCATACACACAAGATATTGGTGCATCTCAGAATCATTAAATTGAGTAACAGAAGCCAAGCAAGAAGAGCACATAGTGAATGATGGTGTTTACATAAAATGCAAACTAATTTATTGTGGCAGAAAATTGGAGCTGGGGACCGAGAGAAGGTGAGCTGTAAAGGGAGACGAGAAATCTCTTGGGAGTGATGGAAATGTTCTGACCTTTAAATAGATACAGTTTATTGTTCATAAATTACTCCTCAATAAAAGTGATAACAAGAAAAAAGAAAGAAGGAAAAAAAGGTGTCCTTAGCAGCGTCAAATGAAGAGACATCGTAAGTCACCATATTAAGAAACTAGAAGGAAAAAAAAAACCTCTATGATCATGTCAACAGATGCATAAAAAGCATTTGACAAAATCCAACATCTATTCCTGAGAAAAAACACTCTCAGCAGCTAGGAAGAGAAGGGAACCTCCTAAATTTGATAACGAACATCTGTAAAGAAACCTACAGGTAACACCCTTAGTGATGAAAGATCAGGACATGATCAGGATGTCCACTCTCACCATTTTTATTCAGCATCGTATTTGAGCTTTTAGCCAGTACAGTTAGGCAATAAAAAGAAATAAAGGCATCCAAATTGGAAAGGAAGAAGTAAAATTGGCTTTCTTCATAGACAATATAATTATCTATGTAGAAAATCCAATAGAGTCTATAAGAAAGCTACTAGAATTATTAATAAGTGCTTTCAGGATACAAGATAAATATATGAAAATTGATTGTATTTCTATATATGCTGGCAACAAACAATTGGAAATTGAAATAAAAATATACCATTTATAATAACATCAACAATATTAAATACTTAGGAATAAATCCAACAAAAGATGTGTAATATCTGTACACTGAAAACTATAAAATATTGCTGAGAAGATTCATTTTTGTTAAGATATCAATTCTCGAGCCAGCCCTGATGGCCTAGTGGTTCAAGTTCAGCGCTCACCACTTTGGCAGCCTGGGTTCGTTTGCCAGTCACAGAACCACACCACCCGTCTGTCAGTCGCCATGCTGTGGGGGCGGCTCACATAGAAGAACTAGAAGGACCTACAACTAGAATATACAACTATGTACTGCAGCTTTGGGGAGGAAAAACAAAGAGGAAGATTAGCAACAGATATTAGCTCAGGGCAAATCTTTCCCTGCAGAAAAAAAAAAAAAGATATCAGTTCTCCACAAATTGATCTACAGATTTGATGCAATCTCAATCGAAACTCCAGCAGATTTTTTTTGGAGAAATTTACAAGCTGACTCTAAAGGTCTTAAGGAAATTTAAAGGACCTAGAATAGCCAAAACAATTTTTAAAACGATCAACGTGGCAACTCAGCTTTTGGTGGTGAACATGATGTAGTCTACACAGAAGTCAAAATATAATGATGTACGACTGAAATTTATATAATGTTACAAACCAGTGTGACCTCAATATATATAAAAAAAATAATTTTTTTTTTAAATTACTCAGGAAAAAAAAAGATCAACAAAGTTGGCAGACTAACATTACCTGATTTCGGGACTTATTATAAATCTATACTTATCAAGCTAGTGTGGTATGGTGTAAAGATAGACAAACAGATAGATCAGTGATTCAGCCATTGCAATCCTAGGTTATTTACCCAAAAGAAATGGAAGCATATTCCATACAAAGACTTTTACATGAACGTTTTTGGCAACTTTATTTGTAATAGCCCCAAACTATAATCAACCCAAATTTCCATCAACAGGCGAATGGATAAACAAATTGTGTACTTCTAAGCAGTGGAATGCTACTCAGTAATAAAAAAAGGAATGAACTATTAACCCATGCAACAATATGGCTGAGTCTCAAAATAATTATGCCAAGTGAAAGAAGCCGGACTAAAAAGTACACAGTGTTATGATTCCATTTATATAAGTCTAGAAAATACATTAATAGTGACAGTGTTTTCCTGGGGAGGAGACGAGCAAGGGGAGGAGAGAGGGATTGCTAAGGGGCATGAAGAAACTTCTGGAGGAATTAGATATATCCATTATTTTGATTGTATAGATGGTACGCTTGTGGTGGCTCTATACTTTAAATATGTGCAGTTTATGGCATGTCAATTATACTTTAAATAAAACTGTTTACAAAACAAAAAGTCACTGGGAACCTTTCACTGGTGGGAACTTGCATCCCAACCATTCTACTAAAACGTCTCCCATCCCGGACTCAATGGCCTCTTTCTTCCCAATCTAATGGCTTGGTTTCTCTCTTTGACTTACTTAACCTCTCATAGCACTTGACTTCGTTGAGCACCTCTTCCTTCTAGAAACACTTTCTTCTCTTGGCTTCTTAACGGCACCCTCTCTTGTGATTTCCTCCTATCTCATTGGTTTCTCTTTTTCAGTCTCCTTCGCTGGCTCCAACACTTCTACCAGACCTCGCTTGTTAGAGAGCCTCTCGTCTTGGTCTTTGGCTTTCTTTTCCTCTCTATTTACACGTTCCTCCAAGGTTTTCTCATCTAATCCTGTAATTCAAAGCATGGTTGTCTGCGCTGTCCAATAGAATTTCCTAAGATGATGGAAATATTCTGTATCTACATTGTCCAATATGGTGTCCACCAGCTATAAGGGGCTGTTGAGTACTTGAAATGTGGCTAGTGTGACTAAGGAACTAAATTTTAGATTTCATTTATTTTAATTAATCTAAAATTAAATAGCCACCTGTAGTTATTGGCTACTATACTGAATGGCCCAGGTCTAGATCAGTGTGTTTATAAACAATGGGTGGTAACCCCTTACCTGGTTGTGACCTGTGTTTTTTCAAAATACAATAGAAAATATCAAGAGGTATTACCTATAGGAAGAGTTACATATTTTCACAAAAATTTCTGTTTCGGTCTTGTATCTCTGTCTACTAGGTTGCTATAAGTATGTGTGGGTCACATGTAGTATTTTAGCTTTTAGTTTGTTCCTTTAGTTGAAAGCCACTGATCTAGATGTTGGTGATGCCCATATCTATGCCTTTAGCCATGAGCTGAGACCCAAAGTCATATTATCTGTCTTCTTGATAGCTCCCCTCAAGTGTCTAGTGGGCATCTCATGTCTATAAACCTGTTTTATTTTGGGTTTTTTCCTCCTGTTATCCCATCTCAACAAATGGCAACACCTTTCTTCAGGTGTTCTTCTGATGAGAACAGTGACCTTAATTCCTTTCCTTCCTGTCCCCGCTCCTCGCTGCACCCTACCCGCACATTCAGTCCAGCAAGGTCTGTTGGCTCTGCCTCTGAAATGGATCCCAAATCTACCCCCTTATTTCCATTTCTGTTTCCCTCAACTTACTCCAAGACCCCCCTCCCTTGCCTGGACCCCTGCAACAGCTCCAGACTGGTCTCTCCTTCAGTCTTGTCTTCATAAAACCTCTTCTCCACACAGCCACCAGAGGGATCTTTTAAAAACCCAAATCAGATGATGTTGCTCTCCTACTTAAAAGCTGCTGGTGGTTTCCACTGCACTGAGAATGATCTCTCATAGTCTTACTGTGGCCAACAAGGCCCTGGTGAACTGGTGCTAACACCTCCAGCATGGCTCTCACCATGCTTGCATTGGCCTTACTGCATCAGGAATGCCCACTTTCTTGCTTGTTTCTCTGCAAGGCCTCTGCTTGTGTGCATAACACAAAGCCCCAGGTCTTCTCCAAGCTGGCCTCTCTTTGTTAATTCAGGTCACAACTCAGATTCCATCTCCTCAAAGGCGCAGACCTTCTCTGACTAAATTAGTGTCCCCAGCCCAAGTCTGGGTGATTGGTTTGGGAAGTAAATGAGATATGTTGTTACTTACATAGAGTACTTTTGCGTCATATGAACCAAGAGCCATCCATCAGTATTTTTGATTAGAGATCCTTGAATATTCTTTGAGAATCATCTGTAATCAACAAAATCTTTCTGATGCAAGTAGTGTTGTCAAGTTTCTATCTGAAGAATATTGATCTTGCTATTTTTTAAGTTACTCAGCTGAGCCCTCTTATGCAAATTTAATGAACCGTTTAAAATATAGTGAATACAGTATATTAAGTTATAGACATATAAATTATTTTAATATAAAATTTAAAATTAAAGTTTTTCATTAGTGTTAATATATCATAAATACGAGATGTTATTTAAACTTTTTAATCACTGAGATTTATGCACATCATGATCAATTTTTTGAGAAAATTTGATTTAAATTACCAAATTACTTTTGTCTTAAAGAAGAAAGATCTATAGTTTAGGGTAGATTATTCCTTATATGATTTTAGTCTTTATTTTTATAATGATCTTAATGAAAAATGTTATTAAAATAGTGCAGAAAAATGACCAGAGTTTTTTTTGTGTGTGTGTGAGGAAGATCGGCCCTGAGCTAACATCTGCCAATCCTCCTCTTTTTTTTTTTTTTTTTTTGCTGAGGAAGACTGGCCCTGGGCTAACATCCATGCCCATCTTCCTCTACTCTATATGGGATGCTGCCACAGCATGGCCTGACAAGCGGTGCGTCTGTGCGCGCCCGCGCCCAGGATCAGAACCGGTGAACCCCAGGCCGCCACAGCGGAGCGCACGCACTTAACTGCTTGAGCCACTGAGCCGGCCCCAGGATTTGTAATTCTGGCCTTTGCTTTAAAAAAAAAAAAAGAAATCTACACTCTAGTGCTGAAACTTGTCACAGCAGCCATTTGAGTGACAGATTCCAAAAACAGCAAAAATTGAAATTGATGTGCAATATACCATGTATTGTTTTAACCACATGGTAGAAGGGGCAATAGGAAATGCATTTGACTTTTCAAAATGAAAAGTGAATATAAGTGGGAAAATTTTTCATTATTTTATCCTAGAAAATTCTTTAAATGAGATAAAATACCGTTCAGAAAATTAAAATAGGGCCTCATTTTACTTCACATATATTCCATTCTGTCCAAGTTCAGAAATGGTGGTGATTAAAATGTTTCTGTCCTTTGATCCACTTCTGCTCTCCAAAGGGAATAATCCAAATTGCAGACAAAGATTTATGCACAAAGATGTCAATTGTGGCATTGTTTATAATTTTGAAAAGCTGGGAACCAACCAAAACTCCAGTGATGGGGGGAATTAAACAGACTGTAGAAAATCCATACTATAAAGGATTGTAAAACCATTACAATTAATTTTTAGAAGCACTTTAATGTTGTGGAAAAAAGCTTCAACATAATGCTAAGTGAAAAAAAAGATATATTTATACAGTGTGATCTTAATTAGGTAAAAATAATTTCCGTAGAAGAAAATAAGTTAATAATGGTTCATTCTGAGGAGTAACTGTTGGAGGTTTGTATTTTCCACATTTTCTAGAAAAAGCACATATTACTTTTATAATTGCAAAAAAGATTATTAAAAAAAGAAATTGTGGTGGCTAATAAACATTAAATATTTAAGCTTATTTTGTTTTAGAGCTGGAGCATAGTTTCAGGGATCACTTAGTCTGGGAGGTCACGACTAAGGGCTGTGATTGGTGGGGAGATTGAGAACAGAAGGCCATAATGGAGAGGAAAGTCTCTTAGTGCTTTTGCTCAGTCCTGTCATTGACTGACTGTCACTTGTTGATCAAAGAGTCTGACTGGCTGTCAGCTTTGTCTTTGCCACATATAAAATAGGAAGCCATGGTAATTATTTTCTAATAAATGTGACTTATTTTGTAGCCAAATATTTTAAAACATGAGGCAACAAGGAAAGATTTCTGATGGTATAAACTGGGAACCATTCTAGATTGTTCTTCAATCTTTGGGTTCTCATCCATGAATAGGTCATAGAAGCATTTTAGTGGGTCTCCCCCAGCATTACCTTTTAAATGAAATTAGAATGGAGTAGAAAATATAGAGTACATTGTGTGTGGTAAGTATTCATTCTTTAAATTTTTATTTCAGGAGTGTGTATGTACTGGACTGTAAATGTCAAATGTGTTTGTTTATTTAAACTATGATTTGCAGTCAAAAAAAAAGTCAAAAGACTCTTATTGTGCTCTAGACCTGTGGTTCTGAGTGAGATCCTGGGACCAGCAGCATAGGTATCATGTGGGAGCTTTTAGAAAAGCAAAGTCTCAGGCTCCACCCCAGACCTGCTGAATCAGAAACTCTGGGCGTGGGGCCCAGCACTCTGTGGTTTAATAAGTCCCCCTGGCGATTCTGATGCACACTCAAATGTGAGAGCCACTGGCTGGCCTTGCTATTCCAGGTGTGGTCCAGAGACTAACGCTGGCATCACCTGGCAGCTAGTTGGAAATGCAGAGTCTCAGGACCCAACCTGGAACTACTAAATCAGAATTGACACGCTTCCCGGGTGATTTGTATGCAGGTATTAAAGGTTTACTAAAGGTTGAGAAGCACTGCTCTGAACCACATATGCCTTCATGCCTTCAGGGGACAAGAAGATGATGTCTGTGAGTGAAGCCAGCCTGGTTTTCTCCTAAAGAGAGTATACCAGCAGAAGGCATTGTAGCGTGAAATTTGAACACTCTTCATTTGTCTAAATTTCCTGTATTGTACCAGTTGGGGTTAACACATCCAACCAAGCTCATCAACTAAGATTAACAGAAGTTGACAGAAGTTACTTCAAGCAGATTTTTAAACCCAAATTTGAACAGAGTGACCCCCTCCCTCATATTAACCTCTTCTGATCTCTTTTAGGAATTTATCAAGGAGCTGCTCTCTCGGATAAGAGGCATGAGGAAACTGAACCCCCCGCAGAAGAAGCCTGTATAATTCCAGCACACGGCAGAACTCTCCCGGAGACCAAGAAAGGGTCCTGGGATTTGGACTTCTCGAAGAGTTTTATTGAAGAAGAGTTGTCCTTATGAGCAACTTTTTTTTTGGCGGGAGGGAGTCTGTTAGACGTCAATTCAAGAGCGTTCCTTTTTTTGTGTTTAAAGGTTTTTGTTAGTGTAATATTTTAATAGCAAAGATCACGACTCTGATTTCAGCCCAATCTGGGATTATCAAACTAGGCAGATGTCCAAGGACGGGCTGGGCCAGGCAGCATTTTCTTTGAGAAATCAGATGTTTAGGACCTAAGTATACAGGGACGATGGTTTTTTACAACTGGTTGGTAACACTTTTTTCTTAAGTTGTACATTTGACTCAGATGTGGAATTTCTCATACTTGTATATATCTACACATGACTAAGTTAAAATGTAAATGTGAGTTTTATTTCACATGGATGGAATAAACTTGTCTTCGTCCTTCACTGGAGGTCACAGCACGTGTGTTTTCAAGAGGCCACTAGCTATTCTTCCTGTGCGTGCTGCTCACTTTCAGCATTCACTTAATGCACCAAAGTGAACGAGTTCAGCGTATCCGTTATTTTAATGAGCTACACTACAAACACGTTGAGTTGGTCAAGGGCTTATTTATGGACTTTATATTATTTCATTAGTTGGGATGCTTTGCCAGGTCATGTCTGATTGCCTCATTTGTGGTGTTTTAAAGTTTTATGAACCCTTAATTTGAAGAACTATTTGGATTTCTGGAGAAATGCCCACACTACCTGAGTGGTGTTTTGCAATGGGAAATGGAAGTGCTGTGTAGCAGTTAATTCTCTGCTTTCAATCAAATACTGTGTATTATTCTCTCTCCACGAACGCAGGTCATAAGGAAGTTAGCAGATTATATATCTTCCTCCTTAGAAGTAGATTCTGGTCACTTCTGTGCCTGGGTAGCATCCGACCAGAGGGGGAGAACTGAGGGTTGAGCGAGTACAGAGGTGAGAAGGTCTCGCCTTCTCTCAAGAAAGTTGATAGAAGAGCGTTTGCCAGTGCGGAAGCATGGTGGAGATTGCATTTCTGGCTTTGCTCACTGGCGTGTGGTGAGGACTCCGGCTCCTGGCCCTAATTGTGTACCCCGATCCACTTGCTTGCAGCTAGGTCTGGGGCACCTGCCCTGCCTCTCGAGGTTATATACCTTGGACAAGGATCAAAATTCAGATGGATGTGGGCGGAGGAAAAGATCAGAGTAGAAACTCTCCCTCTTCCAGGAGCCCCTGCTGCGTCCCCACAGAAACCCTACCTACCATAAGATGTCTCTAGGTGGCCCTGTCAGAGGACGGGGTCAGGCGTTTTATATCAAGGGTGCTCTGAACATATTTTATTTTTTAAAAGAACTATGTTTGTGAATTTTCTGTATACTGGCAAGCTTTGGAAAATGTATTTAATTTTGTAATGTTTACCAATGATTTATTTACAAGCTATTTACTCGAATAAATGGAGCTGCTTACAACCTGCTTACACATTTGCCTTGCAAAACACGTTAATGTGATGATTTTACTTTGTCACATGCTCTGCAGATGAGGGCACCAAACACCTATACCTAGCTTTGCATTTTCAAGGTATTTTCAGGTCCTGGCCCTCACCTGAAGCATCTTCAGACCAGGAGGTGAAAGCAAAGGAGCTGGACATATTCCTGGGTTGAGAAGGAAACAGAAGACAAGCTCTGTGCACTTGGCCCTGCCTGCCGTCTATCCACCACTCTCCCAGGCCATGCTCCTTTCATGTAATTAAAACTCCCTTTTACCCATGTAAATCCTCAAGAAGATTTCAGATTAATCAGATATTCCAATTATTGTTAGAATGCTATGTACCCTATGAGTACAGAAAAATACAGAATTTGCAAGACTTCTGTTAGGCTTGACCAGCCCAAGTTATGGTCTTCAGATGAAACAAGAATGAACTTTTCCTCCAAAGGCCTCTGATCCTTCCACGTAACACACTCCCACCTTCCCTCCCTTGCCTCGCTCAGGGTCTGAATGCCTCTGAGTGCACAAGGCACGAGCTTGGACCTCCTTCCTGACTCCCCATCCGTGCCCCCAACATACCTTGAGTCACCAAGTTCTTCCTCCATTAATACCTCTCAAATCTGTCCCTTGTTAAATCTTGCCTTGATTGCTGCCGCCATCTTGGAATTGGCCTCCCTGTGTCCAGTCTTGCCTCCTTCTGATCTAGTCTCCACCCAGTAGCCAGAATAATCTTTCCGAAAGACATCTCTGATCACTCCACCCTGTTAGTTAAAACACAAACCTCTCTGCATTCCTTACAAGGAATTGGTCCCTGCCTCTCCATCCTCATCTTTTGGCTTTGAGCTAATGTCTAGTCCTACTGAATTACTTGGGGTAACTGGAATGTTCTGTGTATTTTCTCCTCTGGGGCTTTTTTTTAGCAAAAACTATTGCCTCGGTCTGGAACACCCTTTCCAGCAACAGGCTCTATCTGGAGAGCGAGATTAGATCCCCTCCTAAGTGTGCCCACAGCTTCCAGTACTTACGCCATCATGGCATGCATCCACAGTATTATTACTCTCGGTTTACCTGTTTGTCTCTTCTGTTAGATTCAGGATCCTTGAGGATGGTACTGGGTCTTATAAATCAAGCACGTGGGCGTGTGCTTGGCCCACCAAAGGGATCAATATTTGCCAATTGAATAATAAGATAAAAGATTCTTCAAGAAAACTTCACTGTTTCCTAGCTAGGATAGTGGTTCTTAGACCTAAGTGTATGTTTGAATCATCTGGGAAGTTTTAAAAACAACTGAAGCCCAGACCCTGGGCCTGTCCAACTTCATCAGAACCTGTAGGAGCAGAGCCGAGACATTTTTTTCAAGGCCCCCAGATGGAGCATCATTGGCCCGCTGGGTCGTTCCTGTGTAGTCTGATGCATGCGTTTGACCTCAGCTCTCATGTTTATGTTTTTACAGCAGGTGGCAGCTATGACGTTAGCACATTGACCATTTCTCATTTTATTTTCTACTGGAGAGGAGTTAAAGCACAGCACTAGGAGAATGACTCCGAAGTATCCAACTTCTAGTTCAGTGCTCTCCTGAACATCGAGAAATCTAAGTTTAGACTTTATGGAGTGGCGTCCACTTACAACAATCATAATACTAATTCCCATTTATTTATCACGGTGCTAAGTGCTACATGCCTGATCTCATTTAATCCCAACATTAATCTTATGAGGTAGATTGCGTTATCCTCATTTTACAGATGAGAAAATAAACTCAGAAAGGTTAAGCATCTTACCTGAGATCACACCGTTACAGACCTGAGATTCAAACCCAGTTCCATTTGACTCCACACCTCTTGATCATTAGGCTTTCCTGCCTCTCACAGGGGGTTACTCTCAGTCCCACTCACAGGAGTGGAAGCCAGGCGCTGCATCTAAAGCAAGCCGGGCCCCTGAGCTGATGGGTGAGGGGGGGAGCCTCTGTGGTTGGAGGGGGTCCTTGGCTACCTGCCAGTTCTTCCTCAGTCCTGAGAAGCGAGGGGCTCCCTGCTCCCGAGCTGCAGGCCAGCCAAGCTCTGCACTGCTGCCCCTCCATTTCCAGGCTCTTCTTGCCTTCTTCCCGAACAAAAAATTCCTGGACTTGGCCTCTGCAATTGAGCAGGGAGGACCCTTCCATCAGTTTCCTGAGAAGACAGAATTGGGAGAAAGAGCAGCTCAGGATAATGTGGTTTTCAGTTCCTGTAACACACAGACATCTGATTTTCATTTACCACCTAGAGTCCCCAGGAAAGAGTGTATGCTGTGCAGAGTCCGTTTATCAACGATAGACGAGTATGTGATTATATCTGACTCTTGCCAAGAAGATGCAGTGGTTGGGAACATGAGCTCTCTTTGAACCACGACTACCATTTCACTGAGGGATACTGACTGAAGGGGCCACCGCCAAGAGCGAGCCAGTCTGGCCCAGGCAGTAGGCGCACACCTGGAGAAGAAGGTGGGAGAGCGTCTGGGAGATGACCCCTTCTCCTTTCATGCTGCAGGAGAGGCTGCAAGTGGGAGCCAGACATTTGCCCTATGGCTTAGATTTGTGCTAGACACTGCTCCACACCCAGCCCACTAGGATTGAGTTTGTCGTTCTTTTTGCTGTCCCCCCAGTGTTCCTCAGCAAGCCACCCAGGCCCAGAGCCAGCCCTTAGTGTGACCGACAGTTTGGAGAAAGGCAGGCTGCACAGCTGAGGGACACATCCCCACCCCCACCTCATTTTTGCTTCTGAGTCCAAGACCCTGGGGATGCTCTCTGCTTCTTGAGAACCTTCCCTGGTTTCAGCCACTTTGGGGGTGCTGTCCCACCCCCTGCCATCCTCCTTTCACCCCATCTTTGGTCACTAGACTCAGGACCCTTTAATGGCACCAATGGCCTAAGAGGACATGGGGGAAAGTATTGTGGATGGGGGACCCCTTTGTCTGTGGTCTGTCTAAATAAACAAAAGAACTCAGTGTATGCAGTTACTGGAACTTTGTGAAAACCATTTTCAAATTGGACACAGACAGGGACACCAGTAATTTTCCCCACCGCTTTCTCCTTACTTGAATTTATTTCATCCCAAATGATCCTAGAGAGTTATTACTAAGAGCTATGCCATTTCCTTTGGGATTCAGGATATCATTTACTGTGTGTTTGTAATTTGCCTGTGAAAAATTGGGTGGCTTCTCACAGTTTTCTATGAGTGAGAAGAAACTAACCAGACTTCATGGAGTTCCCTTCCACCCCCACTCAGACACAAGTGCCGGAAATGCTTCCCTTGTTAAGTGTTCTTACGCCACCGTGATGTATCTTGCCTGGGGAAGAATTTGATTTTATAAGACTGGGTAATTCTCTACCTCTCTTGGCTCTGTGGGTGGTCCCATCACAACACACCAGGCAGGCATTTTAATAGACTACTGATATTAAAAAACCTATAGGGCCGGCCCGGTGGCATAGCGGTTAAGTTCACACACTCCACTTCGGCAACCTGGGGTTTGCAGGTTCGGATCCCGGGCGTGGACTGATGCACGGCTTGTCAAGCCATGCTGTGGCAGCGTCCCATATATAAAAAAAAAAAAAAAAACAGAGGAAGATGGGCACAGATGTTAGCTCAGGGCCAATCTTCCTCACAAAAAAATTATAAACCTACAAATTAGGGCCTGGAAATCTGGTTTCCTGTTGTTTTCATTGGGTCCGTCGATAAATAAGACTAGATTTCTCTCTCGTACATATTTCCTTCAGCTTCAGGCTCTTTAAATAGAGTGTTAAATGACACTGCTGGGTGACATTCTTTGGGCTCACCTTGCTCTGGTGTATTCTAGAGATAGGTAGTCCTATTAAGCATATGGGGGTAAAAAAAATGCACTTTTAACAACATTGCTATATACACTTGAGCACGTTTATATACATATTTTTAATTCAGTGTTATGGTTTTTTGTTTGTTTGTTTTTTGTTTTTATTTTGTGAGGAAGATCAGCCCTGAGCTAACATCTGCCAATCCTCCTCTTTTTGCTGAGGAAGATTGGCCCTGGGCTAACATCCATGCCCATCTTTCTCTACTTTATATGGGACGCCGCCACAGCATGGCTTGCCAAACGGTGCTTCGGTGAGCGCCCGGAATCAGAACCGGTGAACCCCGGGCCGCCGCATCGGAGCGTGTGCACTTAACCACTTGCACCACTGGGCCGGCCCCTCAGTGTTATGGTTGTTGGGAGACCATTCTTACATGGGTCTCTCATATTTCTGCGTGTTTGTGAGCAGAAACTGCCTTAGTACCAGACAATTGTTTTCAAGTACGTTTGTATGTACAGCGAGCAGCATTGGAAGACAGGGATAGTCTCTCCCTCTAGAACAAAGAGTAGGCGAGCTTACTGCCTATTATAAAAGGTACAGTTCCCAGGGCGTGCCGGGTGGTGTAGTGGTTAAGTTTGAGCGCTCCACTTCGGTGACCCCAGGGTTTGCAGGTTCGGATCCCAGGCGGACCCATGCACTGCTTGTCAAGCCATGCTGTGGCAGCATCCCGTATAAAGTAGAGGAAGATGGGCACGGATGTTAGCCCAGGGCCAGTCTTCCTCAGCAAAAAGAGGAGGATTGGCAACAGATGTTAGCTCAGGGCTAATCTTCCTCACCAAAAAAAAAAAAAAGTTGCAGTTCCCTAAGTTCAGAGTTCTCTCTCCTGTAATGTGACGCACTGTGTGTGCAGCTGTCGCCTAGCCTTCCTTGCAACGCCCTGTGGGAACTGGCTTTCGGGAAATTGACACAAAAAATGTTGCTGCTCTGGCTACTGCTATTGCTGTGAGGCTGTGAGTCATAAACTGTCTTTTCTCTCTGACCCAGCAGTGTCCAGTCTTCTGCCAGCAGGCTAACTTGTCAGCTTGTAGTCGAGTCAAAGCTCAGACTTCGCACAAATCTCGACACTGGTCAGTCTTCTTGGTCTCTTTCAGTACGACGTGTATCATTTCTTATAACTAATAGATACTTTCTTATATTTAGACCCTAACTTGATTAATCATTTTCAACTATATAAGCTCAGTAGTTTCCTTTAAAGAGATTTCATGCCTGGAAATGGTTGTTCTGAAGACAGAATTTATTTTCACAAAAGGCACTTTCTTCCTCCTTGTTAGCAACAGAAAGGGAATGCTGTCCAGGGGAGATCAGGGAAATGGGCCAGGGGAGGGAGACACACCTAATTTCCAGAAAAATGACACCCTGGAGTGGGATGGAGAAGACAAAGAAATGGCAGTTTTTGCCTCACGTCTTTCTTTGTAAAATATATGCCTAAATAACCTGAGTAGTACATTACCACTTGCTATTTTGAAGTTCCCAAATTAAACTCCAAAAGCAGTTTTGTGACTGTAATTTATTTGCAGTATCACAGTCCACCTGGCGGTTGCTGAAACCAAAAATAGCCAATGAGCTGATGGACTCTCTGGTGCTCCCAGATTGGTTCTTGTCAGGTGACAAAGGGACCCATATAGAACGTAACCCAACACACCCTCTGGGTTACAAGTTGCTTGAGAGCAAGTGATTTACTATTTGCTTTTTCTATTGTTAGTAACAGGAAATGACTCCCTCGGTGCTGATTATATTCTTAAAAGGGGGGATGACTGACTCAAACTCCGTTTCTGATAGCTCATGGATAAAGGGACAAATAAGATAATTTACCTTTTTTAAGAAAATATTTTATAGCACTTAACGCAGCACCGCACTCTTTTCGGCTGTAATCCCAACATGGGGGACCAGTAGGTGCAATCTGCAGTGTAGGCTTTTATCACTTGAACAGAAGACCTCAAAACCTTAGAGAATCACCTCTATCAGAAATTACAGATGGGTGAGGAGTCAAAAAAAAACTCCCTGTTTGAAAAAGAAAAATAGCATAGTTTTTTTTTCTATATTTTATTTTCTGTTTCAAACATGTGTGCTTCTTTTAGAGCTGAGAACTCCCTACCTCTATATTCCAGCTAGGAGTGCTTAAAGCTGCAGCCCATGTAGGCTTAAGGGGTTCCTCAAAAGCTCTGGAACTTTGCAGGAGAGAGAGAAAGAAAGAGACACTGGATTGAGACAGTCACACACAGAGCAACAGAGAGATCGTGTGCCAAAGAGAGAGTGCCAGAAAGAAGAGAGTGGCAGAGAGGCATGAACATTTTGGGGAGGAAAGGCTATGCTATCTTTGGGTTCTCAAAATGTCCATACCTAGTACAGGTGAAGATCTAGGCCCGGAACTTGGGAGGCCACAGCCATGCAGGAAGCAAGGGTTGCCGGACATGCCAGAAAACTGGGGGCCAGCCCAGCCTTCCCTCCTCAGACTCAGACCTCCCCTGACTGGGTTTCCTAATCTCCTTGCTTTCCACCTCATACCCAGATGTCCTACCTTGCCTAATTCCTTCCACGGATAATAGCTTCTCCCCGAGAAGCTGCCCCGGGAGCAAGCAGCAGCCTGCCCAGCAGGGAAGCCTGGAATGGGGCCAGTCCGCCACCCCCTCACATGCACACAGTGGCTCATTCAGGAGGTGAGTTCCACCTCTCCTCCTTCTTCCACTTTCTGTGATGGGTTCCACCTAAGGGTTCTCACGATCGCAAGCCTTTGGTGTAGATTTACCGCCAACATGCCCAGTTTCACCGGTCTGCTTCAGCTGCCAACACCCTTTGCCTAACCAGCACACACCAGGTGCAGAAGACACCTGGAGAAATACCTCTCCTCACCCTAAGCCTCCTCCCATCCCCTTCAATCTTGTTTAGGTTATCAAACAAACACATTAAGATAAGCCTGTGGACACTGGTGTACAACACAGAGCAATGGGTGAAAGAAAACTCCATATGGATCATCCCATCCCCAGGAAAAATCAAGAAAGAGAAGGGTAAGAAGGCCACCTTGTTCCTCGACACACCACTTTTTCGTGCATTCTCTTGTTGTTTTGTAGATGTGCAAAGAAAGAAAGCTATTGTGTTATATTTGCGCTGGGAATTTAAATTCCATAAAATATTTTATAGCTTCTAGGAGGAGGTAAGCCCTTAATTGCCCTTTTTTGCGCATGTTTTATTGCGAGTCTCATTTAATCCAAAGTGCTGCTCCGTGATTGATGATTTTTATGTGGAAGAAACAGGAAAGATACTCCTTGATGCCACTATACAAATAGGCTGCACGTTGAATGTTAGGAGCAGAAATTTCCCTGGCTTAGGTACTCACTCACCTTTCCACTGCGTGAGATTAAGAATGACTCACCTGGGCCGGCCCCGTGGCTTAGCGGTTAAGTGCACGCGCTACACTGCTGGCGGCCCAGGTTCGGACCCTGGGCGCACACTGACGCACTGCTTCTCTGGCCATGCTGAGACCTCGTCCCACATACAGCAACTAGAAGGATGTGCAGCTATGACATACAACTATCTACTGGGGCTTTGGGGGAAATAAATAAATAAATAAATAAATTATTAAAAAAAAATAAAAGAATGACTCACCCATCCATATAAGGAACCAGACAAGGCCACATTTCTGATGAGCCTCAGAGCCTGAAGGCAGAAACCCTTTAAGAGCTGAAGTTCCTATTTTGTTGCCAACAACAAATATCAAACTTTGGTGTTCATTCCCTGTCCAGGGAAAAACAAGCAGAAATGAAGGATCTTAAAATCGTAACCAATCATCTCCCTCAGATACTAACTTCCTCACTAAGGGGGTCGTTATTTTCGTGTTGTCTGAGTTTTAGCGAAAAGTCCTTGGGGGTTCTTCGTTGGTAATTGGGGAAGTAAATGTTAATATCTGCTGAGGATTAGGAAAGAATGTTTTATCACTACCTACTCAGACGCTTATGTTGAATTGGCTGAGTTGGGAAGTTTCACTGGGATTCCACCCAAGGCTTCATAAAAGCTTTAAAATTACCTGTAGTTGTCAGAGGGAATTGTCTCCTCAAGAAGGTGGAGGAAGCTTGCGCACTATTCTGCAGTTCAGGTTTTTAAAACAGTGCTGCTGCTGCCTCTGTCTCCCCCCACCCCCACCACCCCATTTTAAACTGTGGCCCTGAGGCCAAGCTATAGGCCACTTAAAAGAAAGAGTCTTGGGGCTGGCCTAGTGGTGTAGTGGTTGAGTTCTCGCGCTGCGCTTCAGTGGTCTGGGGTTCGAGGGTCTGGATCCCGGTGCGGACATATGCACTGCTCATCAAGCCATGCTGTGGCAGGTGTCCCGCACTGCTCATCAAGCCATGCTGTGGCAGGTGTCCCGCATATAAAGTAGAGGAAGATGGGCACGGATGTTAGCTCAGGGCCAATCTGCCTCAGCAAAAAGAGGAGGATTGGCAATGGGTGTTAGCTCAGCGCTAATCTTCCTCACCAAAAAAAAAGAAGAAAGAATCCTATGGTAAATAAGCTTCCATCATTAGAGTGGTCGAGTTAGTAGGCACCTACTAGGATGGGGTTTCAGCAGCTGCAGGGGACCTCCTGCCGCCCTGGCCTCCTTCCCCTAGCATATCGCAATCCCCTCTCCCTACCTTTAACTAGCCCCCCACAGCCCTCACCCACCCAGAACCTTCCCCTCAATAAGGAATTTGACAAAAGCAAAGTTGATTAAAATTTAAGACCCCCATGAGGAGTATGTGCTAGTTAACTTGAAGGAAAAGGAATGTCTGACTGTGGCATCTCCGACACTAATGTGGCAGGGGGATTGCGGTATGCTGGGGGAAGGAGCTAGGGGCTCATCACGCTCCTAAGGAACTCAAAAGAATAGTTATCGACTTACTGCAGCTGGGAGGGCCACAAAACCTACAGAGTACGCATATCTCCTGGAGGGTGCATATCCAGCTGGGTTAGTTAATCAGGTCATTCAAAGTTACAATGTGGTTTCTTTTCTACAATATGGCTTCTCTTATGTCAACCTTGTGTTGAGCCAGTATCATAGCCAGAGGGCTTGTTTCTCTGAGAGAAAAGACGGATGGTCATTTGGAACCCAGTCTCCTGATCTGCAAATTGTGCCTGTGGGGAATGTGAAAAAACAGGACAAAAAGAGTTTGAAACTCCAGCAGGAGGGTTAGGATAGACCGTGAAAGTGCAAAGTGGTAAAAATATATCCATAAAGATATGTCGAAGAATTGCAGGGGAGGGGAATGGTTTCCTTCTGTAAAATGTTTAAGAAAAGGGCGGGTTTGTTTTTTCTCCCAGAATCGTCCAAAGCAGTGGAGACTAGAACAGGCCCAAGATGGCCCTTCTATTATGGATCTTGGATGACTCCATGCAGCATCCATTCAGCCTCTGCGTGTTCTGTCTGTCCAGCTCACAGGACTACATGCTGTCTGCATAGCTTTCCAAGGTCAAGCTACTTTCCCCTAGGGATGCTGTCATCATCACCAACCCCTCCCCTCCCCAGCAAGTGATGGTGACATCAGCTGCCTTTCCCTGAGTCTCACTGTGCTGGGGCTGTGCACTTGGATGCAAGTGGTACTTGCCTCATGAGGCTGCTGTTATTCCCGTTATATAGATAAGGAAACCGAGCCTTGGGGAGATTAAGTAGCCTGAGGTTGTACAGCCAGCAGATGATAAAGTTTCGATTTCAAGGCAGGCAATCTGATTACAAAGCCCATTCTGCTACACTGTATAGGTTGTGGTTATAGGTCGAACTAAGATTCCAAGTTAGGCAGTTATCTGTGCTAGGGAAGTAGGGGCCATCACATCTTTGGCTCCCATCTTGTGATATAGGCCTCCCAAAAAATCTATGGGCATCTGTCAATATCAGAAATAAAAAATAATAAAACTACATATGTATTGAGGCAGGCCCTAGGTGCTAGATTTAGTAGTCTGGGATTCTGGTTCATTGATCTGAGTATTTCCTTCACAGAACATTTCACTCAGTGCAAATATTATAAAAAATGGTTAAGTTCAGAACAGTACCCGAGGGGCTATGAGACCAAAGCTTCCAAGGGGTGAGGGGGGAAGGGTATGGTCTTTATTGTGACTCTCCTGTGGGCCTCCAGTGGGCTCTAGGAGGTTGATAGAGTGAAAAGAACACTTGGATCTGTCACAACCCAGCCTGGTGTCCTCGGGCAAGTGATTCTGTCTGGGCTTCAGTCTCTTTATCTGTAAAATTAAGAACATTTGCCTTGACTGTCTCACGGGGTAGAAAGGAGCAAAAGAGCAATTAATGTGAAAAGGTCTGGCACAGTGTAAACATCGACAGAAGCAAGGTAGTATGTTCGCTAGGTTGGAAGCTTGAGTAACTGCAAAGATGGCGTGCCAATCAATCAATCAATTGATCAATAGCACTGGGCTTGGAATCAGTCCTGCACACTAGTCCCAGCTCTGCTGCTAACTATGGGATTTCTGTGTTGCCTTAGCTGTCAGCTCATTACTTTCTTTATCTGTAAAGTGGGAAAGTGACAGAATTAGAGTTTATGTGTACGTAAGCATGTATGTTGTGTGGGATCAGAATTTGCCACCCCAAAATATCTCTCTTAAAAATGATTATTTTTAAGAACAAAAGCCTCTGAAAGAAACTTTGACCTTTCCCCAACTGCCTAAAAGAATTGAAGATAGCAGGCTTGTCCCAGGAAGGAGCTCTCACCATGGATAACGGCAGATGTGATAGACTGGGAGGAACTTTGCTAAGCCCATTTTTATCAAAGTTCTCTCTAGGGGCCCATTGTCTATAGACGGCCCAGCAAACACTTGTTTACCAAACATTTGCTTTTCCATCTCCAATGAATTGCCTTCCTCCCCTGGGAAGTCCCAAACCACTACCCCTAACATCCTCCTTTGTCCTTAGCTGAAGATGGTATATAAGATGGAGGCTTTGGCCATTTTGGCGAGTTGCTCAGTTTTCCTGAGTTTCTCCCATGCATAGGTTATTAAACTTTGTTTGATTTTCTCCTGTTATTCTGTCTCATGTCAATTTAATTCCTAGACCAGCCAGAAGAACCTAGAGGGCACAGGAATGGTTCTTCCTCCCCTACAATGTACATACAGCATCTTATTACTGTTCTATAATTAGAAAGATACTGCATGTGGTTAATTAGACTACTTTTCTTGCTCGTTTTCAGTTTGAAAAATAATGATCACTAGCCTGAAGGCCCTCCTTCTTCCTTCTTGGTCTGTTCCCATCATTCATCTGATTCTTCTAACCTACAGTGTGAAACCAGGGGAAGTGCAGTGGAGTTGACCGCACACCTTAAGGCTGCAAGGCCACAATTAGGAGATGTCTCCAGAAGCACGGCTGGAGCACCTGCCCGTCAGGGACAAGTGTCTGTACCCCAGAATTCTTAAGCTCTCGAATTCCATGGTTAGATGCTTGGAGGACCTGAAAAAACTTTTGTTTTGATCTTTTTTGTCTGTGTATTACACTTTCTACTTTTTAATATTGAAATGTGTTTGTATCATTTCTCCTTCTTGGGGTCATATTTGGCCAGAGGCTGGAGATGGCAGTTGAGCAAGAATCCCAAATCCAACAGCCATCCCAGCGGGCCAAATTATAGATGGGAAAATGGCCCTTCATACTGAGGGTACAAAGAAGGAAGAATTCACCTCACAAGGCACACATGTTTTTTCCAGCATCTCTCAGGGCCGATGTTTTTTAAATCAAGTACAAGGTTCTGGAAGATCATCTTTAATTAAACCTGCAGTCAGTCCCTCTAGGGCTTTGAGCTGTGTTCACCTCTTGCGTTATACACTCCAATTAGCAGAGTCCTTCCTCCTGGCTTCAAGCTTTTATTTGCAGGTCTCACATTCTCTGGCAGCTCCAATCTGTTTGATTCTTTCTGGAAGCATCATCTATACAATTTCTTCCCCTTCTGCCTTAGGTCACATCCTTTTATTTTCCCCAAAGTGTCTTTGTTGTGAGCCTGGCTAAGGGCAGAGCCTGCCCTGTCTCTTAAACCACCACCCCCTGCCCATCACCACCCGCTGGCTATCACTCCTGGCTCTTCCCCAGTCCGTCTCCACCTGTTCACTGTATTTTAATAAAGATGTTGACCAGCATTTCCTGCTGCTTCCAGGAAGAAGCTTACAGAAGCGAAGCTCCCTGCTGCCAGAAAAACCAAAGTATAAAAGGACTTATCAGGGCCGGCCCGTGGCTTAGCGGTTAAGTGCGCGCGCTCCGCTACTGGCGGCCCGGGTTCGGACCCTGGGCGCACACTGACGCACTGCTTCTCTGGCCATGCTGAGACCGCGTCCCACATACAGCAACTAGAAGGATGTGCAGCTATGACATACAACTATCTACTGGGGCTTTGGGGAGAAAAAAGGAGGCGGATTGGCAATAGATGTTAGCTCAGGGCTGGTCTTCCTCAGCAAAAAGAGGAGGATTAGCATGGATGTTAGCTCAGGGCTGATCTCCCTCACAAAAAAAACAAAACAAAACAAAAAAAAAGGCCTTAGAGAAGAGGTAGAGGAGCCTGCTCACCCTTCCCCCTAAAATGATTAGAAAAAGTCAGTTGATTTTTTAAATCGTCATCACTCAGTAAATTAACCTTTTTAAAAGGGACCAGAAAATGTAGACTTTCTTTCATGTGATCCACATGGTCACCCTTAAAGACTTCAGCTTCCTGGAATATCTGTTAAGAGCTATGTACTACTCAGCAGGAATTTAAAAAAGAAAACATTATAATAAAGTATTTCTAGTGTACAGAAAAATCTAGGGGATAGTATTGAAATACCTATATATATATATATCTGTATCTTTATCAATCTATCATCTATCTATTTGTTTGCTTGTCATTAAGCTTAATAAATGAAACATTGTAGAGCCAGCCCTGATGGCCTAGTGGTTAAAGTTTGGCACGTTCCACTTCGGCAGCTTGGCTTCAGTTCCCAGGCGCGGAATCACACCATGTGTCTGTCAGTAGCCGTGCTGTGGCAGGGGCTCACATAGAAGAACTAGAAGGACTTACAACTAGACTATACAACTACGTACTGGGGCTTTGGGGAGGAAAAAAAGAGAGAGTGTAAGATTGGCA